>NW_006160152.1:40521-41383 GCF_000334495.1 Tupaia belangeri chinensis | reverse complement strand
CCAAGAGCCCGAGAGGAGAATGGAGGAGAAGGGATTGCGGCGTGGCCATCCCCCCTGGGGGTGATTTCTTGCTTTCTGTCTCTGTGACTCTCTCTGTCTCTTCGGCAGGTTCACATGCCCTATAGCAAAAATCTCTCTTAAAAATAAAAAAAAAATTGCTGCAGAGCCCTGAGCTTGTCCGAGACAGACGGGAAGCAAAGAGAGGAAATGCATCCCCTTTGGGGAAGTGGTCCTACCACAGTTATTTCTCCATTCTCCTTCCTTGGCATTTTGGGCAAGCTCATTCATGCAGTATATTTTTCTTTTTCTTTTTCTTTTTTTAAGTTTTTTTTTTTTCCCCCCATAGGCCATATATGCTTACCAGAGAGGAGAGAGACACAGAGGAGAATGAGAAATCACCCCCAGGGAGGATGGCCATTCTGCAGTCCCTCCTCCATTCTCCTTCTGGGATCTTGGGCACACATGCACATGTGCCCGGTGTGATTTTCAAATCACCAGGTCCGGGGCTCAAGCTGCAGTTGGCCATGTGGGAGTCCAGCGCCTTCATCACCACGCCACCTGCTGGCCCCACCTGGCATGACTGTCCAGCCACCAAGTCCAGAACTCCAACCACACTGCTGGCCATGTGGGATCTGGCCCTCCACCACCACACCACAGGCTGGCCTCTGAATTCGAAACCGCGTGCTAACACAATACTGTTGGTTTCCAACTTGACAGCCACGCCATTGTGTGAAAACCATCAGCGATACCGTAAAACAAGGAAAACCAGCGTGGACAGCAGGTGAGTCATGCGTGAACATTGGCTTCCCATTGTTACCACCTTAAACGCCGCTGGATCTTAATTCGATTGGGGTGGACACCA
>NW_006160152.1:38877-39552 GCF_000334495.1 Tupaia belangeri chinensis | reverse complement strand
ACTTTAAAAGAAAAGAAAATAGAAAGCCACCTTGTCCCTGACATTTTCATCTTCTGCATCATTAAAGACAGGTGTCTGATTAAACAGCTGAAGAGGCTCACATTAACCAGTAAGTGGATCCTTGTTTTATAGAAAATCTAATTTCCCATTCAACCGTTCTTTTGGGTGAAGTTTCTACTCCGCACCAGGGCTGTTAAGAGCTAATGAAATTAATTTTAAGACACATTTATTCAATGCCTTTTGTGTTTAACACTGGAGAAGGAGCTTCAGCTAAGTGAGAACCCGGCAGTCAGGGAAGAAGCCCTCCCAGTTAGGAACCTGCTAGCCGGCCATGACCAACAACCCTCAAGCCATGTCAGACTCAGTGTCTACCCTGTCCCTGCTCTTACGGAGCTAGCAGGAGGGCTCACTCACACACAGTCATGGCTCCAGGAAAAGGGAAGAGGAAGGCAGAGTCCACAGCACAGAGGCTGAGAGTCCACACTGCAGGGGCCAGTAGGTAGCATGGCAGCTAAGGCACTAGACTCCCACATGGCTGACCAAGGTTTGAGTCCCAGAACCAGCAGCTAGAAAATCAGGCAAGGCCTGTGTGCATGCCCAAAAATCCCAAGAGGAGACTGGAGGAGAAGGGACTGAAGCATGGCCATCTCCCCCAGGGGTGATTTCTCACTTTCT
>NW_006160152.1:29507-38845 GCF_000334495.1 Tupaia belangeri chinensis | reverse complement strand
TGTCACAAACCCTAAAGAAAAAAAAAAAAAAAAAAAAAAAAAAATCTAAAAAAACAATTGGTATGGACAAGACTGCAGATGGTCACTACTGCCACCTGGTTTTGTAATCTTGGACAATTTCATCCATCTCTCGGAATTTTACCTTCATTTCTAAAACAGGAATACTAACAGGAGGGTTGCAGGAAGGATTTCGTGCAATAATACAGATCGACCAGTGAACACATGATCGGCAATACGGCAAACACCAAGCGGTATTTAGAGCTGTGCTTTCTCTTTCTTATTATCTATTATTTCAAACTAAGATGAGTTATGATATTCCGAGGGGGGGGGGGAATGAAGCAGGCATTCAGTTCTGCAATGCCCAGGGCACAGAGTGGAATGACCATTTCCCATTAGCTGCAGGGTGAAGGTTAAGGCACTGGGTTCATACATGGCTGACTGTGAGGTTCGAGTCCCGGATCTGGTGTCTTGGAAATCATACTGGATGTGTGTACGAAAGAAAGAAGAAAGAAAGAAAGAAAGAAAGAAAGAAAGAAAGAAAGAAAGGAAGGAAGGAAGGAAAGAAAAGGGAAGAGAAGAGAAGAGAAGAGAAGAGAAGAGAAGAGAAGAGAAGAGAAGAGAAGAGAAGAAAAGAGAAGAGAAGAGAGTGAACCAGCAGATGGCTATGTCACGACTCCCACGTAGTCAACTGTGGTTCGAGTCTCGGACCCAGGGGCTTAAACTCACGCCAGGCACATGTGTGTGCATGCCCAAGATTCCGAGAAGAGAATGGAGGAGAAGGGATTGCAGCGTGGCCATCCCCCCTGGGGGTGATTTCTCATTTTCTGTCTTTGTCCCTGTCTTTCTGAGAATTTGCTACACACTTTAAAAAGAACACTTAAAAACAATGTTAATCATTTTGTTTTAGCAAGCAATTAACTCCATGGGAGTCAAGGAGCAAACAGCGCCTCTTGGCTGACTGTGCAAATCACACCCCAGAGCTTTCCAGCTGCAGCCAGGCTGCTTTGGGCCTGTCCCAAGGAGGAAGGAACCTTGCCTTGGAAGTAGGGTTCAGGTATCCAGTAATGGTTGTTCTGGTGTGTAGGCAGCTCCCACATAAAATGGACTACTTTCAGCCTACTAGTTTAACTCCGAATGCATTCATCATACAAACAACCCTATTACCTGGAGTGGTTATACACACACACACACACACACACACACACATATATATATATATAAATATATATAATATATTTATATGTAATATATATATAAAATATATTATATATTTCCATCACTTGGGCAAGAGGTGGCATAGAGGGTCAGGAAGCCGGATCCCAAATGGCTGACTCCATGGTTCAAGTCCTAGACCTGGACCAGGCTTGAAAATCTCACAGGGCACGTTTGCATGCGTGTCCACAATCCCAAGAGGAGAATAGAGAAGAAGGGATTCTGGCATGGCCACCTGCCCTGGAGAATGATTCCTCACTCTCTGTGAAGAGTGCAAGTACTCTATAGCAAGCTAAAAAAATATATATCCATATTTCCATCCCTCTACTTCTCTTAGGGTAGCCATTATTACAGGCCATTTTGTAACCAGGATAAACATCTAAATTATCTGCCTTTTCCTGCCGTTCCTAACACAGTGCTGACCTGCTAGACAGAGGCTGAGCGACTATCTGATAAATAAACATTTCGTACGGATAGACAAGAAGCAAGAAATTACCCCCAAGCTGGGGACAGCCACACTGCAATCTCTTCTCCATTCTCCTGTTGGAATTTGAGGCATGCAGGTATGCGCGCCTGGCGTGAGTTTTAAGCCACCGGGTCCAGGACTCGAAGTGTGGTCAGCTACATGGGAGTCCAGTGACGTAACCCGCATGCCATCTGTTAGTCTCATGAATAATCACGCTGACATATTAACAGTTAGCTAATAATTTGTGTGTTTTGCCCCCCATTCATTTTCTCGAAGGTTTGAAACTCCTAAAACGCCTCACTAACTGGCGAACGGTCTACCTGGCACGCACAGAGCCTTCGGGCAGTCGGGAACCCGCACACCTAAACGCAGAAGCAGAAGGCTCTCCTAAATGAAAGCTGCTCCTTAATCGAGGTGGACACAGATGGCATGTTGGTGCAGCCTCTGACCGTCTGGGTATGGGGAAACAGGGACGTGAGCTTTGGAGCACACGTGCATTATGGGTGTATCATGGTGGAGGACAACACTTCACCCACCGCTTGGAAGGATGACGCTACAGTGAAGACCCTTTCAGGACACGTTGGGATTAATGGCAGGGCGGTGTCACAGCTGCGGCGTAAGCAGCTGTAGAAACATCACTGAGCTAAAAACGCCACCACGTGTTAGCTCTGCTGCATAGAAGGTTCTGGAATAGATCTCCTGGCTTGGAGTTCATCAGCCTGTGTGGGCACTGCACTCATCCATGGCCTTTCTGAGATGACAACCGTACGGTTTTTCCCTAAGGGAAGGCTGCTGTTCCCACGACTGCCTCCGTTGGAGCAATCGAATCACAGCTTACGACCCATCCCTGGAGCCGTGCTGTCAGGGGAATGGACCGTCATGTTTTTTTTTGTTTTTGTTTTTGTTTTTTTGAGAGGTTTTTGCTATAGGGCACATGCGCTCGCCAGACAGACAGAGACAGAGACAGAGAGACAGAAAGCGAGAAATCAACTCCCCAGGGGGGATGGTCAAGCCACAATCACTTCTCCTCCATTCTCCTCTCAGGATCTTGGGCACGCACGCACACGCGCCCGGCATGAGTTTTAAGCCACCGGGTCTAGGATGCGAACCACGGTTGACTACGTGGGAGTCCAGCGACATAGCCATTATGCTAACTGCTGGTCCCCCATCATGGTTTTTTTTTTGCCAGAACTACATAATGCTATGAGGCAGGCCATGCGGGAAGTTAGGGGCTGGAAGGGGAGAGTCAGACATGCTGGTTAGGTAACCCCCAAGGTGCTCCTTTGACTGCGTAAGTGGAGAAAGGGAGGCCATGGGAAGCAGGTTCTGGAAGATCAGCGGTCCAATTTTTGTTTATTTTATATATTTTTTAAAAATAATTATTTATTTTATTTTTTATTTATTTTTTAATTTGACCAGAGAGAGACAGAGGGTGAGAGTGAGAGAGCGAGATTTTTAAAAATAATTATTTATTTTATTTTTTATTTATTTTTTAATTTGACCAGAGAGAGACAGAGGGTGAGAGTGAGAGAGAGAGAGGAAGTGAGAAAGCAAGCCACCAGATTCAGGACTCGAACCCCGGTCGGCCATGTGGGAGTGTCCAGAGCCTTAACCACCATGCCACCTGCTGGTCCCTATTTTATATTCTTTTTAGAGATTTTTTTGCTATAGGATGCATGCACTTGCTGGAGAGATAGCAAGAGACAGAGATACGTCTGAAAGCGAGAACTCATCCTCCCCAGGATGGGGGCGGGGGTAGGGGGATGGCCATGCCACAATCCCTTCTCCTCCATTCTCCTCTCGGGATTTGGAGCATGCACACATAGTTGGAGTTTCAATTAGCCTGGTCTGGGACTCAAACCGCAGTCGACTATGTGAGAGTCCAGCACCTCAATGACTATGCTATCTGCTAGCCCTGCCCCCAAGTGGTCCTATCTTCAACTGAGAGTACTCTGGATGGCCCTATCTCAAACTCAGACCTCTCCACTCCCACTGTGGCAGCCAGAGAGGCCTGGGAGCCATCTTCCTAACAGCCCGACTGGGCAGGAAAGAGGACTGGCATTCTGAAAATACCAGCCTCCTATTTCCGATATATTGAGACATCTATTTTGGTTGGTTGACTCATGATTCATATGGGGGGACTATCTCATATGCTAAATTTTAAATATTTCCAGTTGGTGAATTCCTGGGTACTGAGGCTGTCATTGGAGGTAAATCGTCCTAGCAGCAGAGTTTAGAGAAAGTGTTTCAATAAATGCTGACTCCTTGACTTGCGATGACTGACGTCACTGGGATGGTAATGGCAATGTGTATGTATGGGGACCGGCAGTTGGCGTAATGGCTATGTCGCTGTGGACTCCCATGTAGTCGACCACGGCTCGAGTCCCGGATCTGGTGGTTTAAACTAGCGCCAGGTGCATGTGCGTGCGTGCCCAAGATCCCGAAAGGAGAATGGAGGAGAAGGGATTGCGGTGTGGCTATCCCCCCTAGGGGGGATTTCTCACTTTTTGACTCTCTGTCTCTCTGTCTTTCTGGTGAGTGCACGCGCCGTATAGCAAAACCTCTCAAAAACAAACAAAAACATGGCAATGTGTATGTGTATCCAATCATTAACTATCCACTTCACATACATACAGTTCTTTGTCAACTATTCCTCAATGACATGATTCTTTTTCTTTTTCTTTTTTAGTTTTTTTGCCATAGGGTATATGTATTCACTGAACAGAGGGAGAGACAGAGAGACAGAAAGCGAGAAATCACCCCCCAGGGGGGATGGCCACACCACAATCCCTTCTCCTCTGTTCTCCTCTCGGGATCTTGGGCATAGGTGCACATGGTCGGCATGAATTTTAAGCTGCCAGGCCTGGGACTGAAACTGTAGTTGCCCATGTGAGAGTCCAGCGCCTTAACCACAACAACATCTGCTAGTCCCAAATGTTTCTATTTACATGGCAAAAAGAAAAAGGGAAAAAAAAAGTACATGTGGAGTCATTTTACTTTTTTTTTTCAGAGAGGTTTTTGATGTAGGGCGCATGCACTCACCAGAAAGACAGAGAGAAACAGAGAGACAGAAAGCGAGAAATCACTCCCCGTGGGAATGGCCACACCGCAATCCCTTCTCCTCCATTCTCCTCTCGGGATCTTAGGCACGCACGCACACGTGCACAGCTTGAGTTTTAAGCCACTGGGTCCAGGATTTGAATCACAGTCGACTACATGGGAGTCCAGTGACATAGCCATTATGCCAACTGTTGGTCCCTAGATTCTTTTTTTTCTTTCTTTTTTTTTTTTTTTTTTTTTTTTACTGAAAATACTAAAGAATTTACTGACTGAGCCCAAAGCTTACCAACTCAACATGTAATAGTCTACCGGGCTTGCTCACGACTCTCGTTGCTAAGGGGGTTTGGACTGGAGCAGTTCCCAGCGATCGCTGTGGAGCGCGGAACGTGAAGGCGGCCTTACCCGCTGCAGCCGACGACCTTGTTGTACAGGTGGGACGGCAGGCCCTTCAGGTGCGCGTTGTTATCCACGTACACATATTGCAGCTCTCGCGACCGACCTAGATCTGGAGGAGAGACAGAAGGGCTGGCATGCTTCGCGACAAGCACCGGGACACCGTGAAACGTCAGATACGTGATTGGGATGGTTAGAAATAGTCAAACGTTTCTTCCCTGGAAGAAAAACATTGTAGACAGAACGCTGAGCTTACATGTCGCCAGCGGCAATATTAGATTTTGCATGAGAGAGAACGTGATTGTACAAAAATGACTAGGCCAGGCCAGCAGGGGGTGTGGTGGTGAAGGGGCTGGACTCCCAGGTGGCCGACCACAGTTTGAGGCCTGGACCTGGCAGCTTGACCCCTCACGTCAGGCAAGTGTGTGTGTGTGTGTGTGTGTGTGTGTGTGTGTGTGTGCCAAAAATCCCAGGAGAAGAATGGAGAAGCCAGGATTGTGGCATGGCCATTCTCCTCTTGGGATCTTGGGCGTGCACGAACATGTGCCCAGCGTTGAGTTTTAAGCTGCTGGATCTGGGACTTGAACTGCAGTTGACTCGGTGGGAGATCAGCAATGTAGCCATTATGCCATCTGCTGGTTCTCCACCCCCCTTTATTCATTTATTTATTTATTTATTTATTTTTGAGAGATTTTTGCTATAGGGCGCGTGCACTCACCAGAGTGACAGAGAGAGGCAGAGAGACAAAAAGCGAGAAATCACCCCCCGGGAGGATGGCCACGCCGCAATCCCTTCTCCTCCATTCTCCTCTCGGGATCTTGGGCATGCACACACACATGCCCAGCATGAGTTTAAGCCACCGGGTCTGGGACTCGAACCAGAGTCGACTACATAGGAGTCCAGTGACATAGCCATTATGCTAACTGCTGGTCCCAACATCAAGGTTTTCTGTGACTCGCTTTCTCTGGGCAGAAAACAGGAGGCGGGCGGGGGAGCTAGGGATCAGGCGCTGGTTGGGCTAGGGGCTTAGGGTCCAGCGGCTGTGGGACAGGGCAGACATGCCCAGTGGCTGCAAAGTGGGAAGGAAGCAGAGCCCCAGCCCCAGTTCCTGGTGAGGAGTGAAGGTGGGCATAGGCCTGGGCTGAGAAGAGGTGAGAAAGGGGGCCCAGGAAGAAGAGTCTCCGACAAGAAGAGGTATACCAGAACGCGGCAACGCTCGATGACTTCCCGGAGGCGGTGAGCACCAGACGGAAGCAAAGACCAGACAAGAGTCAGGGAAGAAAGAAGGCTCAAAGTTCCCAGGGCCATCTCTAGCAGGTATAGGCAGCAGACACGTCTGCACGCCGAGGCCTTCCCAGGTGCCCAGCAAGGTCCCAGCCCTGATGCGCACCCAGTAGGGCTCTTAGCCTGCCCCATCTCAGAACCACACAACAGCGTCCTCGGTGGCCATGCCTTGCAGCAAGAACACAAAACCTTCGAAAGGTTTTCTACTAGGGTTCTGCTCAGGAAAACAGAAAGTAGACTCGAGCTGCTGCTTCTTTCTCTTTTGTTTCAGGAAAGACAAAGGCCCATTACCTAAAGGAGGAGGTTCTTAGGTGCAGTCACATTTCAGGAGATACCGGGATTGCCCATTAAGGAGCTTCCAGGCTCTGTGCTGGGCCTTGGGGACCTGGGTAGGAACTGCATTAACAGATGTGAACGCAGACATGAAAAATGAGGACTGTAACACGACATGGCCGTGGCTACGTGAGAGGCCAGCCTAGAGTCTTGGGCTAGGACAGTTGTCCTGGAAAGTGGGAGGAGGGTGATAAAATGCACAAGGAAGGGTCCCCATGGCAGAGGGTAGGGAGGGGTCTAACATCACCTGCCCCCTTCCACCACCACTTCCACGACAAGAACCCTGACTAGGACCAGCACGAGAGCAAGCTACAAAAAGGTATAAAAAACTGGGGGGAGGAGGGAGGTGTGGCAGGTGGCATGGTGGTTAAGGCACTGGACTCTCACATGGCTGACTGCAGTTCGAGTCCCGGACCTGGTGGCTTGCTTTCTTACCTTCCCTCTCTCTCTTGCTCTGTCCCTCTCTGGTCAAAATAAGAAAGAAAGTTAGGAAGGAAGGAAGGAAGGAAGGAAGGAAGGAAGGAAGGAAGGAAGGAAGGAAGTTAAATAAAATAAAGAATTATTTTTATTGGGACCAGCAGTTGACATGATGGCTATGTCGCTGGACTCCCATGTAATCGACCGCGGTTTGAGTCCTGGACCTGGTGGCTTAAACTCACGCCGGGCACGTGTGCGTGCGTGCCCAAGATCCCGAGAGGAGAATGGAGGAGAAGCGACTGTGGTGCGGCCATCCCCCCAGGGAGTGATTTCTCGCTTTCTGTCTCTCTGTCTCTTTCTGGCGAGCGCACGCGCCCTATAGCAAAATCCTCTCCAAAAAAAATATATATATTATTAGTAAGTGACATAACTGGAAGTGTGACCCACAGCGGAAGGCCAATTAGGAGAGAATTCTCTTCGGCACGCAGCCAACGGGACTAATACCTCTCTGTACTTCAAGTGCACGTAAAAGAGTCAAAGATCATAGCACGCAGCTGATCAATAAATGAAAACCGCCGCTTGACAGAATGGACTCTTCTTAGTAAGTTCAGTCTTTCCTGTTCTAGTTTAATAGGGGAAATGAAGGGGCAGCGATTGAAAAATGCAATTGGGTTTATAATTTTTTTTTTTTTTAAGGTTTTTGCCATACGGCGTATGTGCTCGCCAGAAGAGAGACAGTGAGAAGGGAAATGAGAAATCACCCTCGGGGTTTTGGGGGGCGTCGGCTCTGCTGCAACCCCTTCTCCTCCATTCTCCTCTCCAGATTCTGAGCATTCACGCACACGTTCCCGGAGTGATTTTCAAGCTGCCGGGTCCAGGACTTGAACCGCAATCGGCCTTGTGGGAGTCCAGAGCCTTAACCACCACGCCACGTGGGTATCTAACACCTTAACCACTATACTACCTGCTGGCCCTTGCCTTCAAATATTTTAAAGTCAATACGGTAATCCACAAGTTGTATCTTCTCGTTTGAGAATCACTTACATTTGCATGGCACTTTATGATTCTTACCCATTGGACTTTAAAAAAATGAAAGGAAACAGAATAACTGTTATCGCTTCTGACTTACCATAAGGAAAATGGAGCTCGGGGTTTGGTGACTGAGCCCAGGTCACACCGTGGTGTCGGGCCAGGACCTAGAGATCTGGATGGGTCACTTAGCACTACCCACTTCAAGTGTTCTATAACCCACGGGCTAATGCAGTAGGTACATTTATGTAAAAATGTATTACACTGGGACCAGCAGACGGCATAGTAGTCACATCACTGGACTCCCATATAATCGACCGCGGTTCGAGTCCCGGACCCGGTGGCTTAAACTCACACCAGGTGTGTGTGCGCGCATGCCCAGGATCCTGAGAGGAGAATGGAGGAGAAGGGATTGCGGCATGGCTGGCTGTCCCCCCTGGGGGGTGATTTCTTGCTCTCTTTCTCTCTGTCTCTCTGATTCTCCAGAGAGCGCATGCACTCTACAGCAAAAATCTCTCACTAAAATAAACTGTGGTATACTTACATTTGGCACTTTTCTTATTTGAAAGAAAGTTCTACTTTCTTGGAAATGCAGCTTACTTCTGAAATGGTATTGTTTAATCTTTTTCTGTTTTATAAATATATAATGATAGCAAATTAAATGGAAGAATAATTCCTTAAATTTGAAAACTATCTATGATGTCTTTAATTAAGAACTTTTGTTTTCTGAGGTTTTCTAGGTTTTTGCCATTAGGGCATGTATGCTCACAAGAGAGAAAGAGAGAGAGAGAGAGAGACAATGAGAAGAAAAGTGAGAAATCATCCCCCAGGGAGGATGGCCATGCTGCAGTCCCTTCTCCTCCATTGTTGTCTCAGGATTTTGGGTACACACACACACCTGGTATGATTTTCTTTTTCTTTATTTCTTTTTTAAAAATTATTATATTAATTTTATTTATTATTACTATTTTTTGAGAGGTTTTTACTATAGGGCATGTGCGTTTGCCAGAAAGACAGAGAGAGATAGAAAGAGAGAAAGCGAGAAATCACCCCCCAGGAGGGATGGCCACGCCGTAATTCCTTCTCCTCCATTCTCCTCTCGGGATCTTGGACATGCACGCACACGCGCCCGGCGTGAGTTTAA
>NW_006160152.1:26489-29389 GCF_000334495.1 Tupaia belangeri chinensis | reverse complement strand
AGAGAGAGAGAGAGAGAAAGTGCGAAAGCAAGCCACCAGGTCTAGGACTTGAACTGCAATTGGTCACGTGGGAGTCCAGTGCCTGAACCACCACGCCACCTGCCAGGTCCCATTCAGCGTGATTTTCAAGCCCCCATGTCCAGGACTCACACCACAGAGTCAGCCATGTGAGCATCCAGCACCTTAACCCCCATGTCACCTCCTGGCTTCCCTAAACACTTTTTTTTAAAAAAGAATTATTTTATTCAGTTTTATTTATTTACTTATTTTAATTTGACCAATGAAGGACAAAGAAAAAGAGAGAGAGAGAAAGAGAGAGAGAAAGCCACCAGGTCTGGGACTCGAACCGCGGTTGGCCATGTGGAAATTAAGGGCCTCTAACCCCCACGCTACCTGCCGGCCCCCCCAAGCACATTTTTAAACCCAGATTCCTTTTGAAAATAGGCAATCCCTAAGTGAACTAAATTTCATCTGCTCACTGGGAGCGCTGTTTTGTTCATTGCAAAACAACGGATTCAGGGAGGCAGCCTTCAAGATAGACAGAAAAGAGACGGGTCATCTCAGTGAAAGGACGCGCGGTTTCCTGTCTAATCCGTGGGCTGTCTGGCCTCGCTGCACCGCGGCCACTTACCAAGGGGCAGAAACGCAAGGCGGTTTCCGGCCATGGAGAGCTCGTTGAGGCTGGGCAGCTGGCAGAGCTGGCGGGGCACGGAGCGCAGGCGGTTCCGGTCCGCCGTGAGGTACTGCAGGGAAAGGCACAGGTGAAGCCTCCCGGGTAAAGCTAGCAAACGATTGGTAGAAATGTCTAGGGTCTGCAGCTCCTTCAAATCGCCAACCTCTACAACCAAAACCAGAATGAGCGTGAGTGGCATCCTGCTGAACTCAGCACTGTCACACCTTAACCCAAGCAGCAGCTAACACCAGAATGTGGGGTGCTGGGAAAGCTACCAGCATTCTTTTCTTTTTGGGGGGCGGGGTGTGTGGAAGAGATTTTTGCTCTAGGGTGCGTGCATTTGCCAGAGAGAGACAGAGAGATAGAAAGTGAGAAATCACCTCCCAGGCCACACCACAATCCCTTCTCCTCTATTCTCCTCTCAGGATCTTGGGCACTCATGCACATGCACCCAGCTTGAGTTTAAGCCACCGGGTCCGGGACTCGAACCGTGGTTGACTACATGGGAGTCCAGCAACATAGTCATTACGCTAACTGCTGGTCCCAGAATTTTTATTTTTAAATAAAAGTACTGACCATTAGTTCTATCATTAAGAAATTTGGGGCCAGCACATGGCATGGTGGTTAAGGGCACTGGACTCCCATGTGGCCAACCACAGTTCGAGTCCTAGACCTGGCGGCTTGCTCTCTCCCTTTCTCGCTCTCTCGCTGGTCAAATTAAAATACGTAAATAAATAAATAAGGTTAAATAAACTCATTCTTAAAAAAAAAAAAAAAAGAAATTTAATAGTATCGACATTGAAAATATGTATTGCTAAACCACCCTGATAGAAATGCAGTATGATTGCCACAGAGTTATAACATGGTTTTTCTGGGACCCCTGGTAGAAGTCTATTCAACTCAGGGGCCAGCAAGTGGTATGGTGGTTAAGAGTGCTGGACTCCCACATGGCCAACTGGGGTTCGAGTCCCAGATCTGGCAGTTTGCTTTCTCACTTCCTCTCTGTTCTCTCGCTCTCTCCCCCTTTCTGGTCAAATTAAAATAAAGTTAAATAAAATAATTAAAAAAAAAAAAAGAAGAAGTTTATTCAACTCAGCCAGCCTCCAAGTGACCACGCCAGTCCCAACCTCCCTCGCGCCTCCCTGGCAGTAAACACCAATTTGTATATCTTATTTCCTCGGTGTCCCTGGGATCATCCGAACTTCATAGCTGTCTGCATTGTTTACTTTCGTGCTAAATATACGATACCTTCCAACTTTTCAGCCGCGCGCAGAATATTCAGAAAACGATGTCACGATTGCCGCACGGTAATTACTTAGACGGAGCATAAAAATAACTTAAAGGGGCCCATTTCTAAAGAAAACAACAATAAGTCCCCTTTAAATCATCATTCTCTGCTCCTGCACACTGACCTAACCTAAAATTTCAATGGGATGGGAAGGAAGTCACCCACTTCATGCCAAGCCGTTGACCACAGAGTCAATAACAAGCCTCTGCTATTTTCCAGCTCGAGCTTCTTCCGGTGCCACTAAAAACAGGTCTAATTTGAGCTTCGAAGCACATTGGGCTAAAAAGAATACACAGAAAAATAAAAGTATTTCAATGCCAAATTTTGTTCTCTATACAGTAAGTCTCCCTCTTTTTATTCACTCTCTTACTCTCTCTTTTTTTTTTTGTTAGAGGGAGCATGCGCTCACCAGAGAGAGTACTGCCAGAATGAGAGAGATAGAAAGTGAGAAATCACTCCCCGGGAGAATGGCCATACTGCAATCCCTTCTCCTTCATTCTCCTCTCGGGATTTTGGGCATGCACACCCAGCATGAGGTTTAAGCCACCGGGTCTGGGACTCAAACCACAGTTGACTATGAGGGAGTCCAGTAATGTAACCACTACGCCATCAGCTAGTCCCTTCTGATTCATTTTTATCATGAAAACAATTACGAAATATATGTTAAATCTAACACGGGGAAAGGGGCTCTTGGGAGCAGTGTCTTTCAGACACTGCACAGAACTACCTTCCTTGGTAGGCTTGCTGCAGACTGAGCATACTAAGTTTTCCTCAGTGTCTTAAAATGATCTCCATGAAAGGGAACCAGCAGTTAGCATAATGGCTATGTCGCTGGACTCCCGTGTAGTCGACCGCGGTTCGCGTCCCGGACCTGGTGGCTTAAAACTCACGCCGGGCGCGTGTGCGTGCGTGCCCAAGATCCCGAGAGGAGAATGGAAG
>NW_006160152.1:25350-26390 GCF_000334495.1 Tupaia belangeri chinensis | reverse complement strand
CCCCCCAAAAAAAAAAAAAATTATCTCCATGAAAGTCCGTGATGGGAACATTCTACTCCAGAAACCACTGACTGAAGATCACGGGACAGGGGCCAGTAGTTAGCGTAATGGCTATGTTGCTGGACTCCCATGTAGTAGATCACGGTTCGAGTCCTGGACCCGGTGGCTTAAAATCACACCGGGCGCGTGTGCGTGCGTGCCCAAGATCCCAAGAGGAGAATGGAGAAGGGATTGCGGTGTGGCCATCCTCCCTGGGGGGTGATTTCTCGCTTTCTATCTCTGTCTCTCTCTGTCTGTCTGGCGCACGCACGCACCCTATAGCCAAAACCCCTAAAAAAATAAAGATCACAGAACAAACAGCTCTAAACTTGAACGTGTTTTCAAGTGCTCATACGTCATCTGCCTTGGTTGATGGTTTTAGGAAATAAATAAAACATGTACAACCCTACAGAGTTAACATAATGTAACTACAAATAAAATAATGAAACTAAATTCTCAGTGAGCATTTTACAAGTTACGTAAGCGAAGCCAATGGATTATGTGTTTTCATACATATTTTTCAAAGTCCCTGTTCTGGAATTGCCTTGAGACCTTGACTATGAAATTAGTTCATGAATTCTTGTTTTCAATTTTTCAATCCTTTAGGATTGAAAATCCTAAAGGACAAGGACTTGCCATCGCCAATTTTATTGAGAAGACCACACTTCAAACCCTGAAGGCAACTGCGAAAGAAAAATAATGAAAGGTTGAAATGAGATTGGAATTCTCAGAACACAGGGCTCAGTGATGGCTCAGGGGTGTTCTTATGGGCAATGACGTTCTCTTGTTTTTGGAATTATTAGACACTCTATTAGGAAATCTTACTAAGCTTAAAAACCATGGAATCTTATCGGAATAAGTGTCATATTTATTTTATTTATTTTACTTTTGGAGAGATTTTTGCTATAGGGCACATGCGCTTGCCAGAAAGAGAGAAAGACAGAGACAGAAGCTGAGAAATCACCCCCCCGGGGGGATGGCCAAGCCACAATTCATTTTCA
>NW_006160152.1:19171-24591 GCF_000334495.1 Tupaia belangeri chinensis | reverse complement strand
ACACACACAAGCCCTCCTCTTCCATGTCTCTCTCTGTTTGGAATCTGGGCATGTGTGCACACATGGCCAGCATGTGTATGAAGCCACTGGGTGTGGGACTCAACTGCATGGCCAGCCAGGTGGGGTCCGGCCGCCGTATCCACCAGGTTCTGGAGCCGCCCTGCTACCTTCCCTTAACCATGGCCATGGCCACAGTCAGACAGCAAATGAGGTGTCACAGAGTTTTAGTCAACGTCAAGCCTTTCTACACGGCTCCTCTCATTTTAATCACAAAATACCAGTGGCTGATTTGTGCGAAACCAATAGTTAGAAAAATGAATGAGAGGAAGTTCAAAAGAAAAAATATATATGGTTCAAAGAACATGAACTTAGACCACTGCATGTGAATCAACAACAATCTCAACGTGAACACTTTACCAATATGGAATGACTTTTAAAAAATGTTTCCCTTCTATTCCACTCTCCTCTTGGGATTTTAGGGATGTACACACACGTGCCCGGTGTGATTTTTAAGCTCCCAGGTCTGGGACTTGAACCGCAGATGACTATGTGGGAGTCCGGTGACATAACCATTATGCCACCTGCTCATCTTTTGGTAGCTTGCTTTCTCACTTTCCCTCTCTCTCTCTCTGTCTCTCTCTGGTGAGTGCATGTGCCCTATAGCAAATCTGATAATAATAATAACTAAATTAAAAAAAAAATTAAAGTCATCACATATTGGCAAAGGGGTCCATTCTGCCAAAGAATAGAACAATTATAAATTCATATGCACATGGGGCCGGCAGGTGCTAAAAAAATTCACTTTCACCCAACACTGGAGCATCTACACACAGAAAGCAAAGATGAATAGAAATTGGGGGAAAGAATGACTGTCATACAACAATAGCAGGGGGCTGCAATATCCCTTACAGCAATGGACAGATAAGCTAGGCAGAAAAATCAATAAACATCAGATTTCAACTGCGCTCTAGACCCTAATGGATCTAACTTGACACGGACAAAGCACTCCATCCAAGCGCTGTGAATTGTATCTCGTTCTCGAAATGCATATGGAGTAGTCTCCAGGACACGTCATACATTAGGCCACCAAAAAAAAGGTCATTTAAGATTGAAATCATACCAGCATGTGCGTGCGTGCGTGCGTGCCCAAAATCCCGAGAAGAGAATGGAGGAGAAGGGACTGCAGCATGGAATCCCCCCGGGCAGTGACTTCTCACTTTCCTTCTCTCTATCTCTCTCTGTCTTTCTCCAGCAGGGGCATGAGCCCTAGGGAAAAACAAAGATTGAAATCATACTTAGTATCATTTCTCATCACAATGATAAAAACTTGGGTTTGGATGGTGTCATGGTTACGTCGCCGGACTCCCAAGCAGTTGACCGCGGTTTGAGTCCCAGACCCGGCGGCCTCAAACTCATGCCAGGTGCGTGTGCGTGTGTGCCCAAGATCCTGAGAGAAGAATAGAGAAGGGATTGCGGCGTGGCCATTCCCCTGGGGAGGTAACTTCTCACTTTGTCTCTCTGACTCTCTGGTGAGCATATGCACCTTGTAGAAAAAAAAAATCTCTCTCTAGGAAAAATATCAGCAGATCCTAAGAAACAAGAGCTCCTGTTTTCTGGCTAGTAGTACATACATTTCTTTTCTTTCTTTCTTTTTTTTTTTTTTTTGGAGAGGTTTTTGCTATAGGGCACGTGCACTCTCCGGGAAGACAGAGAGAGACAGATAGAAAGTGAGAAATCACCCCCCTGGGGGGATGGCCATGCCACAATCCCTTCTCTTCCATTCTCCTCTCAGGATCTTGGGCACACACACACACACACCCAGTGTGAGTTTAAGCCACCAGGTCCTGGACTTGAACCACAGTCAACTACATGGGAGTCCAGTGACATAGCCATCACGCCAACTGCTGGTCCATCTAGCTGGTTCTTCTGATAAGACTTCTTGAATATGGTTCTTGGAAGGGAAGTCAATAATGACAATTGTGGGGCATACAGATGTTGTAAAAGATGTGGCCTGGGTGAAAAAAAGATCATTTATCTCTCTTACTACTGAGTGTCTCTGTGGATCAGACGGTTTTCTTGTGGGACTGGAACATAGGGAGGAGCCACATGAAAGCTCTGCATTGCTGCAGAGGTCCCGCTGACGGGTAGAAGTCCACAGCTGTTGAGAGCTCAGGAACTACATTTGCAGGAGCTCCCGGGATAACACGCTGAAGATCTGGTCAATGGTCCCAACGCAACAGAGAAGATGAAATGGAAGAATCTACAACTTGACCAAGAAAGAAACAGAAAACAGAGCAGCAGGGATGGATGAGGACTCCTGTAGTCACCCTCTCTGGCCATCAGAAAGCAACTCCCTCAGTTTTGTGGTCAGATACTGAAGAACTCTGCAGTGTATCTTGGGACCATGCGATTAGAGTGTGGGATGTTGACTCTGACAATTCAGTCTACTTTGATTGGAAGTGGTGTTTAATTGTATTTCCCATTTGCCCCTTTGTAAATGTCGAGCATCTGGAAGCACAGATAGGCATATCAGACTGTGGGATCCCCGAATTGAAGGTGGTTCTTTGGTGTCTCTGTCCACGGCAGGCTGGGTCATATCCGTAAAATGGTCTACCCACTGAGAACAGCTGATTGGAGGCTCTTAGATAATATGGTCAAACTGTGAGATCCAAGACGCTGGAAAGTTCTTCTCTGTGGTCGGGCCGCTCATGAAGACCAAGTTCTGAGTGTAGGCTGGACAGACACAGGGTTACTTCTGAGTGGAGGAGCAGACAATAAACTGTACTCCTACAGATACTCACCTACCACTTCCCATGGAGGGGCATGAAAGTGAATGAGAATTTAAGGGACCAGCAGGTGGCGTGGTGGCTAACACACTGGACACTCCCACATAGTCGACCATGGTTCAAGTCCTGGACCTGGTGGCTTACTTTCTCATTTTCTCACTCTCTCTCTCTGGCCAAATGAAAATAAATGAATGAATGAATAAATAATTCTTTTTTAAAAAGTAAATGAAAATTCGATTCTGGAGAACTGTTCAGTATCTAAAATAGGTAGAGAATCATTGGATTACGATGATGCAAACGCAGAAAGCTGCCTTTTAGATTCAATTTAATGGTATGCCTTCATCCTTCGTAATAGCTAACATATTATTCTTCTTTTGCATTTTTATTTTGTATTTAAATATTATAGTTTGTGCTTACAACATATAAAAAGAAAAAGAAAAAAGAAAAAAGTCTCTCTCTAAAAAATAAAAACACTTGGGTTTGTCCTAGCTGTACTATGTTGTGGTGCATTCCTTTCTCAAATTTGCTGAAAGCTTCCATCAGCAAGAAATGCTGAATTTTGTCAAATGCTTTTTGTGCATCTATTGAAATAACGAAGTGGTTTGTGTCCTTCATCTTGTCACCTGCTGCATCATGTCTATTGATCTGCGAATATTGAACCATCCTTGCATCCCTGGCGTGAATCCCACTGCCATGGTGAGTGATCTATTATTTATGGGCTGTTGAATTTGGTTTGCTGGTATTTTGTTGAAGATTGCTGTATCTATGTTTGTCAGGGATATGGCCTGTGTGTGTGTGTATGTGTGTGTGTGTGTGTCTTTGTTTGGTTTTGTCCTCAGAGAATGAGTTTGGAAGTTGCTCTCTTCTGTGATCTTTTGAAACAGTATGAGTAGAATTTTTTTTAAAATTACTTATTATTATTCATTTGTTATAGGGCATGCATGCTCACCAAAGAGAGAGAGAGAGAGAGTGAGAAAGCAAGCTACCAGGTCTGGGATTCAAACCATGGTTGGCCATGTGAGAGTCCAGCACCTTAACCACCACACTACCTGCTGGGCCCTAGAACTGTCATTAGTTCTTCAAATGTTTGGTACAATCAGCAGTGGAACCATCCAGTTCTGGGCTGTTCTTTGATGGGAAACTTTTTATTACTGATTCAATCTCATTGCTTGTTTCTGGTCTCTTCGGATCTTCTATTTCTTCGTAATGCATCTGAGAAGGCTGTTTGTGCCCAGGAATCTAGCTGCACCTCTATGTTATCCAAGTTGTTGGAATATAATTGTTTGTAAAAGTCTCTTATGATCCTTGGTTGATCTGTGGATCCGTTTTGTTTGAACATTCATTCACTGTGTATCAATACCACATACAAAATGAATTTTCCCATCTAGAATACACTGTATATTGGCTCAATCAAAGACATTATTAAACATGCTGGGACCAGCAGCTGGCGTAATGGCTATGTCTCTGGACTCCCATGTAGTCGACTGCGGTTTGTGTCCCGGACCCAGTGGCTTAAAACTCACGCTGGGCGTGGGTGCGTGCGTGCCCAAGATCCCGAGAGGAGAATGGAGGAGAAGGGATTGCGGCGTGGCCATCCACCCTGGGGGGTGATTTCTCGCTTTCTGTCTCTCTGTCTCTCTCTGTCTGTCTGGTGAGCGCACGTGCTCTACAGGTACAGAGTCTCCAAAAAAAAAGAGAGAGAAAGAAACCACCTCAGAGCGGAGTGTCCGTGTGACACGGGACACGGGTGACACTCGCAGTGCAGGGCAGACAGCAGGTACAGAGGCCGCCCAGTCACGCTGGCACCAGAGCCAGGCTGTGAAACCGGGCCTCTCCGTTCTCTGCTCGAACTTGTCAGAACTTGTCAGAACTTTCTTTCAATTTCTCACACAGACACATGTTATAAACGTATATTATCGACCCTTTCGTGCCGTTTGAAAGGTGTTACGAATCCCTAAAACCACAGAATAAAAATGAACAACTGATTATCGTGGATGATTGAGCCAAAAAAACAAAGAGGTTTTTGAAAAGGTTGCAAAAATAGGAAATGAAAAAGGCAATAGAAAAAGTCATTTTTAATTCTGGAAAAGGAAGAAAAAAAAGCTATCAATTGGGTGGGTGTGTGTTTAAACAAAACTGACTTTATTCTGGTGGCAGTAGGTTAGTGGAGTTCCTTTAAATAGTCAGGGATTTGTAAAGTGCAAACCCCGTGTAATGCAATCCGTGTTTTCCTCCAATCCCCAGTCGTGCATTTACTTGAGAAACCCATTTTTTCTGGCTGGGCGCTGGCATCCCGAGCCTGCCCGGCCCTGAGCAGTTCCATTTCTGTTACTAAATTAGGCAACGGTCGGGCCAGCAGCAAACAGAAAAGGTTCTGCGTCATTAGTTTGCAAGTCTCCTTTAAAGCCGGATCATTGTGAAGAGATTTAATTTTTAATTAGGGATACCCGAGTCATTTAAGCCTAATAAGGAGCAATGCAAACAAATAATGAGATGATGACAAAAGGGAGAAATTCAATGTTTAACAAACGTATTCTCCTGAATTGCTTTCATTGTGCTGTTGGAAAGAAATGAACTATCACCACTCGTGGCTTAATGTCTCAATGACTGATACTAAAATACTGCTGTTTTTAT
>NW_006160152.1:10947-19007 GCF_000334495.1 Tupaia belangeri chinensis | reverse complement strand
ACGTGTACTTTGCTAAAAGACAGAGACAGACAGAGAGACAGAAAGCGAGAAATCACCCCCCAGGGGGGATGGCCACGCCGCAATCCCTTCTCTTCCATTCTCCTCTCGGGATCTTGGGCACGCATGCACATGCACCTGGCATGAGTTTAAGCCACCGGGTCCAGGTCTCGAACCACAGTTGACTACATGGGAGTCCAGCAACTTAGCCATTATGCCAACCACTGGTCCACCCCATTACGATTTTTACAAAGATATACTAACACGCTTTATGCAGAGCTTGGTTTAGAGCAATTAAGTAGAACATTCAAGGAGACCCAAGTGGAGAAACACAAAGAAGGAGTTCAAGACGGTGTTGATGCTCCAATTAATTTATCAATGACATAAACAGAGGAGGTGAAATATGTAATTTTCCTCTTTCTAAATTTTACTGGCCCCAATGAGCATATCACTGAGCTTTAAAAAAAATAATAAGATAGTAGCTGTTAATGAACATTTCTCAAAGTATTTTAAAAATAGTCCAACACTTTATCAAATGCTGAAGCTTGAGGAGGTCCGACTGTGGTGCAATGATACGACGTGAGGCTCTCCCAGGCTAAGCCACAGGGGAGGGCTCTGACTCCATGCCCAGTGACCTCCCTGAACATATCACAAATGCACATCCCATCATGACCAGTGGGCTAATGCCAGGGGGAGATACAACGTCAAGACCCTTTTGACAGGGTCTTGTCTGTCTTTTCACATGCACTCATGGAATAAACAAACCTTTTTTAAAAAATAGCTAAAGCTAGGGGCAGCAGGTGGCATGGTAGTTAAGGTGCTGGACTCCCCCATGGCCAACTATGATTCAAGTCCTAGACCTGGGGGCTTTCTTTCTCTCTTTCTCTCTCTCTCTCTGTCTCTCTCTGGTGGGTGCACATGCCCTATAACGAAATTTAAAAATAATAATAATGATAAATAAAGTTAAATGAATAATTCTTTAAAAATAAAATAAGATTGGGGGCAGGCCTATGACCTCGTGGTTAAATAGGTGGACCCACATGGCCAACTGTGCTCTTGAGACCTGGACCCAGTGGCTTGAAAACTATGCCAGGCACGTGTGAATGCAGACCCAAAATCTCAAAAGAAGGGAGAAATGGAGAAGGATTGCAACGTGACCATTCCCCATAGGGGGCAGGTGCTTTCTCACTTTCCCAGGTTCTCTCTCCACAGGACCAGCAGGTGGCATAGTGGTTAAGGCACTGGACACTCCCACATGGCCCACCATGGTTTGAATCCCGGACCTGGTGGCTTGCTTTCTCACTTTCTCTCTCTCTCTCTCTCTCTCTCTCTCTCTGTGTCTCTCTCTGATCAAATTAAAATAAATGAATGAATAAATACAATTGAATAAATAGGGGCAGGCAGGTAGCATGGTGGTTAAGGGTGCTAGACTCCCTCCCACATGGCCAACCATGGTTCGAGTCCCAGACCTGGAGGCTTGCTTTCTGACTCTCTCTCTCTCTTTTTTTCTCTCTCTCTTTCTGGTCAAATGAAAATAAATCAATAAATAAAGTCAAATAAAAAGAATTCTTTAAAAATAAATAAATATTTTAAAAAAAGAAGTTCATGATATCTACTATCATAGCTTTAACAAAGCAGGAATTTATAAAGAAGCCGGGGAGATGAGCCCACCCAATACCATCCTAACCGGAATGCTTTTGTCCAGTCTCTTCTTATACTGATATGATCTCAGTGGGGTGTTGAAATGCACCGAGGTGACCTGCTAGGGTTGCGCTCAGAGCCTTAGCCCCCTTTGTTCAACCTCTGCCAAGATCTGTCCATCGGTGAGGAGCAGAGCAGAGCAGAGCAGGTCCCTAGAAAAAGGGTGAGCCAGGGAGTCTCAAGTCTACTGGAGTCACTGTGAGACCGTGCTACCAGGGCCCTAGTCCAGTCCTCCACTGTCCCTATATTACTGATAAGACAAACACTGTTTTGAAGTCACAAAAATAAAGAAAGAAAGAAAGAAGAAGAAGAAAAAGAAAAGAGAGAGAAACAAGCCTAAAGCCATACGCTACATAAATAAAAGTGAAATCAAAAAGCAGACTGAGTGATTAGAAATACATTGAATACTGTAAACGATCCCCTGTAGAGAACCCTTTGATAGTGGGGCCTTCAAACCTCATCCTTATTTTTATCCATATCTGCATAAAGAAACATATAAATGGATGGAGGGACTTAAAAAAAGGAGGAATGAATTATTTTTTATTAAGAAATTTGAAAAAGAAAACAGTTGGAGAACTGTTCACTGCCTCATTTGAAACCTATGAAGAAGCTACAGTAATCGAGCTTGTGGTATTGCCAAGGCTAGACATAATGACTACAGGAACAGAGCAGAGTCTCCAGAAATAAAATGAGGTGTTTATGGCAAACCGATTTCTGACGAAAATACTCAGTAATTAAACAAGGAAAAGACGTTCTTTCAACAAATTGTGTTGGAACAACTGATGCAAAAATACTTCAACCTTGATCTTGCATCACACGCAATAATTCATTTAAAATGCTCATAGACATAAACCTTATATATAGAAAGAAAGTTAAGGTACACTCCCACGTGGCCAGCCATGGTTCGAGTCCCAGACTTGGTGGCTTGAAACTCACACTGGGAACTTGTGCGTGTGTGCCCAAAATCCTAGAGGAGAATGGAGGAGAAGGGATGGCGGTGTGGCCGTACCCCCTGGGGTGATTTCTCACTTTCCCTCTCTGTCTCTTTCTCTTTCTGGCAAGGGCACATACCCTATGGCAAAACCTTAAAAAAAGAAAAAAATAAAAGAACTAAAACAAACTGCCTGATAACATGGAGATATTTGCTTAAAATGTTGATTTTAAAAAAAGAATTAAACAAAGAACTGAGATTCCAGTTGTGTGTGTTGGAGGGGCAGAGCTGGGGGAGTGCCAGTGAGAAACAAAATCCAAGTGCATTCTTAAAGTTGCTTCTTGTTACGTCAACCCTTGGTAACTCATAAAGCTACTCATTCTCTAAAACAATAAGAGACTCTAAAATGACTTGCAGAATAGGCCATCTGACTTAAGTTAAAACCTCTAACAAATCCAAACAATTTACAGATGAAGCAAAGCAACAAGTATGTTCAAATGACAAAAACTAAGACAAGGGACCACAGATGGCCCAATGGTTATGTTGCTGGACTCCCACACAGTTGACCATGGTTCGAGACCCGGACCCAGCAGCTTAAAACTCACACCAGACAAGTGTGCATGCGTGCCCAAGATCCCAAGAGGAGAATGGAGGAGAAGGGATTGTGGCGCAGCCATCACCTCTGGGGGGTAATTTCTCACTTTCTGTCTCTCTGTCTCTGCCTCTCTGGTGAGCACATGCACCCTATAGATTTGAAAAGAAAAGAAAAGAAAAACTAAGACAAAATGTTTTATATATTGAATTTTTTTTTAATAGAAACACCTATTTTGGTATATAATCTATAGGGGCATTGGAAAAATCATGACACATTTTTCTATGTTTTTCTATGCAAAAATGTGTCATGACTTTTCCGATGACCCAATGCATTCTTCCAGTTCATTTTTCTTCATACTTATATTAAACCATAATTTTTTGATGTCATGAAACAGCAGTATACTAAAATCAAGATAAAAAAAAATCAACCAAAACTATAAAGTAACCATGACGTGGGGCCAGCAGGTGGCGTGGTGGTTAAGGACGCTGGACTCCCACATGGCCAACTGTGGTTCAAATCCTGGACCTGCTTTCTCATTTTCCCTTTCTCTCTGGTCAAATTAAAATAAATGAAATAAAGTTCAATAAAATAATTTAAAACACAATAAAGTAACCATGACTCTTTGTTTAGACATCTATCTAAAAACTTGCTTTTTCCAGAGCTTGATTAGCAAATGCAATATACTAAATCACTCTTAGTATAAAAAACTATGTTAAATGCTTAAAAGCTCTTCAGTAAAAATAAACCACGAACACAAGTTTTGCCAAGATATCAAAAGGTATAAATAGAAATTACTCCCTGCAATCCATAAAATACTCCAAGCTGATTTAGATACAAAAATGACAGTTAGAGGGGGCAGGAAAGATGGCCAACTAGGGACATTCATTGTGACAGCTCTCCAGTAAGAACGCTGGAGAAGTCAGACAGATGGCTGCCCTGGAGCAGAGGAGTGAGATGAGACCAACAGAACACCAGAGATGGACCAGGAGCAGTTGTGGGATGCTAAGTCTCAAATGGATGGCATAGGAAGATCAGTTTTCCAAACTCAAGAAGAAATTGGAGCCAACTAAAGCTTCCCATAACAGAGGAAGGTAAGTTGGACTCCCTGAGTTTCTACCGGGTCATTGGAAAAGTCATGATGCAGTTTTACATAGAAAAAATACATCATGACTTTTCCAATAACCCAGTAGTTTCCAGCTCCCTGTTTCTTTCTTTCTTTTCTTTTCTTATTTTTTTTAAGGTGGGGTAAAGTTCTTTTTGGTCATAGGGTATGTGTGCTTGCCGGAGAGACAGAGAGGCAGAGAGAGAGAGAAAGTGAGAAATCACCCCCCAAGAGGAATGGCCATGCCACAATTCCTTCTCCTCCATTCTCCTCTTTGAGATTGTGGGCACACATGCACGCACACACATGTGCCTGGCATGAGTTTCAAGCTGCCGGGTCCAGGACTCGAACCCATGGTCGGCCATGTAGGAATTCAGTGCCTTAACCATTCCAGCTCTGTTTCTATCCTGGGCCTTAAAGCTTCCCACCTGCTGGAGAGCACCAATTCTTCTCACACTATTCCTAAAGACCCAAATGGATGAAATCATCTCAAACACACTCTACAAAGCCACCATTGCCTTGATACCAAAAGCAAAGACATAACAAAAAAAGAAAGCTACAAACCAATCTCTCTGATGAGTATAGATGAACAATCTCCCTCCCCACCAAATGATGGCTCACCTAATCCAACAGCACATCACCAGGGCCAGTAGACAGTGCAGCCATGACATCACTGGACTGCACATGGCTGACAGTGGTTTGGTCCCAGACCCAGTGGCTTAGACATGCACCGCGCACGAGCGTGCATGCCCAAAATCCCAGGAGGAGAATGGTAAAGGGATTGCAGCATGCCCATCCCCCTGGAGGGTGATTTTTCACTTTCCCTCTCACTGTCTCTGACTGTCTCTCTTTGCCCTAAGGCAAAAACCTTAAGAAAAAAACAATAACAAAAAAAAAAATATTATACACCATGAATGTGTAGAATTTGTCCCAGGGATGTCAAGGTGGATCGGCATATGCGATAATTATTCTATTATTGTTGATCAACACAATATAGCACATGAACAGAAGGAAAGACAAAAATCATACGATGATGTTAATTGATGCAGAAAAGCATTTGATAAAGTACAATATTCCTTTATGTTTAAGCTTTTCAACAAAATAGAAATAGAAGGACTTCATAACATATAGATAGAGTAACAACAGATACCATAACTTCAGGGTGGGGGGAATAGAAAGAAGGCTCACGAGAAAAATTTTCACGGATTTCAGAATTCATGTAAATAAGGGAAACAAGAAATGGGACAGTGAACCACAGCGGAGCAAAAATTATGGACAATTAATGCACATTAAGAAACAACTAGTAGAACTATTTTCCGATGTGCACAACATGATGTAATAATGTTCTTTGTTGAGGAAGATGAATATGTATGTCCTTGATTTGATTATTATACACTGTATAAATGCTTTTAAAAAAAATACTGGGATCAGCAGGTGGGGTAGTGCTTGAGGTGCTGGACTTCCATGTGGTTGACCGTGGTTTGAGTCCTAGACCTGGCAGCTTGAAACTCATACTGGGTGTGATCTCCTCTTGGGATCTTGGGCACACACACCCACGTGCCCGGCGTGAGTTTTAAGCCACCGGGTCCGGGACGCGAACCGCAGTCGACTACGCCAGAGACATGGCCATTATGCCATCTGCCGGTCCCATGTTGGTTGCTTTTAAATCTTTCACAAAGATTAAACCCGTGGCATGATTGATGCAAGAGGTTTTCTAAGTCTCAGAAAGCAACTCTTTTCTTCTTTTTAAGTATTGTTGCGATGAACTTTAGTTTTTCAGACTTTTGGCACAACTTCCACCATTTTCTCTTCACACCTAAAAAGGACTATTCCTTTTTTGGGATTTACTTCCTAAAAAGGAGTATGCTCTGTACTTAATTGCCACAAAGAATGACACACGGCCCAGAAAGCGAAACTTTATTTTTTTAGAAGAATTTTAATAGCCATTTTTATTCCAAGATTGTTGCCAAATTTTCAAAGCTTATAAAAGTTTGTAAGTCAAATATATTGGGTTGTAGGAAAAGCCATGATGTATTTTTTTTTGTTTTTCTATGCAAAAATGCATCATGACTTTTTTGACAACCCAATAAAAGCCTTAGTTTCATTTGTAAACAGACTTTAAAATACGCAACAGTATCTATAGTAAAAATATTTCTCTGAAAAAATCTGTATTTGATCTAATCTGGTATAACAATGAAATGTAAAAATCTAAATAAAAAATATATATTACTATATAAAATCATTAACATATATGTAATTATGCCATAAAGTTACCAAGACAGTACAATATGTACTACCAAGTTACTAATAAGGTAATTTGAGGACAATTAAATTCAATGGAGGGGCCAGCAGGTGGCTTGGTG
Source organism: Tupaia belangeri chinensis (assembly GCF_000334495.1). Classification (NCBI taxonomy): domain Eukaryota; kingdom Metazoa; phylum Chordata; class Mammalia; order Scandentia; family Tupaiidae; genus Tupaia; species Tupaia belangeri. The sequence goes on along the minus strand of NW_006160152.1, from coordinate 12,318 downwards.
GTTAAGGTGCTGGACTCCCACATAGCAGAGTGCAGTTTGAGTCCTGAACTGGGTGGCTTATTTTCTCTATCTCTATCTCTCTCGCTCTCTCTCTCTCTCTCTCTCTCTCTTTTTTTCTTTTGGAAAGGTTTTTTGCTATAGGGTGCTTGCACTTGCAGAAAGACAGAGAGAGACACAGAGAGATAGAAAGCGAGAAATCACCCCCCGGGGAGAGATAGAAAGTGAGAAATCACCCCCCAGGGGGATGGCTATGCCACAATCCCTTCTCCTCCATTCTCTTCTCAGGATCTTGGGTACACATGCACACACGTCCAGCGTGAGTTTTAAGCCACTGGGTCCGGGACTCGAACGGCAGTCGAGTACATGGGAGTCCAGCGACATAGCCATTACGCCAACTGCTGGTCCCTGCTGATCACTTTGATAAAGCCTGGTAACACCAGAGGTGCTCTGCCTGCAATTACATTTTCAGATTCTTTTTTAGTGAATGCACTGCTGGTGGGTATCTTACCAGCAGCGAAATGTCATCAGGGGAAAGCGGGGTCTCCAGAAGAGTACCACCCGCCATTACTAAGGTATCCACTTCAGGAGAGTCACATGGGCTGATAGCTTCGATGATCTGGGGACAGGAGGTACAGGGAGACACTTCCTGTTTTGAGGATTCAAAAAGAGAGCTGTGCTATTCTCTCTCTGGGCTGATCGCCTAGGAGGCAGACACAAGGGAAAAGGAAACCATGAAACCAGGGCTGACCCAGGGCTCCTGGGCCACCGGCGTTCCTAGACACTGTCACGCGGGGAATTCACATGTGGGACACTGGTGACCAGGATGGTGGCTGCAGGATGAGCTCAGAACCTCTGAAGAATCACGATAACTCTGCTACAACCCAGCAGCCTGCATCGCTGCCGCCTCAGCAGACAGGGTGGTAAGCCACAGAGGAAGCCATGGAAGGGCCTGGCTTTGGTTCCGGCTGTGTCCTCTGTAGGAAAACGGCTGCTCTGATCCCGCCACCTCCACATTAGATCAAGAAGCACAGAGGTTTTTGGGGTCATCTAGATGGCGATAGGACAGACCTTCTGTCCAACACGATAGAAGAAACATTCGATTTCATTCTGGTAAAGCAACAAAGGCTCAACTCGAGAAAAAATAAACTTTAAAGAAAAAGTAAAATAGACTTAACCATACCTGCAGACTGGGTTTTAAGAGCAATTCAGGTGGGACCAACAGATGGCAAAGAGGTTACGCCACTGGACTGTCACATGGACGATCATGGCTTGAGGTCCAAACCCAGACACTTGAAAATCATGCTAGGTGTGTGTGTGTGTGTGTGTGTGTGTGTGTGTGTGTGTGCGCGCGCCAGAGCTCGTGGGAGGAGA
>NW_006160152.1:6672-10869 GCF_000334495.1 Tupaia belangeri chinensis | reverse complement strand
ATCCTGCAGCCAAAGCCTCAAAGAAAAACAATGGGGCCGGCAGGTGGCATGGTGGTTAAAGGCACTGGATTCCCACGTGGCCGATTGTGGACCTGGGGGCTTGCTCTCTCGCTTTCCCTTTCTCTCTTTCTCTCTGGTCAAATTAAAAAATAATAATAACAGCAAATGGAATGAAATAATTAAAAAAAAAAAAGAGAGAGAGAGAAAAACAAAAAGAAAAATGTTAAATAAATAGACTTGACTAGCAGCCTGGGGTTTAGGCATAATTTGTGCTGGTTATGCGTAGTGCGTATCTTCATGTACACAACTCTTTGCTGTCCGAGTACACCATGTTCATCTTTAATTTGGGCTAAAAAAAAATACCTCCTTTTTTGGTAGGCCAAACAACTTTTTAAGGACAAAAACCGCTTTGAAAAATAGGCTGATTTATATGCCAGATGTCGGTAACATCTTTGACTCCTGGTGACGTTTTATCCTTTGCTTGTTACCAGAACCTTCTCTCACGGGAGTTGACGGTTTATGGCAAATCACAAAAGCTTGTGGTTTTTTTCACCTCCTCCAATATCCACTGGTTTGGGCGGGCTCACCAAGGTCACCACTAAGTGTACGGCACGTGGCCTGCCCTGACGGGACTCTCTCCCCAGTGATCCTTCATCTGGGGGTGGACAGCATTTCTCTTCGGAATAGACCACACTTTATTTCATCACTTTTAGTTAATCAAATTAGAAAAGGCTTTTGGAAGAGAATTAGTTTAAATGTATACTATAATAAAATAATGTTAGGGACCAGCGGATGGTGTGATGGTTACGACACTGGACTCCCATGTAGTTGACCGCAGTTCGAATCCTGGCCCCGGCGGCTTAAAACTCACGCCAGGCACATGTGAACATGTACCCAAAATCCCAAGAGGAGAATGGAGGAGAAGGGATTGTGGCATGGCCATCCCCCCTGGGGGGTGATTTCTCGCTTTCTGTCTCTCTTTCTATGTCTTTCTGGTGAGCGTACACGCCCTGTAGCAAAAACCTCTCCAATTAAAAAAAAAAAGAGCTCTGGTTTCACAGAAATGAGAACTGGGGGTCAGTGAAGCACCTGGAAGATGCAGGAGGGGGCCTCAAAAGGGAAAAAGTGGCAAGAGAATTCATATGCTGAATTTGAATCAGCCATGGGACAGTGTTAGGACACAGTGCCTTTAGGAGGTGATTTGACTGTGAGAGTGGAACCAGGGTGAATGAGATGAATGCCCTTATAAAAAAAAGAAACCCCAAGCAGGTGGTGTGGTGGTTAAGGCACTGGACTCCCACATGGTCGACTGTGGTTCAAGTCCCAGACCTGGTGGCTTAAAAAATCACGCTGGGTGCATGTGCATGTGTGTCCGAAAATCCCACAAGAGTGGAGGACAAGGGATTGTGGTATGGCTATGTTCCCTGGGGGGGGATTTTTCACTTTGTCTCTGTCTCTGTCTCTCTCTCTCTGGTGAGTGCACAGGCCCTCTGACAAAAACCTAAAAAAGAAAAAAAGAAAGGAAAAAAAAAAAAAACACCCCAAAGAGCTCCTTCACACCTTCTACATATGAGAACGCACCAAAAAGGTTTGATCCATAAATAAGGAAACAGACCTTCGCCAGACCTGGAATTGTTCAATGCCTTGATCTTAGCCTGATCGGCCTCCAGAGCTGAGAGAAATAAATTCCGGTTGTTTACAAGCCATCCAGTTTACGGTATTTTGTAAAGCAGCCAAAAATAGATTAAGACAGAGGAGCATGATGAATAACATGAGAGAGTATAGAGGAAAAAAAATAGTGGAGCAGAAGACAGATTAGCACATGTCATCCAACCTTTCGATCAGGAAAAAATAAAAACAATAACAAAGTCCTGGTAACCTATAAAGCACCTCCAAATGATCTAACGTGTAACTAGAGACCCAGAGAGAGAGAAAATATGGGGCAGGAAAATATTTAAGGAAATAATGACAGAAAACTTCCCAATTTGGGATTCAGAAAATTTCTAGAAAGATATATATTAAGAAGTCCTATGTTAAACACATCACAGACAGACTGTTAACACCAAAGAACAGGAGAAAATCTTCCTGAAGCCATAGAGAAAGACATTACGTATAGGGCAACAAAGTTACCAATTATAACTGACTGGGGCCAGCAGATGGCACAGTGGTTAAGGCACTGGACTTCTACAGGGTTGACCACGGTTCAAGTGACTGATGGTCATGGCTTCAATGCATTCTCCTCTTGAGATTTTGGGCACACATGCACATACAAAATCGTACCCAGTATGATTTTCAAGTTGCTGGGTCTGGGACTCAAACTGCAGTCAACCATGTGGGAGTCCAGTACATTAATCACCATGCCATCTGCTGGCCCCAATGAACCATTGTTTTTTAAGAGTTTTTACCATAAGGAGTGTACACTCACCAGAGAGAGAGAGAGACAGAGACAGAGAGAGACAGAAGAGACAGTGAAAGTGAGAAATCACCCTCTGCGGGGGTGGGGATCGTCATGCCACAACACCTTCTCCTCCATTCTCCTCCTGGGATTTTGAACAAGCACCCACACACATGTGGCAAGATTTTCAGGTCACTGGGTCTGGGACTCAAACCGTGGTCAGCCATGTGGGAGTCCAACGCCTTAGCCACCTGCTGGCCCTCATGTAGAGTATTTTTTAGATACCCTATATCCATCTAGGGTATTTTTGAAGTGTTTAACATATTGTTCTAAAATTTCTCAAATTTTAAATACTGGATACGAAACCATATTCAAAGTTTTTCAACCCTAACAAATAAACATGGTAAAATGTCAAGCCTTGGAAAGGCATGAAGAATGTCAGAAGTCTATAAATGACAGCGTGGACACAATATAGAAAGGGCTTTTGCTCAGATGGCAACTGGGGACATGGAGTCAGCAGGTGGCGTGGAAGTTAGGGTGCTGGATCTCACATAGCTAGCTGTGCAGTTTGAGTCCCCGAATTAGCAGCTTGAAAATCACGCTGGGCGCGTGTGCGTGTGTGCCCAAGATCCCGAGAGGAGAATGGAGGAGAAAGGACTGCAGCACGGCCATCACCCCCAGGGGAGTGATTTCTCACTTTCCCCCTTTCTCTGTCTCTGTCTCTCTCTCTGGTGAGTACACGTACCCTATAACAAAAATGATATAAAATCAGGGCCAACACAATAGTCCCTGATATTTCTTTTCCCTAGCGTGGTTGTCCAAACACAATCAAATATTTGAGGATATTTATGTATTCCCTTACCCATTCAAATCCTACCACTTGAAATGATCTCATATGAGATTTATAAAGTGCATCAACAAATTAGCAAGCCTACTCCAGTACTACTCATGAAGACCTCGAAAGAAAAATATCCTACACACGTCAAAGGTTCCAATCCAAAATACACAGCTATTACTGTCTAATTTGATTGAAAACAAATAAAACCAAACACTGACAAAAGAAATAAAGCTAAGAAAATAAAACCAGAAATGCATGCTTCAAATCTCTTGTGCAATGGGTCAGAGATAAAGCTTTTTTTAAAGAATTATTTCATTTTTTTAAATTAATTAATTAACTTATTTATTTTTAAATTTGACCAGAGAGAGACAGAAATAGACAGAGAGGGAAAATCAGAAAGCAAGCCTCCAGGTCTGAGACTCAAACCCCAGTCACCTACGTGGGAGTCCAGTGACGTAACCATTATGCCATCTGCTGGTCCCTTGAGCCTATGCATTAAAGCTGGAAAATAACACCTAAAAATTAATCAGTTACTCTATTTTCATTTAGAAATGTCTATACTTAATAACAATTTAGAGAAAGTATTTTTAAAATCAAAAACACGACCAGCCAGGACTGTGGTAGTTAAGGCATTAGATCCCACATGGGCAACTGTACAGTTGAAGTCCTGGACCCAGCAGGTTGAAAAACACATCACATATGTGCACCCCAAATCCCAAAAGAACACAGAAGGACCCGCAGTGTGGCCATCTCCTCCCCTCGGGAGGGCTTTCTCACTTTCTCTCCTACAATACCCTATAGCAAAATTACATATTTTTTAAAATCACCAAGAAATAGCAGGCATTCTCATTCATGAATTTAGCATGCATGTTAATATTCTCATGTAACTGAAGTTCTATGACAGGTTGTAATTTGTCATTTTGTTTGAGTCCCACGTTTCATTAAAAGGCTGGTTGGCATTCCT
>NW_006160152.1:1622-6408 GCF_000334495.1 Tupaia belangeri chinensis | reverse complement strand
TTTTTTCTTCTTTTCTGAATCATACTCCTGCCTGCCTGCCTTCTTTTAATTTGCTGCAGTGCACATCATGCTCTCACCAGAGAGAGAGAAAAGAGAAAGAGAAAATAAGGCAGCACCCCTTTCCCCCAAGGCTAACACCCAAAGCCGAACATCCTGTGGATTAGTAGCGATTACACTGTGTTAGACACTCTCCAGTCTCCAGGGTAGCTGGGACCAGAGGCCTGCGCCTCACCACCAACTTTAGGGTGGGCCAGGAATTGAACCCAGGTCTCCCACATGGTTTCAGCCTTCTGGGCAGCAGGACTCCCGTTGGGACACTTTTTTTTCTTCTTTTCTGAATCATACTCCTGCCTGCCTGCCTTCTTTTAATTTGCTGCAGTGCACATCATGCTCTCACCAGAGAGAGAGAAAAGAGAAAGAGAAAATAAGGCAGCACCCCTTTCCCCCAAGGTGGATGGCCACGCTGCAATCCCTTCTTTTTCATTCTCCTCTGGGGATTTTGGACACGCACGCATACGCCCCCAGCGTGTTTTCCATGCTGCCGGGTTAGGGACTTGAGCAGCACAGTCGGCCAACTGGGGTCCAGACACCCTAACCAACACCTTAACCACCATGCCCCTTTATCTTTGTTATGTCCATGGGAAATTATAAAGGACACTGGCAATCTCAAATGTGAGAGTTCATGGCAGAGTTCTGGGTGCCCCTCTCAGGAAAGTCAAAGGGTTTCATGACTGCTTTCAAGAGAATGCAGGATTTCAGGATGGTCCCGTCTAGGAAGGCGTCTGGAAGCCAAAACTAACGATCCAACCCTAGGACTCAAATGTCAACCATGCTGGGGCTAGCAGGCGGCGTGGTGGGTAAAGGCGCTGGACTCCCACCTGGCTTAGCACGGTTCAAGTCCTGGACCTGGCAACTTGCTTTCTCACTTTCCTCCTCTCTCTCTGTCTCTCTCTGGTGAGCACACATGCCCTCAAGCAAATTAAAATAATACTAATAACAAATAAATAAAATAAAATAAATAACACTTTTTTAAAAAGGTCTCCTTGGACCTGGAGTTGGCGTAATGGCTATGTTGCTGAACTCACACTTTTTAAAAAAGGTCTCCTTGGACCTGGAGTTGGCATAATGGCTATGTTGCTGAACTCCCATGTAGTCGACTGCAATTCAAGTCCCAGACCTGGTGGCTTAAACTCACACCGGGCACATGTGCGTGCGTGCCCAAGATCCCGAGAGGAGAATGGAGGAGAAGGGATGGTGGCATGGCCATCCCTTCTGGGGGTGATTTCTCGCTTAAAAAAGGTCTCCTTGGACCTGGAGTTGGCATAATGGCTATGTTGCTGAACTCCCATGTAGTCGACTGCAATTCAAGTCCCAGACCTGGTGGCTTAAACTCACACCGGGCACATGTGCGTGCGTGCCCAAGATCCCGAGAGGAGAATGGAGGAGAAGGGATGGTGGCATGGCCATCCCTTCTGGGGGTGATTTCTCGCTTTCTGTCTGTCTCTGTCTTTCTGGCGAGCACACACGTCCTATAGCAAAAACCTCCCTAAAACAAAGGTCTCCCGTGTAACATTCTAGTTTGCAACCTTATTACACCCAAGTTATTCCTCTGTTCTCTCATGAAGGAGCAAAAATACCGTAGGTATTTGGATACTAAAATAATTTTACCGTGCAAAGTTCACCTACATTCTCTTCTGTGAAATTCAAACTGAATTAACTCTCTGTACTTTGCACCAGGGCAGCGATCAGAAGGGGTATTGAACATAACACAAGCCTTTTGCGACTGTAATCCTGTCTAAAATATAAATCCGGGACCAGCAGGTGGCGTGGTGGTTAAGGCACTGGACACTCCCACATGGTCGACCACGGTTCGAGTCCTGGACCTGGTGGCTTGCTTTCTCACTTTCCCTCTCTCTGCCTCTCTCTGGTCAAATTAAAGTGGATGAATGAATAGCTAAAATTAAATGGAATCATTCTTTAAAAATAAATCAATAAAATTAAATGTAAATGCTACCTTTCATGTGTATCCAGAGAGAGGCCTTTAGTTATATGTCATCCACCATCTTTGCATGCATCTTCAAACACACGCACAATCAAATACCCAAATACGACCACCACCGGCTACCTAGACACACAGAGAAGCATGGTCAAAGCACACTGCTAGGACAGAAGGTGCTGCTCTGGGCTGCAGACCACGGTTACCTGGAGGGAGGAACTGCAGGTGGTTATTTGCTAATCGGAGGTGTCGTAAAGCTCTCAGACGACCGATTTCAGGGCACACGATCTCTAAGGCGTTGTCACTGAGATCCAAACACTGGAGTTTGACGAGGGACCCAATAGCTTCCAAGAGAAAAGAAGGGGTAAGGCAAAATGAATTTGACCCCAGTGTTACAACCAAATAGTTCATGCAAGTATTCAAAATTATGGAATTTTCTTTTCTTTTCTTTTCTCTTTTCTTTTGAGAGATTTTTGCCATAGGGCACATGGGCTCATCAGAAAGCCAGAGAGACAGAGAATGAGAAATCACTCCTCAGAGGGGATGGCCACATCACAATCACTTCTCCTTTATTCTCCTCTCTGAATTTTGGGCACACATGCACGCATGCCCAGCGTGAGTTTCAAGCTGGACTCGAACCATGGTCAGCCATGTGGGAGTGCAGCACCTTAACCACCATGTCACCTGCTGGCTCCCAAAGTTCTGATATTTCAGTAACTTCACATTCATACCTCGATTCTTCACAAAGTAGTCAAAAGAGAGCTCAAACTAAGTTTTATGGAAATAATAAAAACTTCTATCTTGAGATAAAAATAGAATAACCTTAGAAAGTACATGAATAAAAGCATTACAACAATATAAAAAATTGCTTGATTAAATAAATAATTCAAAAATGAGATAAGGTCTGTCTTGTTTGCTTTAAATAATTATTTATTTTTATTTATCATCTTTTTTGTTTTGTTTTGTTTTGTTTTTGCTACAGAGCACATGGACTCACCAGAGAGAGAGACAGAGAGAAAGTGAGAAAGCAAGCCACCAGGTCCAGGACTTGAACCATGGTCATCCATGTGGGATTCCACTGCCTTAACCACCATGCCACCTGCTAGCCTTGTTTGTTTGTTTTTTTAAACAGGAACTCACTCCATTATGATCCTCTTGGTCTCTTTAGTAGCTAGGGCTATAGTCACGCCAACTGTACCATGTTTTAGGGTGGACCGGGGCTCAAACCTGGGTCTGCCCAGTGGCTTCAGTCTGCCCAGTAGCAGCATAAACCAGTGTACCCTACAACCACTGAGCCTCTAACCAAAATTCTTAACTGGATTTGCTAAATTTAGAACTTATTCTATTTTTTACCTAACAGCAATTTACCTACTAATAATTTAATCATCATAACCATTTTAGACTCATTATTTATTGAATCAGAATTCTTTACTAGACTTATTAAGGGGAATCCGTTTCAAAGCTAGTAAGTAAAAGATGTCCTAGATTAAAATTCCCGGGCCAATATGTGGCGTGATGGTTAAGGCACTGATTTTCACATGGCCGACAGCACGGTTCAAGTCCTGGACACGGCAGCTTGAAAACCATGCTGGGTGTGTGTGTGTGTGTGTGCGTGTGTGTTCCCAAAATCTGAGAGAAGAATGGAGGAGAAGGGACTGTGGCATGACTATCCCCCTGGAGGATGATTTCTCACTTTCCCTCTCTGTCTCTCTCCAGAGAATAGACATACCCTCTGACAAAAATCTAAAAAAAGAGACCAGCAGATGGCATAATGGTTATGTTGCTGGACTCCCACATAGTCAAACATGGTTTGAGTCCTGGACCCAGTGGCTTAAAACTCACACTGTGTGTGCGTGCCCAAAATCCTGAGAGGAGAAAGGAGGACAAGGGATTGCAGCGTGGCCATCCCTCTACGGGGTGATTTCTTGCTTTCTGTCTCTGTGTCCCTCTGGTGAGTGCACATGCCCTCTAGCAAAAATCTCTTAAAAAAAAAAAATTTCCTGGGGACCAGCAAGTGGCATGGTGGTTAAGGTGCTGGACACTCTCACATGGCCGACCATGGTTCGAGTCCCGGACTTGGTGGCTTACTTTCTCACTTTCCTCTTTCTATGTCTCTCTGGTCAAATTAAAATAAATGAATGAAAAAATGAAATTGAATAAAATAATTTCTTAAAACTTTCCTAATATACGAAGCAAAAGTAGACTTAAGGAGACAGAGCGTTCTACCTATCAGCCAAGTTTATAAAGTATATTCGAATGAAAATAGCAAGAGCATTTACCTTCTGGAACCACAACCATGTTATTTGAGTGAAGGTACCTGGAGAGGAAAAAAACAAAACAAAAACAAAAACCAGCTGTGATCATTTGGCACATTTGCCTGACAGTTCATAAGATGCTCACCAGAAACTGATAAATATAAATGGGCCCAAACTCACTTTACGCCCTACCGTAATGCAGCGTCATAACACGTGGTTATCACAACTAACTACTAATTACATCTTGAAAATATTTTATGTTAAAATTGCAAATAGTATATCTATTTACTGATTTTGCGGCTATTTTCAAATAAAACCATACAGGAGGGTTTTGTTTTTGTTTTTGTTTTTGTCAACTTCATAAAAGAAGCTACTATTTTCTACAGTTCATCTTACATTTAGGTTTTCATTCTGTACTTATTGTATAAAGGAAAATCAGGGGCTGGAAGGTGGTATGGTGGTTGAGACACTGGACTCCCACATGGCTGACCGTGGTTCGAGTCCTGGGCCTGCGGCTTGCTTTCTCCCTTTCCCT
>NW_006160152.1:694-1373 GCF_000334495.1 Tupaia belangeri chinensis | reverse complement strand
TCTGGTGAACGCACGCGCCCTATAGCAAAAACCTCTCTAAAAAAAAGAATGCAAGTTGTGGGGACCAGCAGGTGGCATAGTGGTTAAGGTGCTGAATTCCCACATGGACTACTATGGTTCAAGTCCCAGACCTGGCAGTTTGAAAATCATACCAGTCATGTATGTGTGCACACCAAAAATCCCAGGAGGAGAATAGAGAAGGGATTGTGGTGTGGTCATTCCCCCCCGAGGGGTGATTTCTCACTTTTACTCTCTGTCTCTGGTGAATGCACATACTTTAAGGCAAAACCTTAAAGAAAAAAATAATTGGAGTCCAGGCAGTTCTAAGTAAATAACACTTTTCTACAGAAATATCTTTAGTACCCTCTAGTGGAGACTTGTGCAACCAACAGGGATCAATAATTCAGAGCAAAACCACAGAGACCATGGGAAGTTGTACAGTAAGAATTTAAGAAAATAAATGCTTATCATTGATTTTGAGACAGCAGAACTAGATTCTGGTAAACTTTACTTTCAGATCTAACATTTTATTTATTGTACTTCGAAAATAAATCCTCCTAATATATTTTAAAATAGAACTCAAAAATCTTCTACATTTTCTTTTTCTTTTTCTTTTTGGAGAGATTTTTGCTATAGGGTGCATGTGCTCACCAGAAAGAGAGAGAGAGACAGAGAGATA
>NW_006160152.1:0-632 GCF_000334495.1 Tupaia belangeri chinensis | reverse complement strand
TCTCGGAATCTTGGGCATGCACACACACGTGCCTGGCGTGAGTTTAAGCCACTGGGCCCGGGACTTGAACTGCGGTCGACCACATAGGAGTCCAGCGACATAGCCATTACGCCAACTGCTGGTCTCATTTTTCTTCTACATTTTCAAAGTCTAATACTAAACGTGAAAATGTCAGTGAACACAGAAAATGACAGGAAATTAGTAATTTGATGAAGATTATTCTATGCTGAATTAAATAAATGTTATATATGGTATTAATCTACTCGATACGATTTAAACAGGTACGCCATGACATATTTCATTCTTGTTTCGTGTATACAAAATGATGACCCATTTTAAATCAATGTTCTTTTTTTTAAAAAAAAGAATGATTTAATATTATTATTACATATGCTCTAGGGCATGCATGCTTATCAGAGAGAGACAGAGAGCAAGAGAAAGCAAGATGGGACTCAAACCATAGTCATCCACATGAGAGTCCAGCACCTTAACCACGGTGCCACCTGCTGGTCCCATAAAATCAATACTCATTTACGCATTAATTTTAGGAAGAAATACCTACTTACATGGTGACAAAAGAAATAACTGTAGGTGTACATATATAAAAGTCCACACACTTACATTTCTTTTTT
>NW_006160151.1:120665-121327 GCF_000334495.1 Tupaia belangeri chinensis | reverse complement strand
GGTTTGAGTCCTGGATCCAGTGCCTTCAAAATCATGCTGGGCATGTGTGTATATGCCCAAGGTCCTGGGAGGAGAATGGAGGAGAAGGGATTTAGTGTAGCCATATCCCTGGGGGTGGTGGTGGTGGTGGTGGTGGTGATTTCTCACTTTCCTTCTCACTGTCTCTTGTTTATCCCTCTGTCAGAGGGTGCACATGCCCTAAGGCAAAAAAAAAAAAAAAACTCTTAAAAAACACAACAAAACAACTTGGTGAATAAGGAAAGCAATTTACTTGGTAAGGTCAACACTGTGGAGAGGGCAGACCTAAGTCCATAAACATCTCTGCTGTACTGGACAACATACCTAGCTTCTGTAGGGGAAGAAACAAAGGGCAAGTTATTAAGGCAAGATCACAAAGGGTCACAAGGAGATGTAATAGCATCAGGGGACAATGGGTGGCAGTTTTCCTTCTAGACATGCAAAGCAGGCAGAAAGACTAGTTTCCTTCTCTACAAGGGGTGAAAAGATAAGCAATGAGCAATGATGATCAAGGCAGCAGAAGTAAACAGTCACTCAAAACAATTCTTAGATCCTGGTTTAGAAGCTAGGTCCCTTTGCAAAGATTGAGCTGATACAATCTGTTTTTTGAAGAGGTTTTTGCTATAGGGCGCATGTGCTTGCCA
>NW_006160151.1:117174-120652 GCF_000334495.1 Tupaia belangeri chinensis | reverse complement strand
ATCTTAGCCAGTCATATGGGAAGGGGCTGGTGTCATCTTTCCCTTCTCTATCTTTGTAGCCAAGCATTTGGAAAGACTCAGCAAAGTTACCTTTATGTTAAATGCCATTAGTTAAGAATTAGGTGTCAACTGTTGTGTGGGAGGTTTATGAAGTAAAGGGTAGAAGTTAATGGCAGATTTTAGGAAGTTTTAATCTATTAAGATGAACCCTTAAGACTAAGTAGTCACTTTGGTTTTCTTATGGCCCAGCTACATTTTTGCCTTCTGCATGAGCATTAAAAATGCTTAGCTTATAGAGATTCCATCTTTCTCTTATAAGTTTCTTCTCTGTGCAGGCTTGCCTGTAGAGTAGGTAATCATTTACTCAGAGATAGCTACCCCGGTGTTGTCAGTGGAAAAGCATTTTACGATCCTTACTATCTACAGGGAGATAGAAAGATATATAGTAATGAAAATATTCTTTTAAGATCTATAGGGAAATGGTGACCACAATCCCATCAGCCAAAATCAACAGACCATGGAAAGAGGAGACTGACTCAGTGCTTCAATGTCTGTTTCACCCCTTGGCTCTGACACTTCATCTGAGCTTTTATAAACCTTGCTATAAAAATCATGATTTTCCAAAAAAAAAAAAAGAAGAAGAATAAAAGAAGGGATCAGCAGTTGGTGTTGGTGTAGTGGTTATGTTGCTGGACTCCCATGTAGTAGACTGCGGTTTAAATCCTGGACCCGGTGGCTTAAACTCATGCCAGGTGCATGTGCGTGTCCAAGATCCCGAGAGGAGAATGGAGGAGAAGGGATTGTGGCATGGCACATCCCCACTTAGGGACGAGTGTGATTTCTCGCTTTCTATCTCTGTCTCTCTCTGTCTTTCTGGTGCCCTATAGCAAAAACTTCTAAAAAAAAAAATCATGCTTTTGTTACCTTTTCTTTAAGTTGCCTATACCATCATCTCAGCTAGCAGTCATCCTGAATAAAGTTGTTATAGCACGGAAGAGTGTTGAGCTATGTTGTGTGAAATCTTCTATCACAGAAAGCTGTAGTGGCTGTACCCTAGAGGAGAGAGATTAACATCATTAGATATTGATGGATATTACTATAACACAGAGATAGATTATCTCCATCTGGTAACAAGTGTCATTAAGAGCTTGAAACAATGGAGAGCCAAAGCTTATGAAGAGGATAATCATTGTAAGTGGGCCTGCAAGTGACAAAAGGAGGGTTAAGAGCCAATTTTTAGTGTTACAAAAGGAAGATCTTAGCTTTGCAATATTTTTTTTGGGGGGGAGGTTTTAGCTATAGGGCACGTGCACTCGCCAGACAGACAGAGAGAGATAGAGAGACAGAAAGTGAGAAATTACTCCCCAGGGGGGATGACCATGCCACAATCCCTTCTCCTCCATTCTCCTCTCGGGATCTTGGGCACGCATGCACACGCGCCCAGCGTGAGTTTAAGCCACTGGGTCCGGGACACGAACTCCCGGTCGACAACGTGGGAGTCCAACGACATAGCCATTACGCTAACTGCTGGTCCCTGCAATTTTTTTTGTATCTGAGAAAAGCATATAGGGCAGGTTGTTAATTTCCCTCTAATCATTCCTCATAAATACATAAGAACCCAATTAGACAGTTTGGGTTAACATCCTGATTCCCACTGGGGCAATGAACTGATTGGGTAGTTCATCCAAATATAGATGTTCATACCTTCTAAATCCACACTGAACATGCGGGATTAGGTCATTTGATTCCTCACCTGTGAAAGAGATACACAAGCTCAGGAAAAAAGTCCTCATTCCAAATAAAGAATCTAGATACTATGACACCTTTCCCTGCTAAGTATTCATTACCAAGGCTTAGAATTAATGTAACACCTAACTCCATGCCCAGTGCAGTGATACTTCTCTGGAAATCTACCCACCTGCGTGCCTTTCAGGTATAGGAATGTACTTCTTTTCTATTAAAAAATCCTCACTTCCTGGCCGGCAGGTGGCACAGTGGTTAGTGGCATTGGATTCCCACATGGCCGGCTGCGGTTCTAATCCTGGACCTGGTGGCTTGCTTTCTCACTTTGTCTCTTTCTTTCTCTCTGCCACCCTCTCCTTCTCTCACTCTGTCCCTCTCTGGTCAAATTAAAATAAATAAATAAATAAATAAATAAAGTTAATTCACAAATAATTCTTTTTTAAAAATTCTCACTTTTCTGTTAAAGCTTTTTTGTATTTGTAGTTTTTATTCTACATCTCAAGGCAAGTCTATGAACTTAGAGATCGAAAAAACTTAGGATGTCATGTAACGTAGCTCAACACTCTCCCATCCTATAACAAAGTCACCTTCCTTTTCCAAACACCTGTCTCTTGACTTACTGGTTGTCATGTAACAAGTGAAAGGAGTTTGGACTTGGTTACAGAAGGACAGAAAGAACCTGGTTCTCAATAGTAGTACTGAATGGTGGAAACACCATGGGCCCGTCTAGCTCTGGACTCTTAAGTAAAATAGCAATGTTCTTATGGCTTAAGCCAGGCTTTTGTTACTTGTAGCCAAAAACGAAAAATAAAAGTCACTTTAATGTACATACAGGCTTAAAAATCAAGTGAGGGAAAACTACTGTATTCAATGGAAAAGTCATAGTAATTATGGTTATAGGAGTGTATCAAAGAATGTTGGCTGGAGCAAAGACCAAACAACCAGCCCTGCTCCAAGGAGCTGAGGGGAGTTTCTCTGAATTGATGAGAGATGGCTCTGGAGAAGACTCCTGTCAGGCAATGAGGACAAAACTTGCATTCTGGGAGATCTTAGAAGAGCTTGATGTCCAGGGAAAAGTGGAAAGTTTGGTGCAACAGGAGGGAAAATGGAGAGCTACAGTGAGGCAGAGTCTAACAGGCTTTGCAAGAGATGCTAAGGAACTACGGTTTTATCCTCTAGTTAACAGAGCCATGCGCATTTGTGCAGGAACCCATGCTCTTGTGTAATAAAGAATCTCTCTGGCCTGCATCTGAGTTCCTGGGAAAGACACTCTGAATCCCTAAAATTTCCAAGTAATAAGATGGAAAATTGTTTATGCTAACAGTGACTCAAGTTAGGGGGTGTGCAGGGGTGCTGAATGGCATCAGGATGGGGTGGCTCTACTGCATAGACCAAGGATACCAGAAGGCTGGGGCTTTGATCCACGTGAAGCAGGTCCAATCCCCTGACCTCTGGAGACAGGGATAGTAGGGCTGGAGATTGAGTTCAAGCATGTAGCCAATGGTTTGATTGACTACAACTATGTATTGAAACCACAGAACAAACTCCATAGAGCTCAGCGGAGCAACCTGGTTGGTGAAAACATCACTGTAGGGGAGAACATGGAAGCTTTGTCTCTAGACTTCTCCCAGACTACACACTTCTCCCTTCAACTGGCCCGTTCTGAGTGGTGTCCTTTATAATAAAACTGTCATCTTAAGTGTAAGCACTTTTTTGAGGTCTGTGAGTTATTCTC
>NW_006160151.1:107558-113952 GCF_000334495.1 Tupaia belangeri chinensis | reverse complement strand
ACCAAAAAGAAAAAAACACAAAAAAAAAAAAAAAAAAAAAAAAAAAAAACAAAAAAACAAACAAAAAAAACCAGGCGTTCATACAATAATGTTAATTTTTTTAAAAAAATTGATTTCAAGTTGTTTTATACAATCACATTATTTAGCTTGCAAAGCATATATTCCAACATGTGTGCATTTCTCCTCAGCCCAGTTGATAATACTATAAAGTCATCTTCAACAGATAATACCCCATTTCTTTGCCCCATTAACACTGTGCCTCTCTATTTTTCTCTTCAATGTCCCTCCTCAGACTCTATTCCTTTACCCACTCTCTTTGCACCCTATATCTGGTATTCACAACCATTTACTCTGTTTCTACATCCTTTAGTCATTCAGTTTTGGTCATAGAGTTGTGATAGGGCACATGAGCTTGCCAGAGAGACTGAGAGGGAAAATGAGAAAGCACTCCCAAGGGGGAATGGCCATGCTGCAATCCCTTCTCTTCCATTCTCCTCTTGGATTTAGGGCATACACTCCCAAGGAGGAATGGCCATGCTGCAATCCCTTCTCTTCCATTCTCCTCTTGGATTTAGGGCATGCACACACATGTACCCAGCTTGTCTTTCAAGTCACTGGATCTAGGACTCAAACTGTGTGGTTGACCATGTGAGACCCAGTTGCCTTAACCACCATTCTCCTGGATGACACAATAATATTAATCTTTATATTTTTTAAAGTTCTTTAAAGCTTTTTTTTTTTTCATGAGGAAGTGAGACAAAGAGAAAGAGATAGTATTCCTCACAGAGCCCTGACTCCACTTGTGCCAGGCCCACTTCATGGTCATACACTTGCCTGGTATAGCTAGGAAGAGAAGAACCCACAAGGATCAGCCTTGTGGACATCACATTTTATCCCTGCGCCACTATTTGGCCCTGGGTTTTTATGTAAATGCTACCCAATGCATAGCTGGAAAAAATGTGTGTAGTGAGTTCTTGGAGAAGTGGTTCATATGGGGGGCAGCAAGTAGAATACTGCTCTAGACTCCCACATGGCTGACTGCAATTTAAGTCCTGAACCTGGTGGCTTGAAAATCATGCCAAGTGCGTCTACGTGTGTGCGTGCCCAAAATTCTGAGAGAAGAGAAAAGGATGCCATGTGGCCATTCTCCCTTGGGGGTGATATCTCACTTTCCCTATCTCTGTCTTTGTCTCTCTCCAGCGAGAGAGAATCCTGTGACAAAAAAATTAATTAAAAATAAATAAATAAATAAATAAATAAATAAATAATAAAAAGAAATGGTTTGTAGGCCACACACTTAAGTTCTTTGGCTGTTTCCAGAGGGTCTTGCAGTTGGAGTTTCAGAACAACAAGTTTCCCACTTGTGTAGATGGTTACAATTTAGGATACCAAGCCTCCTTCTCAGCCTGGTCCCAGGAAGAAGTATCCTTTAGCAACCTAGCTAAGTTCCAGATGGTGGTTAACAAAGCTGAGACAAATCAGTACCTGGGAACTTCCAGGTTGCAATCCTTAGAGAATAAATCCTTTCTCACTCCCCCCCTCCCGAGACCATATCATGATGGGAGGGCGGCCAGTGTTAGTTCCTTGCTAGCTGGGGCCACTATGCCCCCTCTCGGGAACTTGAGGTAGTCAGCAGCCCTCTGGCCTTAACAGGTGAGGGCTGAATCGGGCTAGTGATATGAGTCAACCTTCTCTCCCTGAGTCTATTTTTGTGAAAGTCTCTGTCAAAATGTTCAGATACAAGACAAAGACGTAGGGTATGAGTGATTTCTAGAAATAGCTCTATTTTGCACTTTTATCCCTTGGTAGAGCCAACATTTTAAGAGAAGCTAGAGTCACAGGCACCAAAGTCATCCACCCACCAGGCTTTCCTCAAGTCAGGCCCTACTGAGCTACTGCAGAGTGCATTTGATGGACCCTGCAGCAAAGAGGTGTGTTCCCTCTTCCTTAGCAAAACACAGTGAAGATAAATCCAAAGGTGTCATCTGCTAGATTCCTGGTTGATCTGTTGCCTGGTTGGCTTCGTCAAGCATCATGGGAGCCTCACCTTTCTTTGCCTTGCTGTGCCTGCTGCTACGTTGACACATGATCCTGCTTCTGCGACTGCCACCATCCCTTGTAGCTTGTGGGTACTTCGTCAATTTAGGCGGGGGCATGAAAAGATGAGTAGAACACAGCTGACAATCGCTGAGCACTCTGACAGGCCATCTCCACCATCGCTTTCACATAATTAATGTGGCGTTGGTTTTCTATACAGACAGAGCTCAAAAGTTTAAGCTACTTCGTGGAGGTCACTCAGAAACTTTCAGACCAGGAATGAGATCTTTGCCTGATTCTAAAGGCAGGTATTATCTTGGTACCCTGTGCCCACACACTGCTTTACGTCTGCTCCCTGAGTGAGCACATCTACTGTACATTCTGAGGGACCCCAGTGGGTACTCTGTCAAAAGAAAAAACACTGACTAAAGAAACTGTTCCGGAATGGGACGAGAAGCAGTTGAGGAAAGGAATTGCTGATAATGAGCAATCTTTCTTTTTAATAATTATTTTATTTAACTTTTTATTTATTATTAATTCATTTGTTTATTTCAATTTGACCAGAGAGGGACAGAGTGAGAGAGAGAGAGGGAGAGAGAGTGAGAAAGCAAGCCGCCGGGTCCAGGACTCAAAACTGTGGTCGGCCATGTGGGAGTCCGGCGCCCTTAACCACCACACCATGGCCCCGCGGAAGTGAGGCCCTCACTGAGGGAGCAATCTTAAAACATACACTTGGCCAAGCTTTGATCCCCTTTTTCTCCTAAAGTACAGGAAGAAACTTAGTCCTGCTATTTTATTATCAGCCTATAGATAGATACTGCTGAAGAACAGACTAATAACCTTCAACTCCCTCCCTAAAGTTTCATTAACTAAGCTCATATCATGGGAAGGAAGATTGAGAAATATCAACATACCTGGATGAAGTGATCACAAACTATTGTCCTTTCAGGCCCATTCAACTCTCGAAAGAGTCATTTACCGTCGATTGTCTGAACATTGAACCCTCTCTTTCTCCTTTCCCATTCACAACTTTTGTCATTTCAAATCACCCTGAAATCTGTAAGATGTATTATGGAAAAAAAAAGTATAGATTTCAACTTTTTTTGTTTGTTTGTTTTGGGACCAGTAGGTGGTGTAGTGCTTGAGGTGCTGAACTCTCATGTGGTTGACCGTGGTTTGAGACCCAGTGGCTTGAAACAAACCAAGCATGCATGTGTGCGTGCCCAAAATCCTGAGAGGAGAATAGAGGAGAAGGAATTGTGGTGTGATTTCCTCCGGAGGGTGATTTCTCATTTTCTTTCTCATTTCGCCAGCAAGCGCATGTGCCCTATGACAAAAATCCCTCAAAAAATTTTTTTTCTTTTTTTCTGAATTTTCTTTCTTCTTTTTCTTTTTCTTTCTTTTTTTTTTTTTTTTTCCTCTTTTGTGGTAAGGTTTTTGCCATAGGGCACATGCACTCAATGGAGAGAAACAAAGGGACAGTGAGAAGGAAAATGAGAAATCAGCTTCCCCCAACCCCCTCCTCCCCAGGTGAGATGGCCTCACAGCAATCCCTTCTCCTTCATTCTCCTCCTGGGATTTTGGGCATGCACCATCAAAAGCACACACACCCAGAGTGATTTTCAAGTCACTGCAGTTAGCCATGTGGGAGTCTAGTCCTGTAACTGGTATTTTACCTGCTGGCCCCAGATTTAAAAAAAATTTTGCACCAAAATAAGTGTGCTTCAATTCTTTTTTTCCATAAACATTTTGAAGTTCTCCTTGTAGCGTCTCTCCCTAGGACTGATGGCCTCTTTTCCAGAAGCTTTCCAAAGACCTCTCTCCTTATGTCTTAATGGCTAGGATAGAGTCACAAGCACGTTCCAAAACCATCCACTTGCCAGACAGTGGGGATCAATGCAATTGGTTCTCAACTGTGACTGTATGTTATAATCTCACACCAAACTTGTAAAAAAGAGAGGCCTGGTTCTACCTCCAAAGATTCAGATTCAGTTGATCTATAGTAGAACCCAGGCTCCAGATCTTTATAAACCCCACAGTAGCATTCAATGGCCTGAAAGAATCCAGAGCAGGATAGATATTGGTGAGGCACTGCTGTGATGGAGGCACTGCCGTGACCGAGACACAGCTGAGGTGAAGAAGCAGCTCATGTGTTGCTCAACGCGATGCCTTCGTGAATTATTGTGCTAAGTTGTAGCTATACCCTCAAGCTGGAGGAGATGAGAGAGTTCTACTTCCACAGAGTCCAGCTTCCTTTGCTTTTCGTTATGCCAAGTGTAGGCATTAGAGCAAAATTAATTCCAGGCAAGTTGCATTTTGTCCCCTCTCTCTTTTTCTCCCTTCCTGTGTCTCTCACTGGTGGGTGCACATGTCCTATAGCAAATTTTAGAATACTACTACTAATAAATTAGATTAAATAAATAATTCTGAAAAAAATATGGATCAAATGGAATATGTGCCCACTATGTATAGATGCCCCTGCTAGGTACAGAGGAAGCTCTCTCACTCCCCACCCCCACCCCTAGAGACTTACACAGGACATGGTGACCAAAACAATAGAAGATATCCCAAGTTGAACAGCAAGTAAACTCAGAATGGACCACATGGTTTCAGAGACTTCCTTCAAAATTACTTCCAGACTAAGCACCCACCAAAGTGAACATAACAAAGATCTACGTTTGAAGCAGGAAAATAAGTTTGCAGGAACTGAGTATTTCATTGTGCTGTGGAGATGGCACAGAGCAAAGGACTGGAGAAGGGATCAAAGCAACTTGGGCCCAACCCCTCTTCCTCTAAATCAACAGCAAATTGACAGCGAACACTTTTGTTATTGCCATTGTGCAAAACTCAATTGCCTCATTTATGGCAGCTCTAAGGTAGATACTATGCTACAGGAATGAACAGCATAAGCAGCTCTCTCCTAATGTAAATTTCTAATAAACCAGTTTCATGAAATCTTTCACCAGAAATAAATTAGACACCAGAATTTATAAGAAAATGTACAAGATAAAATCATTTCTCTTTTTAGAACTAATGTTGTCAAGCTGCAAACATTTGGTGGCTTTGTCTTCAGGTGTAAGGGGACTGGAGGAAAAGGGACGAAGGTCTTGGAACTTTTATTCTCTGAACCACGTGGGGACATGGAAAATCAAATGTGAGAAATTTCAGATAAATATATTAAAGAATAAGAGGAAGAAAGTCTTATTACTGGTGTACCATTACAACATTTTCCTCTATACGAGAAAGGGAAAATAACATTGACTATTCATATGCAGAGTATCTCACAAAACCATCTTCTGCAGCCACTGTCTATTTTATTATTGAGATAGACGCAACTACCTAGATTTCCACTCTCAACAGATCCATTAAGACTAACAACTTTTAAACTTTGCTTACGCACTTGCTTTTATTGTTTTGGAGAAAAATATTGGAATAAATAAAAACAATTATTAAGAAGTCGAAGTCTCAAATTTTGTCAATATGTATGTGCGGGTCATTCATTTTTTTCTTGTTATTGTTAGTCATCTTACAAATACAGAACCACAAATTCTTCACTTCCTTTGGTAGTAGAGCTCTTTCAGCTCTGAGAATTACAAGCACTTTACAATTTTTACCAGTTTTGGGAAAATATCAGTTTCTTTCTTATCAGAAAGTTTATTCTCACCCCAGATGCCACTCATTACATTTACATAACTGTAGTTGAGGATGCTGATGCAGCAGGGATCAAAGCTGTTAATCAAGTGGGCCATTCAGGAATGTTCCTTAATCCCATTGGAGCAGCCCAGTTCCCACGGGCAAGATATTGCTTATTCCAAATTCGCTATGACTATCAGTTGCTAGACCTGGTAGCAAATGATTCCTGCATGTCATTGACGACTTTGTTGACTTTTAAGTTGCTGATTTCTTTCTCTTTATGAATGACCCTAGTTTTAGGTTTGTAGCCATTCTCAAATTCAGCCATTGGGTATACTCATTCTCTCTCTTCTTTTGATGTCACTCTGCCTAATGACTACTCTGTCGCAGTTTCACACATGAGCAAAGTGGAGCTGGTGCTGGTATTTACAGGAAACTAGGACCCTTACTAGCCTATTCAAAGTTAGAATGGCACCTTGGAAGGTAGAGCACTCTTGGAAAATTTATGGGGACTTCAAAAAAAATCGCAGAAAAGGTAAAATTAAGATACAAAATGAGTTTATTGTGGTGCAAAAAAATTTGGAACCCTTGCATAGTGCTTTTTATAATACACATTTCTACGTACTTTTTTTCTTTTTTGAGAGAGAGATTTTCGCTATAGGGCGCGTGCGCTCACCAGACAGACAGAGAGAGACATAGAGACAGAAAGCGAGAAATCACCCCC
>NW_006160151.1:91485-107455 GCF_000334495.1 Tupaia belangeri chinensis | reverse complement strand
GGATCTTGGGCACGCACGCACACGCGCCCGGTGTGAGTTTTAAGCCACCAAGTCCGGGACGCAAACCGCGGTCGACTACGTGGGAGTCCAGCGACATAGCCATTACACTAACTGCTGGTTCCCTCTATGTACTTTTTGAAGACAGCTAGGACATTGATAGGACTCTCTGCTTTGTCTTTCAGTTCAAAACAAAAAGGAAAAATTCCTGAAATATAAATAAGCCAAATAATTTTCATTTTAACCAGAACTGTCTTGCTTCCTGCCAGTTCTCCAAAACTAGTCTAATATCAGTATTTCGTGATATTGTCCGAGGAGGCCAGGTGCCAACTTTCAAAATGAAAATCATGCAGCTTGGCTCGAGCGTGTTTCTTCAGGGTTAATATGCCTAACACATGAGAAGTTCAGCACCTGTGGAGCAATGAGGTGAGGCAGCAGGGGGATTACGGAGCCTCAGACTTACATAAATGCAAAATCAAGGCTTTGCTGATTCAAGAGACCAGCTGAAGAATCAGGAGGCAGAATTTTTCTATTAGCTAGATCTTCAGTTTTTTCCCAGCACATTCTACGCTGAAGCAAATTTACATTGTACAACTTAAATTTCTTGGGTGTGATAACAGTATTGTGGTTATGTAGGAAAATTCCTTGCTGTTAGGAAGTCCTTACGGAAGTTTTCAGGGGGGAACATATTTTGAGCTATGCAACTTATTTCAAATAGGTTGTAATACAGAGAGAGAGAGCGCACACAAGTATAGTAAATGTTAGCAATTGATCCACCTAGGACGAAAGGAAAACAGGTGTTTCTTGTGCTTTTTAAAATACTTCCTGTAGGTTAGAAAATTTCAAAACATTGAAAAAATACTTAGGAATAAATGTAACAAAAATACAGGACCCATATAAATAAATGTATAAAATAATATTTGAAGATATAAAATGCAAACTGAATGCATAAAAAATGATTTGATTATAGAAGTGAGAGATATGGGACCAGCAGAGGGTGTAGTGGTTACATCTCTGGAATCCCACATGATTGGCCACAGTTAGAATCTCAAACCCAGCAGTTTCAAACTCACACTGGGCACACGTGCCAAAATCCTGAGAGGAAAATGAAAGAGAAGGGACTGTGGCATGGCCATCCCCCTTAGGGGGTGATTTCTTACTTTCTGTTTCTCTGTCTCTCTGGTGAGCATACATACCCTATTGCAAAAATCTCTCTTAAAAAATAAAAAGAAAAAAAATGAGCAGATGCCAAATATTTTTTTTCTGGTATTTATATGAAAAATGTCACCCATTTTTATAAATTTAGTGTAAAAAATCAGCATCAACAAGAGAATCAAAATATAGACTATTCATTCTTCCACTTTGTTTATTCAGTTGACACTGACTTTATCATACTGGGCCCCAGGATGGTAGCTTGAGCTCACTATTCTCCACTCCCCATTCTGTGCGAGGCATGGGGTTAAGTGCCTGACAGGAGGGAAGTGAAAGATTAGAAGAGGGGGCATAAAAAAGGAATACAAAAAATTTTAGAATCAAAATGGAGTCATTTATGTCAACCCAGACTAAATCAAATCAGGAAGGCCATGGAGGAGGGATTTTCTTACACTAATAGGCCTGATAACAAGAAATGTTATTTTTAGAACTCTGCCAGAATCATAACCTTGCACAAAGACCACTGCAACCTGACATAACGACTTCTGTACGAACATCTGCCCAGGGACTACCAGTCCAACTTTTGACAGATGCCATTTTTGTTAAGGATCCTGATAGACAAGGATAATTGTCCCAAAACAACTGATAAAATCCCTTTCCTCGATACCTTCTGGTGTGTGTGGGGGTGGGATTTTTTTTTTTAATTTTTTAATTTTTAAAAAAAATTTAATTTGCTTTTGCCTTTAAAACCTATCCAAGGATTGTAAGACCTCAGTGAACATGTTTGGGGCTACCTGAAATATGTTCATCTAGGCTATCTGCCTACTCTATACTTCATGCTTAGGTCCAAGAACACTCCTTTTCTTTATATATATATTTCGGGGGTAGACAAGAACTGTATGTGTTTCTTCTCAAAACTGTTAAGTCCCTCTCACTACTCCAGACCAGGAAAGGGTGGACTAAGTTGGGGAGGAGAAATGCAGAAGGCTGCTGCTTTCAATAAAAATCTTTGCACAGCTGCTTTGAAATCTATGCAAGTGCCTCTTCATTTCTTTCCACTGAGGTTGTAATGTTCTGTTCTCTACTATGATGGAGCAGAGTGTTAGATCCTTGCCAGGAGAATTTGGTCTAATACTGCCATGGCCATAAGCTGTCTGTGTGACCCTAGTCATTTTGCTTTCTCTCGCTAGGCCTTGGTCTCTCTACCTGCAAAATGAAAGGAGTTAGACTTAATATTCAAAGTTGCTTTCAGCACTAGTTTCTATTATGCGCTTCCCTGTTAAGTACTGGAGCCTCTGATTGTTCTAGCTTGGTCCTGTATTCCAGTTATGCCCACTCGGTTGGAACTGGGTGCTGGAGCAAGGCTTTTAAGCTCCTTAAACACTGAAAATTATTGTCAAATATTAACTCTATCTTTAAAGTTGATGGGCCAGTACCAAATTGAAGGCCTACTCCACTAAGGAGAAGGCATGACCTCTCCCTGGCCCATTTTTGTCCCCTCAGAGCAGTAAGGTATTTCAGTCTCCCTTCAGTGTACATAGTAGTGAAAAATGGGGGATTTTCTTTTTAAGAGGTCAGATTTCTGAGCTCTTACACACTTCTTGTGCATGGTGTGATTTTGAAACCTCACAGCAGCTCCCTTGGCTAGACTCATTCTACTTTCTATAATTTTAATTCAAGTTCAGTGATGAACAGGATTCTTTAGGGTCCATTCCTCTTCTTCCTTCAAAATACAGATGCCTGAGGAATAGGCATGAGAAATATTTTTTCTCATATATTCGCTTTGTTCCTCTTTTCTGAAAGAAGAATTAAAGGAGGGGGAGTGTTTCCTAAGCAAATAAGAGTTGGTAGAAGGCAGTCAATCATTAAAACCTTTGGGGCTTTTTGGTCTTAATTTTTGGTCAGTAAGGGTATCTGATGATTCTTCTGATCATGTCAATCCACTAGTTCATTTCTTCTCCCAATGCCTGGGTTAGACTTCAAGCTTCCCAAGAACTGAGACCATGACACCATCACCTGTGAGTCATCATGGCCTCAGGGAGACAGAATGAGTCTTGGAGGCAGACATGTTTGGATTTGGGGCTTTCTTTAATCCTAACCTTGAACATCAGTTTTGCCACCATGGGACTTCTTGGACTTCTTTGGGACCTAAATAGCATAGATGTCAATCTGTGTCCTCTATAGTGTTCCCAAGCCACAGGGACCTAAATGCAGGTGGTTATGACTCACAACCTAAAGCATCAGCCCCATTAGTCAGTGTCCATGGTAATAGCCTGGGAAGGCAGGGACTGAGAAGGTGTTTTCCGAAAACCAAAGAGATAATGTGATGTGGTGGGTTTTCTGTGGGGTTGAAGCTTAAGCAAATCCTGCTCTTTGGCCATGTCCTCTCAAGCCTCTCAGTCACCACATTCAAAGATGAAAAGCTTCATGCCACACACTTCCACCAATCTGATAGTCTCAAAAATGCTACGGAGTTTACACTGTTATTCTTACCTGAACTCATGGTTGAGGTAACTGAGGCTCAGGGAATGAGTGAAGGCAGAGCCTGAACTTGAACTCAATCAAGGCTGGGAGCTACAGGCTCTGCTCCTCAGGGCATCACGCCACACTGCAGCAACAGCCTCCTACCATCTTTCTCCAGCTGGGTTAAGTGTGAAGGTGGGAAAGTCTGAAAACCTTTCATCGTCTGCTGCTTTGTGTCTCTGGGTGTCTGTATTTGATGTTCAAATGCTGCCTCCCTAATGTCCCTGAGGGATCCCTCTGCATGGCCTCGAAGGGTACCTTTTCTGTGTTTCATATTTGCCGAGAGCGCTTCTTTCCTCTCAAATTTCTAATAATTCCTAAGTTGTTTCTGTGTGTGTGACACTACTAACTTCTGTAATAGATACAAAGATTGTAGAAACAATCCTTGGGTCAAGAAGCTCTCAATTTAGTTATGCGAAAGGTCAATCTTAAAACAAGTGGGAAATACGGCAAATTTCTTTAAAGGGAGGTGCAAAGGGCTATCAGAGGTAATCATAGCAAATGTGTATGATGCTTCATAGTAGGGGAAGCCCTATTAAAAACACAATAATAGATACCATTTTTGGGAGGCATCCACTAAGCACTTTAGAGTTGTTCATTACAATCCTCACAACAATCCTCCAGAAGAAGTATCATTGCTTCCATTTTTTGCAGATGGAAAATTACAGCCCAGAGAATTTGACCATGGGGCTAGAAATGTGCAGAGCTGAAATTCAAACATATGTTCTGGCTTTGAAATTAGCCTGATTTCCATGATTCCAAACCATTATTGATCACTGCGTTGCAACTGCATTTAGAGCTGAGTTCTCTCTAATGACTTGCAGTTGTTACATGGAGGGTTCAGATTTAGGGTCAAGACTGGTGGTCATTTCTGGCACAGACCTATTGAAGAAGCCTTGGTGAAAAGTGTGCCTTTGGGAGGCCCTGAAGGATCAGATTAAGGCTTGTGTACGTGGAGAGAACTTTCTAAAGAAGAGAATTACATGTACTATAATAGCGACAAGATGATTCGGAGCTTGTTTGGAGAAAGAGTCCCTGGTCAGAGGAGTTGGAGAAGATTGTTTTGGGATAGGTGGAAGGGTTGCACCCAGGGTTGGGAAGCCTCCATGGCTTCATGGAAAGGATATGATCATATCTCTAGTGGTATGAAGTGGGAACAGAGGTAGAGAGAGACTGGGAGACAAGAAAGGAGGTTGTTAGCGTAGCCCATCAGCTGAGCAAATCCTGATGGTAATGGTGGGAAGGATGAGGGACAATGATGGTGGAATAATCACTTGGACAAGAATAAAACCATGGGAGTAGGAGAAAGAAAAAAGGTTGCTTCAAGGGACATTCCATAGGACATTCTACAGGACTTAACAATTAGTTGGATGTGGAGACAGAAGTTGAAGGGAGAATCTAGAATGACTGAGTTTTCCACCTTTGGTGATTGCAAAAGTGACTCTGACTAAAACAGAGAAGTCAGAAGAGAATATGTTAGGATAAAAGAAAACAAACTTGATTTTAATCTTCCAAGAGCCAGAAGGGTAAGTAGGTAAAGATATTGTCATACTTCAAGAGTCTTTTTTGTGTCTTGAGCTCAGAAAGAGAATGGAGAGTTTGGGGGTCATCTATAAGGGGCGATGAGAGAATGGAGATGTCCCCATTTACTGTGCTTAAGAATCACTGGAAGCCTACTAGGTAGCACACACTGATGCTACTGCTTGGCAGGCTGATATAAGGGGTGATGAGAGAATGGAGATGTCCCCAAGGGTAGTGATTCCTAATTTTACTGTGCTTAAGAATCACTGGAAGCCTACTAGGTAGCACACACTGATGCTACTGCTTGGCAGGCTGAGACTACAGGAAGCCTTAGGTTTAATTCAGTCTACCATGAAAAGTCCAGTAAGGTGATGCGTATCTGTAGTGCTGGTTCTGGGAGGCTGAGGCAGGAGGACTGTGACACAGTGAGACTCCATCTAAACAAACAAAAACCCACACATACACACCTACTACAAAAAATTAATGATAATAATCACTGCCTGGAAGCCCTAGCATGTAGTACATATTTAATTTATATTGTTTCTTTCCTTACTCTAGCTGCCTAGAGTCCTAAGAGGTTATTTTAAAGAAATAATAAATAAGGGGATTTTAGGAAATATAAGCTGCATTTTAGTCATTGTTTTTTTTTTTTTTTTTTTTCAAATAAAGAGCAGTTTGTTACTTTTCCTTTCATGCCAGATAGGTGCTTACTTAGTCTGTCAAATACGATATTGATCTTAACCCTAAATTACACTGGCTGAAATCTGCTTAGTCTCTTTTGTCCAATAGTTAAGAATGTGGACTTTGGAGCCAGGGACCTTGCGTTTGCATTTTAGGTGGCACCTACAAAACACAATCTTGGGCAATTTACCACATGTGGCAGCTTAGTCTCCTCTCCTGTAACAGTCAGGTAACAGATTTAGTACCTTGCAGGAATATTATGATACTAAAACAACACACACTTGACACCTATTGGTGCTTGACACCTAAGAGGTGCTTAATAACGGTTGTGAGTTTTATCATTGGTGATGGAGGGGACTTGTCTGGAGAAGCTATAGGAAGAGGTGCTGGTGAGTCAGAAGGACATAGCGGTTTCTTGAGTCAGTACAGGACTATTATGCCAGCCTGTGCTACAGCAGAAACTCGTAGTAAAACCTGCCTGAAACTCAATCAGGCCTCTTAGGGTCAAAAAGCAAAGGCCCCATTCTAGTCCTCTGGCTCTTAGCCAAGTTTCTAGTTTGGGGAACTATAATGATCCCTGGGAGAATTCCCCTTCCATTATAGTTGGCCAGTGAACTGAGCATTGACCATTGCTACTTATTTTCATGTTGGCCAAAAGTGGTCTTTACTGAAGAGACCCTATACAGTCTTCAAGATAGGCTAGGACAATTTCCTGAGAGAATGCATGACCTGCCCAATGTGCTATGACAGGCTGAAAGCTGCAAATCATGCTGAGAGTCAGGCTTCTTCTTGACCTGCAAGAAGTCCAATAACTTCTTGGGCTGACACATGTCCTCTTGTTTGACCAGTCCTTTATTTCACTAATCAAGCCATTGTTCATCATCTTCATAGCACAGCCCATGGTTTGCATCTCAACCATCATTTACAGTGTAAAAGAACTGACATTTAGTGAAACCTTACCATGTGTCAGCCCTGTGCTTGGATTTTTGAAACATCACCTTGTTTAATCTTCACAATTTCAATTAGGAGGGAAGTGCTATTTTCATTCCCAACAGAGGTGAAGAAGCTGACACTCAGACTGGTTGGGCACATGGCAGCCAGGATATGAGGGGAGGTTCTCCAAAAAGTTCATGGAAATGTGTATGCATGAAAATTTGTTTACGCAAAAATAAACTCATATGTTAATTCCATTCTTTGATGAAGTGTCCTTATATGTGTTTGTATGGGCCTCAAAGGCTTAAAATTCTTGAAGATGGTTCGTCTTTTCCTTGTGAACACTTTTCAAGACTTCTTGAAACTATCTAGACATATCAATGAACACTAAGACCTTCTCCATCAGGGTTGCAGCGGGTCTCAGCCCTAGTGGCCAAGCTGTCACTCTCCCTCTTACTGGCTTGCTGACCTCTCCATAGTGTCATAGAGTTCCCAGTTACTTTGTTCCTTGCTTCTCCCTTTGTGCCTTGGGTACAGCTCAAATGAGCTCCTCATGATCAATAAACTTCTTTTTAAAAAAGTTCATTTATTTGTTTCTTCCATAACTGAGAAAGACAAAGAGAAAGCACCTGTAATAGGGTTCTAATGTTACAATCCACTCCCAGTCTCAGCCAGCCCTGGATCATAGGCACACACATGCCTGATGTAGGAAGGTCTCTGGACATGAACCCAGAACCCTCCCATCCATGTGATCTGCTTTCCAGAGTTTCATGTTTTACTGTTACATCATGTTCTGGCCCCATGACTAATATAGTTTTTCTTTGGAGAGGTTTATGCTACAAGGCACATGCGCTTGCCAGAAAGACAGACAGAGACAGAGAGACAGAAAGCAAGAAATCATCCCCCCAGGGGGGATGGCCATACCGCAATCCCTGCTCCTCTCTTCTGCTCTTGGGATCTTGGGCATGCATGCACATGCATCTGGCATGAATTTAAACCACCACGTCTGGGACTCAAACTGCAGTTGACTCTATGGGAGTCCAATGACATAGCCATTACACCATTTGCTAGTCCCACTAATACAGTTCTTAAGGCTTGAAGATATTACATGAGGATTTCTATGCAGACCAGGAAGACTAAAAAGGTAACATTGACTCTTGCTGTTCATTAAATTACACTGCCCAATCCTTCCATGAGTCTTTCTGTTCTCCTTTCCTTTCAGCCCCTGAATGAACACCTTTCTTAAAAGCAAGTATTTCTCTAATGCACCCACCCTGAGCCCCTGGGTTTCCAACCTCCTGAATCCTGAAGAAGCTACGGGCATACTCAACAGAGTTGGCCCTTGTGTTCATAAGGACAATGAGGATAGATTGTACACAATTAGCCAAAAAAAGGGGGCATCTTGTCTGAATCTTCTGCACTTGGGTTACTCTGCTGTTTAAGGTTTCAATGAGGACTGCGGAAGAAGACTTATTGCTTGTGACTTTGTTTTTAGTTATTGTCAGACAGTGTATTTCATTAAAACAAAATCCAGATCAAATATATATATATATGCTTATAAACATTATATTATCATTGCAAAGTTAATCTGAAATAACATGTGGGAAACTTATCCAGGACTTTGACAGTTAGAAAGGGTTTGGAGGAACTGGAATGAGAGAGACTTTGTTCATCTGAATGACAAGCACTGTGGTGGGTACATACTGGGCTTAGTCAAATTCCCAGTATTTTCTCATAAGGGTGGGAAATCAAGTGCTGTTGTATAGTTGAGGACACAAGCTCAGAGCTAAGTAACTTGTGTACTACATGACAGAGATAAGATGTTTATCTTACATTCTCTTCTCTATAGGCAGCTGTCTCCCATCTTTCTAAATAGCTCTGTTCAAGTAGAGATTGGCATATAATATGAGATAAAATTTTTGGCATTTTTAGGGGAAAGATAACCTTGAAAACATCAAACATTAGCATTAGATGAGTTCTCAGTCTTCTTCACCTATGCTGTGTTAAGCTGGTAAAATAGACATAATAGGAAATTTAATATTTAAGTGATTTTAATAGTTCAATGGTATTAAGAACACCCATACTGTTGTACAACCATTGACATCATCCATCTCCAGAAGTTTTCTCATCTTTCTCATCTTTTCAAACTGAAACTCTGTACCCATTAAACTCACTCCTGTTTGTCCCCTCCCCAAGTTCCTGGAAATTCTACTTTCTATTGTAAGGACAGATCACATTTTAGTTTAATTCATCTATTGATTGATACTCACTTGGGTTTCTTCTATCTTTTGGCTGTTGTGCATGATGCTGTCATGAACGTCACTCTACTTTCAATTGTGTATGTGTGAGTGTGTGTGTGTGTGGAGAGAAAGAGAGAGAGACTCAGAAGTAGAATTGCTGGATCATATGATAACTCTGTTTAATTTTTTTTTTGAGAGAGAGGTTTTCACTATAGGGCGCATGCGCTCACCAGACATACAGACAGAGACATACAGACAGAAAGCGAGAAATCACCCCCCAGGGGGGATGGCCACACCACAATCCCTTCTCCTCCATTCTCCTCTCAGGATCTTGGGCATGCACGCACACACGCCTGGCGTGAATTTTAAGCCACCGGGTCCGGGACGCGAACTGCGGTCGACTACGTGGGAGTCCAGTGACATAGCCATTACACTAACTGCTGGTTCCCACTCTGTTTAATTTTTTGAGGACATGTCATTACTTGGTTCCATGGAGAAATATTATACATTCTCCTACTTGCCCATTTTTTTGAAGAACCGTTTTTCAGAAGGCAGAAAACCTTAGGTCTCTGAGAAATAAGCTGCTTTGCTGGTTCTCAGAACAGATGAGACATCTTGTGTGCTGTGAGACCTGGGTTTTCAGGAGCCCTGGCTTTGTTTTCTGCCTCATCGCTGTGTACATCATCTGTCAAAAGGGGACTAAAGAGAAGGACACCAAAGTTGGGACAAAGATTGAATCCTCTGGCAAAAACAGTCACCAGCAACTCCTCCTGAGTGTGACAATGGTGGTGTAGTCCTGTAGGAAAATGTCCTTGTTTTTAGCAAGTACAGGCAGAAATACTGAGGGTGGAGCAGCCCAGGAAGGGCAGCCAAGAGTCTTCTCTTGGAGTGCTTGCCTCCTTCCCTGTACAAACGTTAGACCCATGAGACCATTCTGGTGAGGATTGCCTGGACTATTCTCCACATGCACAGAAAAGAGGGAAACAATGGCTGTCAGAGCACACAGTTCCTCAGATGCCTTCACTCTCCACCCCATCACAGTTTTCAAAACTTTCACTACCCCAACAACAAAACATAAAGGAAGAATCACTGTGCCCAGGGCCAGCAGGTAGCCTGATGGTTGAGGTGCTAGACTCCCACATGGCCGATCGTGATTGGAGTCCAGGCCTGGCAGCTTGAAAATTATGTCAGTGCATGTACAGGCATGCCCAAAATCCCAGAGGGAGAAGGGAGGAGAAGGGATTGCAGCACAGTCATCCCCCTGGGGGCTGATTTCTCACTTTCTCTCTCACTGTCTCTCTCTCCTGTGAGCACATGAGCTTTATGGAAAAAAAAAAAACAACTTTAAAAAAGAGAAAGAAAGAGAATATAGAAAGAAGAAAGAGAAAGAAAAAGAGAGAGATGAAAGAAAGAGAAAGAAAGGAAGGAAGAGAAAGAAGAAAAGAAATTAAGAAGACAGAAAGAAAGAGTCACAGTGCTTAACTGTCCAGACAATACTCACTGAGCTCAAGGCTGGCTCGAGAGGAAGTCCAGAAGGAGCTTCAGACAAGTTTTCTTCCTTCACAGCCCATAATCATGAATTTATTCACACATACTCCTTAAATACTTACTAAGCACTTACTATCATGGAAATGAAAGGCACAGGTAAGCCCAGCCACCTAGGAAAGAGGCTGACAGACATTATATTGCCTTTTTTTAGTAATGAGAAGAGACCCTTGTTTCCAAGAGCACTTGATTATGAAACCAGTTGCAAAGAAACTCAACGAGAGGGACAAAGATTTTTTTTTAAGAGGTCTTGCTATAGGGCGTGTGCACTTGCCAGACAGAGAGAGATAGAGAGACAGAAAGCGAGAAATCACCCCCCAGAGGGAATGGCCACGTCGCAGTCCCTTCTCCTCCATTCTCTCCTCCCTGGGATCTTGGGCACCCAGTGTGAGTTTAAGCCACTGGGTCTGGGATGCCAACCGTGGTCAACTACATGGGAGCCCAGCAACATAGCCATTACACTAACTGCTGGTCCCAGGACAAAGGTTTTTAAGACTTGTCAGTTGCCACTACACTTCAAGAAAACCATAGTCTTAAAGATCTTAGTGATTTCACTGTGAAGTAAAAAAGATAATGAGGTCAGGTGGTTGGGCAGTGGTAACACAAGTGGACCAACGTGAGAAAGATCCTCGGTTCATGTCCCAGGACCTCCTTATACTACCTGGGCATATGTGTGGTGTGATTTAGGCTGGCTGAGCTGGTGGGGGAGAGGTGTCCTTCCACTGCTGAGCTTCTATTGGGGATGCCTCTATCTGTCTCAGTCTCTCTCTCTCTCTCATGGGAGGAATAAATAAGCTTACAAACAAAAAAGCAGTATGAACCCATCTCCACTTGTTTTTCAAGGCAGCACTAGTCCATTCTACTAATCCTGGGATAAAATGCCGAGTGCTCATGTCTGTGTGCAGCCTGTGGGAGCCACAGTTGAGGAGAGAAGAAGATATGTGAAAAAATTAAAAAGTTCAAAGACTAGAAACAGCAGGAACAGCATGGGAGGCAAAATGCTTGTCATGGAGGGGATGAAAAAGAAAGATCAGGGACCAGCAGTTAGCGTAATGGCTATGTCGCTGGACTCCCACATAGTAGACCGCGGTTCGAGTCCTGGACCCGGTGGCTTAAACTCATGCCGGGCATGTGTGCATGCATGCCCAAGATCCTGAGAGGAGAATGGAGGAGAAGGGATTGCGGCGTGGCCATCCCCTCTAGGGGATGATTTCTCACTTTCTATCTCTCTGTCTCTCTCTGTTTGTCTGGCGAGCGCACGTGCCCTATAGCAAAAATCTCTCAAAAAAATAAAATTAAAAAAAAGAAGGATCAGGGCCTCTTCTGATCTGGGATGTTTGGGGGGCAGCTGAGGGAAAGGAGGGGCCATGTGAGGAGTAGAATGAGCTAAGGCCTCTGCAGTATATTAAGGTCAATATGGCCAACCAAGAGTTACTGTAGGAACAAATCATATGTCACTGCATTATTAAATAGTATACATTTTCATGTACTGAAGAAATAGAAAATATTTGGTTAATTCAAAACCAACATTTTTTTCTATGTTCTACATTCTAGAGACAAGGTATAGCGAATTATCATAGGGAAATCTCTATACTCTCCCCCACCCCATGCAATTAGAGAAAATGAAAGGGAAATAAGAAAAGGAAATGGACATTTAAAAAATTTCTACAAATCTAAGTGGTTAAATGCAGTCATTCATCTTAGTAGGAACATAATTGGGAATCTGATAGGTAGAGGGAGGCTTGACCCAAGTCCGACATGGGAGCCTGAGGCAGGGGCTGAATGGGGACTCAAGAGAGAAATGAATGAGATGGGCCTTTATAGCAGAGTGCAGGACAGCAATTGTGCTTACAAAAGAGGTGGTCTAAGGGTTAGCGGCCCTGGAAATCCATGGTGGGAAAGATGAAGGAAGTGTGTGAACTGGCCTGTGGTCTCCATTGTGAAGTGTCTCTCATGCTGGATCTTCAATATTTTGCAATATGCCTAGTACTTTGGGCAATGTTTTTGGGATGTGAGATTCACACAAGAGGGGTGACTTCCACATTTGAGTCTGTGTAGAGGAGAGGGACAAAGGTAGCATGTAAATTGAGACTGTAGAAGACCCAGAAGAGCTCAAGATAAAGTGCTGGAGTGGAAGCCAGCCACAGCCAGGTAAGCCCCAGCTCCCCAAAGGGTCTACAGAGTCTGAGGCACACTGAGTTTACCAAGGAATAGAGAAAAAAGGGATAGACTCATTAAATATCTCAAGAGTAGGAGGGACCTTAGCTGGCACTTGGCCCTACCCATATATTAATGTAAAAATATTAATAGTTTTTAATATTCAAAAAGCTCATGGAACGTGAATATTATGAAAAAAACTATGCATGGATTTAAAAAATTTTCACCCCCCAAATAAACTTAAATCCATCTTTCTATCAACTTTTTGAAGAAGTTTCCTCACATTATTCACTGCAAAGCAACTGCTGCTTTGGTCTTGCTGTTTTTGCTTATTTACCACTCTCCACACCACCCCCTGCCCCAACAAAAAGTCAGTTAGAAACAGATACTCCTAGGGAGCAACTGGTACTTTCATTATTTATGGTTTGGTTTCATGATATATGTGATCTCCTTCCCTTTCTCTTTTTACTGATCTTACCAGTATTTGAAAATTGGTTTGCCTTGTAGTTGTTTACACAAGGAGCCAATTTTGTGATTTCCCCTTTCACAGAGAAAGGTGTCTTTGTGGGCTAAAAAGAGGTTCTCCTTCTCTCTTCTCATCTTTTTGTGCTCCTGAAGTCTCTCCCCAGTTGTCTTAGGACATCTCTGATGAGCAGTTCAGGCATTCCTCTCCCTCACCCAGTTCTGCACTCTCAGGGACATATCTTTGATGCCCATTGCTTTGTAGACATGATGAGAAGCTCTGACCTTTCCACAGCTCAGGTCTAAACCATTGACCAGGGCCTCCTGCCCTTCCCCTACCATATGCACCCATCTGCTGAATTATTTGAGAACACATTAAGGTTTCAAATGCAGACATAGGAGGAGAGAATAGCACTGAAGATAGTCAAAGCCCGAGTCTCAAAGTTCAGAGAAAACCACCATTGAGGGAGGTTATTATTATCCTCACTTTACAGATTAGGAAACTGAAGTGCTTTCTGCCTAAGACAAACAGAAAGGAGAGAATGCTGTGAGCAGCCTCTGTGAGCTTCACAGATGTGGAGACTGCAATGTGCCCCAGCTTTGGGATGATCTCTTAAACAGAGAAAGGTACTAGCTTTTTGCAGAGCACTTAGGTTTTCTTTAGAACTCAACTCTTCCCCTTTTTATCTTCCTAGGGAACTCCCAACAGGGTTTACATACCCTAGTTACTTTGAAACAGGCTCAGAATGTGGGCTGGGTTGATAAAATTAGCCCACCTGTGTCTACAAATAAATGTGGGAAAATAGAAGACCAAGGAATTCAGTATCTGCTGCCCCGTGGCTGCTCAGCAAACCCTGTAGGACAATCGGTGGGCACCTGCCATCCACCTATTAGCAATTACACTAGCCAAAGGAAAGTATGCAGTCAGTGGACATGCCAGA
This sequence comes from Tupaia belangeri chinensis, assembly GCF_000334495.1. NCBI lineage: Eukaryota > Metazoa > Chordata > Mammalia > Scandentia > Tupaiidae > Tupaia > Tupaia belangeri. The sequence continues at coordinate 93,303 of NW_006160151.1, read as the reverse complement.
CTTCAGGTTTCTCTTAGCTACTTTCCTTCATCCTGACATCAAAAACACAAAGTCATTCAAGACTTGTGTAGCCTGTCTTAAAATAATATTTTATTCATTTCTCCCATCAGTAAGAGAGATAGTAAGAGAGAGTTTGAGAATCTTGTAGCCTGTCATTTTTTTTTTTTTTGGAGGGGAGACGTTTTTGCTATAAGGCACGTGCACTCACCAGAAAGACAGAGAGAGACAGAAAGCGAGAAATCACCCCCTAGGGGGGATGGCCACAGTGCAATCCCTTCCCCTCCATTCTCCTCTCGGGATCTTGGGTATGCATGCACATGCACCCGTCGTGAGTTTAAGCCACCAGGTCTGGGACTCGAACTGCTGTTGACTACATGGGAGTCCAGTGACATAGCCATTATGCCAACTGCTGGTCCCATGTCTTTTAAAAAAATTATTTGTTTCTCCCATCAGTGAGAGAAACAGTGAGAGAGACAGAAAGGCAGTACCCCAAACAGAGCCTTAACACTGCCATCCACTTCCAGTCTCTGTCAGCCCCAGATCACAGTCACATGTGCTGGCAAACTCAGTGAGGTTTCCAGACTCAAACCCAGAACCTTCCCATGTGAATCTTCCTCGCAAAATCTCACCACTTTACCATTATCTGGTCTTAACATGCCTCTGCTTATAAGAGATTTACAAGAATTTTGGATCTCAGAGAACGAGTATCGTATAGAGGAAGATGCCTCAACTTTCACATTAGGGAACATTGTTTGAGTTCCATATTTGAATGACCTTGAGCAAATCACCTTGCCTCTTTGATTCTATTTTCAACCCGGTAAAATAAGGATCAAACTCTGTCTCAAAGTGGTTGTGGGAAGTATGGTGGATCATGAAGAGTCTGGGAGCTGCAACACAGGCGTTGAATAATTCCGTCTGTAAAGGATTGCAGTTCAGACCACAGAGCCCGTCTGAGGCATGGCTGGGAAGTTCATCTTCAGTTTCCCTTTTCTGAAAATTTGATCCCACTGGGTGGTTTCTCCTGCCCACCTCAGGCACCAAGTGTCTGGACGTTTTCCCTACTGTGATGCCTTCCAGGGAAGCATCCATCAATAGAATTTTGTTCTATCAAAGCATCAGAGCAGAAAAAGAGATTCTCAGCCTTCAATCTGGAGTGTCTTTTTTGAGGGGATGTTTAGTCACTGGATAAATCAAAAAATACTTTCCTGGAGCATCATTTCTATTCCACAATAAATAATTTTAAATATTTTTATATTTGAAAGCATTTGGACATATAAGAAAGTAAAATGCAGAGTTTACTAGAATTGTAAAAGATATGGGGGAAAAAAGGAACCATGAAGAAATGTTTCTACAGGGACCAGCAGTTGGCACAATGGCTATGTCACTGGACTCCCATGTAGTCGACCACAGCTGGAGTCCTGGACCTAGTGGCTTAGACTCAGGCTGAGTGCATGTGTGTGCGTGCCAACATCCCAAGAGGGGATTGCAGTGTGGCCATACCCCCTGGGGGATGATTTCTCGCTTTCTCTCTCTCTATCTCTCTCTGTCTTTCTGGTGAGCACATGTGCCCTACAGCAAAAACCTCTCCAAGAAAACAAAAGAAAGAAAAGAAAAGAGAAGAGAAGAAAAGAGAAGAGAAGAGAAGAGAAGAGAAGAGAAGAGAAGAGAAGAGAAGAGAAGAGAAGAGAAGAGAAGAGAAGAGAAGAGAAGAGAAGAGAAGAGAAGAGAAGAGAAGAGAAGAGAAGAGAAGAGAAGAGAAGAGAAGAGAAGAGAAGAGAAGAGAAGAGAAGAGAAGAGAAGAGAAGAGAAGAGAAGAGA
>NW_006160151.1:83967-90217 GCF_000334495.1 Tupaia belangeri chinensis | reverse complement strand
CATGTTCACCAGGGAGTTTCAGTGGGCTGTGGGCCCCTGTCAACAACCACTCACCTAAGCCCCAATGACTGACTCTATCCACATGTGTGACTTTTACAGTGCCCACAGCCTTCTAAGATTTGGTTATAGAGAAAACCATGTGGACACACAGCCAAGCAAGGGGAGCCACTGGGAATGGAGACCCATGCATGTCAGTGATGGTGTTCTTACCTCCTCAGGAGCCTGTATTCACATAGTCCAGGCACTTCCTAATTCCACTGAGCCCTGCTCCCTGGCACAGTGGGTCGCACCTTCTTTTATGGCTGAATCTCTATTTACTAGAAGCTCTGTCTTGGTGGAGTAGCATGCACAAGACAGTATCTTTTAGGAAGAGAACTTTGTTTACGATCAGAGGATTCTGTCTGATGAGAGTGGAGCAGGGAGTCCTGAGGAATGGCTGACTGGCTGTGGTGCAGAAGTTCAGAGGTACTGGAATGCAGGGACCAGGAAGGAGTTGAGGAAAGGGAAGGAAGGTAAAGAATGTGCAAAGTTACACAGCAGGAGGCTGAAATCTAGCCTGAAAAATTCCTGCACTGGGGTTGCCAAAGGATTTTCTTTAAAGAGATATTTCCTCTCTGCAGAGAGACATAGAGACAGAAAGTGAGAAAGCACCTCCCAGAGGGAGATGGCCACACTGCAATCCCTTCTCCTCCATTCTCGTCTTGGGATTTGGGGCACACATGCACATGTGTCTGGCATGAGTTTTGAGCCACCAGGTCTAGGACTTGAACCATGGTTGATTACAAGGGAATCCAGCGATGTCATCTGCTGGTCCCTGCTGAGGGATTTTAATATAAGACTATAAAAAATAATTTGGGCTATTACTTAATTTTCAGCTCTATATTTCTAAACTTTGTCAAGACTTCTACATGTATAAACATTCTACTAGGAGAATTTCAGAGGGATCAGGTTGGGCTGCCCTAGGTATAAAAGAGAAGTTATGAGAGGGAACGGTGTGGGGGCAGGTGCCTGGGGGCAGAAGTGACATTTGGATATCTAACTTCCCAGAGTCCCTGGTCAAGTAAGAAATATTGATTTTCCTACTTGCCAGATGGAAGTTGAGCAAAGTTTTACTTAAATTTCAAAAAACGGGGTGACCTAAGCTGATATTTCAGTTTCATTACCAGGCATATGCCTCACACGAATCATTTAAATTCAGGGGAAATTCTAGGACTTCCCTTTTGCATCGAAGTAAGATTTCTTCTGCTGTCATATACTTCAAAAAATTTATGGAAAAATAGAATTAGTTAATTCATATTGGTATAAATTTTTTTTTAAATCCATGCATGGCTTTTCTTTTTATAATATGTTACAGTGAGAAAGAAACTTGGTCAACAAAGATGAGCTCTTATGCAAGCCTCAACCTGGCCCTGAGATGATGGTCTGACCTCAACACCTGTGGCCACACAGTCCTTGGTGACATGCTTAAGGCACAGCTGGTGGCCATTCTGCTCAGCAGGGCATTGTGAAAGAGCAATCACACATTTCTCACTAGTATCAATAGCCTTATTACATACATGGAGTCTTCAAAAAATTTATGGAAAATAGAATTAGTTAATTCATATTGGTATACAATTTTTTTGAAATCCATGCATGGCTTTTCTTTTTATAATATGCATTTTCCATGAACTTTTTTGACAACTTCTCATATTGGGCATGGTAGGACATGTTTTCATGAGTACACAAAGTAATCACTAGTGGAACCAGCCGATGGCATAATGGTTACCTTGCTGGAGTCCCACATAGTCAACTGTGTTTCAAGTCCTGAACCAGGTGGCTTAAATTCATGGCAGGCATATGTGCGTGCATGTCCCAAATCCAGAGAGGATAATGAAGGAGAAGGGATTGCAGAGTAGCCATCCCCTATGGAAGGTGATTTCTTGTTTTCTATCTGTCTCTCTCCATCTCTCTGGTGAGTGCATGAGCCCTCTAGCAAATATCTCTTTCAAAAAAAAACAAAACAAAACAAAAACAAAACAAAACAAAAAACCCAAGTAATCAGTAAAGAGCCAAGAGCTGAAGAATTTGGATTTGCTCAGCAAATACTATGCTTTCAATGTAGATTCTTGACATATCTCAGAAAGATTCATTTGACAATGATATGCCTAATTAAATGCAAGGAAAGAGCAGGACTTCCTGGTCTGGAGAGGAGGGAGTGGTCTCAGAAAATCTATGACCTTGAAATTATAGCCATCATTTTGTGGGCTTATTCATCTTTCTGAAAAGGGATTCCATAAGTTACTTTAGACCTCCCCCAAATTGAGAGCTATTGTGTACAACTGGGGCTTCTCAAGCAAAGGAGAAGGAGAGAGAGAAGGAGAAAGAAGGAAAAAGAGAAGAAAAGAAGAAGGAGGAGAAGAAAGAAGGCTGGGATAAAGCAAAGAGCTTATCAGATAGAAAAAAAAAGCTAAACTATCCTTATTCTCAGATGATATAGTTATATACATAGAAAGTCCAAAGGAATCCACAAAAAAAGAGCTCCTAGAATTGATAAAAGAGTTCAGTAAAGTAGCAGAATACAAAGTCAATATAAAAAAAATCTATAGCATTTTTATGTACTAACAATGAATAGACTGAGACAGAATTGAAGAAATCAATCTCATTTACAGTAACCACAAAACAAATAAGACACCTAAGAATAAACCTAACCAAAGAAATGAAAGACCTCTATAAGGAAAACTATGAAAAACTGAAAATAGAAATTGAGATTGATTTAAAAAAAAAAGAAGACTTCCTGTGTTCTTTGATTGGAAAAATCAATATAATCAAAATGTTAGTTCTGCCCAAATTAATTTACATATTCAATGCAATTCCAATCAAATTGTTTCACAAAAGCAGAAAAGGCAATCATAGAATTTGTTTGGAATAATAAAACATTTCATATAGCCAATACAATATTGTGTAAAAAGAATAAAGTAGGAGGCATTTACTACCCAGATTCAAAATATATTAGAAAGCAGTAATAATCAAAACAGCATGTTACTGGCACAAAACTAGACACACTGACCAATGGAACAGACCAGAGAATCAAGAGATAAACTTCAAATTAAACAACCAACTGATATTTGACAAAATGTACAGCATAATCCAGTGGAGGAAAAAAAGTCTTTTCAGCAAATGTTGTTAGAACGAGATATCTAGGTACAGAAAAATGAAGTTGAACCCTTATCTCTCACCATTAGCAAGAGTCAGCTCAAAATGAGTCAAAGATTGGGAACCAGCAGTTAGCATAATGGCTATGGAAAGTATAAAATTGCTGGGAGAAAAATTAGGGGAAAATTGAAGAAATTGAATTAGGCAGTGATTTCTTAAATAAAGCCCCCAAAGCACAGGCAATAATCCAAAAAACATATAAGTGAAATTACATCAAGCAAAAAATCTTACTTATATGAAAGAAAACAACAATTAGAGTGAAAAGACAACAATCCAAATGAAATAATATATTTTCACATTATTCCTCAGGTAAGAGATTGATAGCCAGAATATGTAAAGAACTAAACTAGCTCATCTGTAAAAAATGAATAATATAATTAAAAACCAGAAAAGTGAACTCAATAAACAACTCTCCAAGGAAGACTTATGAATGGACAGAAAACTAAGGAAAAGATACTCAAAGTCTCTTGTCATAAGGGAAATTCAGATTAAAACCACAGTATGGGGGGGCCAGCAGTTGGCGTAATGGCTATGTCACTGGACTCCCATGTAGTCAACCACAGTTCAAGTCTTGGACCTGGTGGCTTAAACTCATGCTGGGCACATGTGCGTGTGTGCCCAAGATCTTGAGAGGAGAATGGAGGAGAAGGGATTGTGGCATGGCCATCCCCCCGGGGGGTGATTTCTCGCCTTCTATCTCTCTGTCTCTCTCTGTCTTTCTGGTGAGCACACACACCCTGTAGCAAAAACCTTTCCAGAAAAGAAAAAAAAAAACAGTATGGGGCCAGAAGATGATGTGGTATTGACATGCTGGACCCCTATATGGCTGACCAAAGTTCGAGTCCCATACCTGGCAGCTTGCTTTGTCACATTCTCTCCCTCTGTCTGCCTTTGCTGAGCATACATGCCCTGCAGCAAATTAATAATGATAATGATAAATAAAATTAAGTAAATAATTCTTTAAAAAATAAAATAAAAAATTAAACTACAATGAGATACTATTTAGTGTCAGTTAGAGTGACTAGGATCAAAAACAAAGAATGAGTGCTGGCAAAGCTGTGGTGGAAAGAGAATCCTCTTACACTGTTGGTAGGAATGTAAATTAATACAACCTCTGTGGAAAACAATATGGAAGTTCTTTAAAAAAGAAAACTATAAATAGAACTACCACATGGCCCAATAAAACTACAATGAGATACTATTTAGTGTCAGTTAGAGTGACTAGGATCAAAAACAAAGAATGAGTGCTGGCAAAGCTGTGGTGGAAAGAGAATCCTCTTACACTGTTGGTAGGAATGTAAATTAATACAACCTCTGTGGAAAACAATATGGAAGTTCTTTAAAAAAGAAAACTATAAATAGAACTACCACATGGCCCAATAATCCCACTCTTTGGTATTTATTCAGTCAAAAAGACACCCGCATATCCACTTTTAGTGCAGCATTATCTACAATTGCTAGAACATGAAATCAACCTAAATGTCCAAAAACTGATGACTAGATTGAAATACTGTGGCACATATATACTATGGAATATTACTCAGCCATAAGAAACAATGAAATCTTATCATATGATTCCAAGTGGATGAATATAGAGGACTTAATGTTCAGCGAAGTGAGTCAGACTTTGAAAGACACATACTGTATATCCCCACCTAATATGTACCAAATGTCTGCACTCTATGGCAGAAATGGAAAGATCTAAAGATCTGATAGTGGAGAGGATATGTGTAGGGAGGGGAGTGGGTGGTAGAAGGTGGTGGGAGGGGCAAAGGAAAGAGACATCTAACAGTCAAAAGAATGTAAAGTTCTCTGTTGAAAAAAAAGTTTAATTTTTGCTTTAAAAAATATAAAATAAATATAATTAAAAAGGGCTTATCTGGGCCACGGTTAAGAAAATCAGCTGGTCACCAAAACATCCAAGTTGCTATGAATAACGTGTGCCAAGATCTCACAGATTTTAGGATGGTTTCTAAAAGCAATAGTTACGAGACCAGCAGTTAGCATAATGGCTATGTGGCTGAACTCACATGTAGTTGACTGCGGTTCAAGTTCTGGACCCGGTGCCTTAAACTCATGCCGGGTACGTGTATGTTCATGTCCAAGATCCCAAGAGAAATGGAAAAGAAGGGAATGTGGCACGGCCATCCCCCCGGAGGGTGATTTCTCGCTTTCTATCTCTCTGTCTCTCGCTGTCTTTCTGGCGAGCACATGCACCCTATAGCAAAAACTTCTAAAAAAATTAAAAACAATAGTTACAACTACAATGGCAGAGTATCATGGAGTCTTATATAACAGTGATTGACTAAATTAAGGGCATTGGCATGACCTGATGGTCACTTAAGTCACTTCATTCAATCTTAGGCAAAGTGTGGGGACAAGTGAGTCTGGAAGGTGAAAGAGGAATATGAGCAACAAGAATGTTCATAATGAGCAAAAGAATGTTCATATATGAGCAACAAGAATGTTCATAAACCAAAAAGTCCAATGTGTCCAGTGGCATCTAAGTTATTTGAGGTGCTCATTCCTAAGAAAGTCACGACATGTACATAATTTTCATATGTTTTATGTCCTTATTGCACTGACTTAGGTAGACTGAAATCTCAGGTTTTCAGAAAAACTCACTTATTTTGGGAAACTATTAGTTTTTCTTAGTTTTGGTTTGAAGATACGGCATTTTAGCATGAGTGACTCCATTTTGGTCTGGTGTGTTGGGGCCTACGGCAGAAGCTGAGTCCATAACAACGGTCTTCTAAAATTTATATTTAACAATTTTAAACATGAAACAGTGATGTGAGAATTCTGATCAAACAATCCCTTTGCCCCTCCATCCACCTAGTTCTTGGCCCCGTTTCTTAAGCAAAATCCATTCCACAAACATTCAATGAGCAGCTACTGAATGTTATTTATATGGAGGAATGAACATAGAGCCTGCCCCGAGGAGCCCACAGGTGAGAAGCAAGGAGATATTTGGGTGTTTAATGAGGTACGATACGAGTGAATCTAGCAGATTACAGAACACCTGAGCTCTGTCTTGCTATCGCATGCTGTCAGTCAG
>NW_006160151.1:67987-82460 GCF_000334495.1 Tupaia belangeri chinensis | reverse complement strand
CCTCTTCCTTAGAAATTTTCATTGTTATGTCTGAGGTGGGCTCATATGATTTTTGTTTGTTTGATTTACATGAAGTAATTTGATTTTCGGATAGTGGGGGTAGAGCGTACAGTTTCTATGAACACTTACACAGGTAGTGGTATGTGTAACCACCACAGTGGATATATTATGGAAGAGTCCATCAGCTCAACAAGCTTACTTATGCTACCAATATGTAGCCACCCACTACTCTCACATTTTTTGGGTGAAAATTGATCTTCTCTCTGTCATTTTTTTTTCTTCTTCAAGTCTTCAATTATACAGTTTGTGCCCTTTGGAGCCTGCCTTCCTTTACTCACAATAAGGCCTTTGAGATTCATCCACGCTATTATCTGTATCAAAACCATTCCTTTTCAGTCCTGTGTAGTACTCCAAGGGATGGATGTACCACAGTTTGTCAGTTCCCTCACTGAAAGACATTTAAGTTGATCTTATTTTCATATCCCTGATCCTTAGAGGGGTTGAGAATCTTTTATAGTCTTTACTAGCCATTTGTAATCATTCTGTGAATTGCCTACTCACCTTTGCCCTTTCTTTCTTTCTTTCTTTTTTTTTTTTTTTTTAAAAACAGAAGAGTTTTTTTTTTTTTTTGACTCTTAGGAGCTCTTTTATGTTAAGGCTTTTAACCCTTTGGCATAGAATCTTTTCACAGTCTGTTGTTTCTGTGTGTGTGTGTGTGTGTGTGTGTGTGTGTGTGTGTGTGTGTTTGACCTCTTGAGGAATAACCAGCATGCCCATATTGACAAAATTCCTGTGCTTCTTAGAACCACCATCCAGTTTTTAGATTCCAAGAGAGGCTTAAGAATAGCATGATCTGTTTGGATGATTACATAAAAAACACTTTGAAAAACACAATCTCCCCTGTCTCTGCTAGTGATGCATCTACTTTCTCTTGTTCATCCGGCAAGCTATTAACTATGAACTGAACCTAAAAATCACAGTACTCTTTCAGCTGTATTAGTTTTGGTTCTGTGAATTACGGAGTCCTTTCATTTGGTTGTTACAGCTGTTTTCCTGTGGTGGGTGTAGCTGAAGATCATTTTCATTGTTTATGAACCTGAAAATCAAGAGACATTTACAAACCCTCCACAGGCGTATTCTAGAGGACTATAAGTGGAAGACTTATCCTAAGACTGTCTCACTTGTTTTTCCCTAATCAGCTTTTAAAATAATGTTTATCTTGGAAGACGTAATAATACCTCATTTACCTACACATCAGTGCATTTTTTTTTTAGTTCAGAAACTTCCTGCCTCAAGAAATAATGTATTCTTTTAAATTTTTACCTCATTTACAAGGCATCCTTTCTAAAATGTTTTGAGTACTTTTCTGCCTCTCAGAGTATATTAAACCCAGTCTAATATTTTTCTCTAAGGCTTGAGATATTTTCACTGTGAACATTTGTTTTAACAGGTCGCTGACCTAAGTGCACTCACTCCTGGCCACCAGTTCATCTTCTATCTGTCCTTGCACCACTAGCAGGCACCGAAGATCTGGATGTTTCTCCTGTGGCAGGAAGTTCCCTCTTCTCTTTTTCTTCCTCTTCCTCATCAACTGTTGTTTCCTCAGAATTTCCTGCTGCTCCCAATGATGGGGCTCATGGTAGTTCACAGCTGCTGCTCTATCACTGGATCTTATGGATCAAAAATCCTAGGAGGAGAGGCAAGGCAGTGGTGAACTGGTAATGCAACTGGATCCACATGTGAAAGGTCTTGGGTTCACACTCTGGGACCACCTTGAGCATGATAGGTGCCCACATGTGCCCATGACCTGGGTTGGCTGATTATGGACTGGAATCTATCATCAGAGAGATCCTTATCTTTCTGTCTCTCTGTGTCTCTTTCTTGCATGGCAGAAATGAATGAATAAACTTTAAAAAAAAAAGAAAGAAAGAAATCCTGAGAGTAGGCAGTGAGGATACTATATCTCTACCTGTAGGTTCAAGGGACCATTCCTTGCTCAGTGATTAACCCTCTTGAGGAGATGACATCATTATCTGTTTATTGGTTCATTTCCTAAAGAAACATGTATTGTCTACCACCTCCCAGGTTATAGCTGTTAGAGATACGGTGAGTGCCAGAACTTGTTCTCAGTGGTCTTGGAAAGGACAGATGTCCTAAATAATGAGAATGTCCTGTGCCTTGTCCTAGCAGCAAGCTTGATCTTTCTGGCCTTATGGAGGCAAGTGTTAACCCTCTATCCATTTGTCTGTTGCTAATAACAAAGTACTGGGCAATTTATAAAGAATATTAAGTTGTTTAGCTCATAGTTTTGAAGGTTCAGGTTAATCACCCATAGACGGTGAGGACCTTCTCATTGGTTGGGGCTTTCTGCATAGTCCTGAGGTGGTGCAGAGAGTCACATGGAGAAGGCAAAAGCAAACATGTGTCTCATTCCATTTTCTTATAAACCCACCAGGATTCCATCATGGGGTCTCTATCGCAATGACTTCCTTAATGATCTTAATCTACTCCCAAAGTCTCCACCTTTTAGTACCATGGTCAGATTAAGTTTTCACCTTTGTAGTCTCATCACAACCAAACTTTGAAACATGAATTTTGGGGGGAGTCACATTCCAACCATAGCACCCTCTATCCTTTCTTATGAAGCAATCCATCTGTGTTTCTCCCTGTTTCCAGGTTCCCATCATCTGTGCAGAAAACCAGACAAAGGCACTGCTACTATAGATGCAAACTCTACCCAATGGGCATGGGCTCTGGACCAGATCGGGAGTTCAGGGACCTTTATTAGCTATCTGTCATGGAGTATATGTACCGCCTTATGGCTTTTGTATGTTGTAAAGAAAGTGGTGGTGGCTCTAGAATTGTTTTCTACTAATGCATTTTTCTTTCTTTCTTTTTCTTTTCTTCTTTTGTTATTTTTTTGAAAAAGGTTTTTGCCATGGGGCGCATGCACTCACCTGAAAGACAGAGAGAGAGAGACAGAGAGACAGAAAGTGAGAAATCACTCCCTAGGGGGGATGACCACACTGCAATTCCTTCTTCTCCATTCTCCTCTCGGGATCTTGGGCACACATGCACATGTTCCTGGTGTGTGTTTAAGCCACCGGGTATGGGACTCAAACCATGGTTGACTACATGGGAGTTCAGTGACATAGCCATTATGCCAACTGCTGGTCCCCTATTATGTTTTCTGAACTGTAAAAATATTGCAATTGTATTGTAGTCACTGACGCTTATGGGCTGATCTGAAAACAAAACCATATGGGCCAGACTTGGTACAGCAGTAAATTTTGACTCTGTGAGGTAGACCCACACAGGCAGGTTCCTGGCTCACATCTGGAGACTTCTCTGGAGTATCGGGCATGAGTTTGCTCATGGTCTGGGTTGGTTGAAGCTGAGGATAGATCATGGTGCTGTCTCTCTCTTTCTCTGTATTTCTCTCATGAAATATATAACTAAACTTGAAAATATTTATATCATTATGTCTAAGGAAAAATTACTAAGGATCATTGCTTGAAGCATACTGTATTATAATAAAATAGCACTTTGAGGAGTCATAAAGGTATAAAATTGTTTGGTTAAGAAATAAATAGCCTTAGGCTGATCTGTATTTTGAGTTCTTACACTTATTCTTTTTTAAATTTAACATTTTCATTTTTTAATTTGCTAGAGGGTATGTGTGCTCACTAAAGAGAGAGACAGAGAGAGAGAGGAAAAATGAGAAAGCTCCCAATAAGAGTCTTACTTCAAGTTACTGTCCTTTAATAAAAGGATCATGAAGCTTACTTTCTTTGTCTTTGGTTATGATTTCCTATGAATTTTCTCTATTTGAGAAAGCAAGCAAACTGGGGCTAGGAAGTGGCATGGAGGTTATAACACTGGATTCCACATAGCTGACTCTGTGGTTCAAGTCCCAGACCCAAAAACTTGAAAAACACACCAGTTGCATGTGCATGCATACCCAAAATACCAAGAGAAGAACAGAGAAGGGATTACAACATAACTGTAATCAAAATCCTTCATGGAGGGTGATTTCTCACATTCTATCTCTGTTTCTCTTTGGCACATGCACTCTCCCTGTTGCAAAAATCTACAAAAAAAAAAAAAAAGAAAGAAAGCAAACAACAGTTATGGAGGTGTAAAGGCTCATCGACTATAGGAAGAAAGTCACTAACTTGGGCCTCTGAGGCGACTGGCACCTCATCTCATGGTTGGACTGAAATCAATTCATCTCAGGGCAGAAATGTGTATTTTATTCATCTGTTATATCTATCTGTCCATCCATCTATTTTATTCATTCAATCACCCATCTATACATCTTATCTCTCTTTCCTATCCATTTATCTATCCATAAATTCAACCTATCCATCCATCCATCCATGCATCTATCTATTAATTCATTGTTATTTAGTAAGTTTTTTTATTTCAGATCTATCAAATTCAAAGTACTCTGATCAATATTTGGAATACAGAAGTAAACAAAACAGAAGCAGCTCAGTTCCTGCTCTCATGGAGTAAATCTTGTATTCAAATGGAGAAACTGAATCTACTTAATGGATCAAGTGATACCTCAGGACCACACAGAGGAGTAGGCTTGGTCTGACTCAACCCCAGAAATTCATAGTTACAAAAGGCTAAATATATTTCAGTGTCCCCTGAACTTGGGTCAAATCACTCCCTCCCCCACAAGTCTCTCTTCCAGAAGGAAGTCATATGATCATTTCCCATAGTGAATTCACCAGTGTCAATCCACCTACACCCAGGACATGATTTTTGTGTGTGATAATAAATCTAAAAGGTAGAAGTCAACATGCCTTTGTTCATTGCAATTTATGTGGTTTGGGGTTTTCTTAAATAAGATAGCAACAGGCATAGACACAGACATTGCAGGGTGTGTGGTTCTGGAAAACACGTGCAATGAGGCTAAGGGAAAGAAAAGACAAACAACACTCTATGTCAGGAAGGTTCTGGTCCCACACTGCAGCAGGTGACTCACAAAGTACAACTCTTTTTCTCTTTTCTTTTCAGGATTCTGTGTGAGGTAGATGACTTTCCAGCACAGTTCTGAGGTTTGTCATTGTAGAGAGACCAGTGTCCTTCATTCTAAAGTCACTTTTATGGGATAGATGAGCTGGGACACCAAGTGTGTTTCTGGATACCACCCAAAGAGCCCAAGTTCTTATTGAATTTCTGTCTTATAGCTCTCTTCTATCTCAGAGCCTAGAGGATGGCCTTGTGCAGTTGAAGTGAAGGGGCGGGGGGGCCTTTGGATGAGATGGAAAATGTCAATTATGTAATGTTAAGAAACAAAAAGCTGATTAAAAACACAGTATATAGAGTTTGATACAAATTCATATGAATGAGATATTATTATTATTATTTTTTGAGAAGTTTTTGCTATCGGGCATGTACACTCACTAGAAAGAGAGAGATAGAGAGACAGAAAGCGAGAAATCACCCCACGGGGGGATGGCCATGCCGCAATTCCTTCTCCTCCATTCTCCTCTTGGGATCTTGGGCATGCACGCACGTGTCCCCAGCATGAGTTTAAGCCACCAGGGGTGGGACTCGAACCATGGTCGGCTATATGGGAGTCCAGTGACATAGCCATTACGCTAACTGCTGGTCCCTGAATTAGATATTATGAAGATAATGCACCAGTATTCCAAGGTGTTATGTTTTCTTCTAGAAGTTTTGTAGTTTATGTTTCACCTTTAGTTTTATGATCCATTCTGAGTTATTTTTAGTATCAGGTCTGAGGTATCAAGTAAGGTTCATCTTTTTGTGTATGGATATACAATTATCCTAGCATCATTTATTAAAAAGATTCTTCTTTCTCCATAGGATATTTACGTATCTGTGTAAAACATCAATCGACCATATTTGTGTGGGTCTATTTCTGGGGTCTTTTTTTTTTTTTTCTAATCCATTGATCTTTTTGTTTATCTTTAGCCAAAGAGTACACATCTTAATTATTTTAGTTTTATAGAAATTACCAAAATCAAGTTAATATAAGCGCTCCAACTTTATTTTTCTCATCTTTTTTTTTGTTTGTTTTGCTAAAATATTTTAGAAATTAGATCTTTACACACATTATGATGTTGTACTTTATCATGCAATGTTGTCACAGTAATGTTCAATAGCAATGGCAATAATTCCTATTGTCCTTTAATTTTTGGTCTCTCTTCATATTTCTAGGAACAATTATTATTTTCACTTGTGCTGTAGGGCATATGCCCTCATATAATAAAGACAGAGAGGGATAGAAAGTGAGAAATCACATGCCTAGGGGAATGCCACACTGCAATCTCTTTTCCTTCATTCTCATTCTCCTCTCAGGATTTGGGGCATGTGCACATACATACCCAATATGATTTTCAAGCTGCTGGTCCAAGACCCCAACCACTCAATCAGTTGTGTGGGGATCCAGCCACCTTAACTTCCACTTCACCTGCTGGCTAGAAACAATGATCTTTTAATTTTCCTTGTTCCTCTTTCCCATTTAGATCCTTACTATCCTGGAACCAGCAGATGGCATGATGGTTAAGGTGCTAGACTCTCACATGGCCGACATGGTTTGAGTCCCTGACCGGGCAGCATGATTTCTCAGTGTCCAATCCCCCCTCCCTTGCCCCATCTCTCTCTGATGAGTGTGTATACCCCGTAGCAAACTGGAAAATGACAATAATGATAAGAAAAATTAAATAATTCTTTAAAAGAAAGATCCTGGGACCAGTGGTTAGCGTAATGGTTGTCACTAGATTCCCATGTAGCCAACTATGGTTTGAGTCCCGGACCCCGTGGCTTAAAATGTGCGTGAGTGCCCAAGATCCTGAGAGGAGAATGGAGGAGAAGGGATTGTGGCATGTCCATCCCCTTTGGGGCATGATTTCTCGCTTTTGGTCTCTCTGTCTCTTTCTGTCTTTCTGGTGAGCACATGTGCCCTATAGCAAAAACCTCTCCAAAAAAAAAGAAAAGAGAAAAAAGAAAAAAAAAATTAAAAAGATCCTTACCATCCTTACAGAAGAAAACAATACAACAAAACAAAGTAGCCATTATCCAGTATGCCTCCTATTATTTCTTTTTCGCTACTACATTACTGTAAGTCTCAGATAAGCTTCTACCACACATATCACAGGGGACTGCAGTTTCTGAAAATAAATTTTAATTTTACCATAAGAAAACAGCTGGGGTCATCTTGTATTGGTGGATGTTTTGTCCTCGCATGAATTCTAATGCACTAGAATGTTGAAAATTAAATCTTAGTGTTATCTCTGAGTTGCTTTATGTCTTGAGCACATGCTTTCAGCATCCAGCTAGTTGTTCTTATGAGAACCACACTTCTTTTAAATCCTGGTTTTCAGATTATATATTGCAAAAAAAAAAAAAAAAGATATCAGTTAAATGACAGGCATGCCTTGATGTGACCGTCTTTAGAAAAAAAGAGAGAGAAAAAGCACATTACAATTAATCATAGAGTCTATTTCCGGTATCACGGTAAGTCACATAGGACAAATACATAGAATTAGGTCTCTCAAATGTCAAGAAAACCCACATATCCAGAATAAAAGAATGATCAGAAGTATGCTGAATCATGTAGCAGCTTTTAGCTGCACTAGGGAAATTTTTTCAACCTTGTTAATATGCTCAAGAGGTTTAAGGTAAATTGAGAAAAAGGAAACAAAGAGTGAGAGGAAGGAAAACCCAGCAGATGTGCGTTAAGGAAGTTACTTTTTCAAACGTGCAAGTTACTCCTCTGAGTGGCCTGCGATCTGGAAGACTGGTTACAACGTTCTAAGGGAAATTGAGCTCTGTGTGTGGGAGTTGTTGGCCACTGGGAATGCCCCAAGGTGCCCACTTCTGAACATTTACCAGGTAGCAGTTGTATAATCCCTCCGAGTTATCTCAGACCATAAAATGTTTAGGAATCATGTCCTGCAGTTACTATGATTAACCCCGAAGAATAACAGGTGACATTTGCAGAGTATTTACTGTCCCAATCATGTAACCGCAACATATCTCTTACTCATTTAATTCTCACACCAACAGCCTTAAAATGTGGATACTTCTATTATTCCCATTTTACAGATGAAGAAACTGTGGCCAAGAATTTTGCCAAGGTCACCCAGCTAGAAAGCGGCAGCCCTGAGATTTGAAATGAAGCAGTATGGCTCTACAACCAAAGCACGCCACCACAATTTCTCAGGCGTCACCCATCATAAAATGATCAGATTTTACACACACACACCCTAAATGGCCACATATGTCAGCTATCCAGGTAACGATGACATTAATCTGATTAGTCAATACTGCCAGTCACTAAATCTCATTACCTCCCACTCTAGGCGGCCACCACCATCTGCCCTTGCTTGGGTGCCATTGGATTTATTCCCTCCTTGAGTTCTTGGACTTTTCCCCTTCTTCCAACAGGCTTGTTTTTCTCTTCTTGTTCTAAGTCTTGCTTTTCTCAAGACCCAGCTTTAGAATCACATTCCCTGAGCAAGCAGTTCCCCTCCTGGCTCCCTGCTGTGGCGCTTGAAGAGCTCACTCTTTATTCTGATCATTACTCTCACCGAACTGTGCTATAAATCACTTGTCTCAAAAATGAGTCAAGCTTGGGACCAGCAGTTAGCGTAATGGCTATGTCGCTGAACTCCCACGTAGCCGTCCACGGTTTGTGTCCCGGACCCGGTGGTTTAAACTCACACTGGGCGTGTGTGCGTGCATGCCCAGGATCCCGAGAAGAGAATGGAAGAGAAGGGATTGTGGTGTGGCCATCCCCCCGGGGGGTGATTTCTCGTTTTCTATCTCACTGTCTTTGTGGCAAGCGTACATGCCCTATAGCGAAAAACAACAAAACAAAACAAAACAAAAAAAAACTCTCCAAAAAAAAGAGTCCCAGGCTTAGAAGCTAAAGTCTTTTAAAGTCTTTTTTTAAAGAGTATTTTATTGTTCTTTGTAACATAGATAGAAAACGCATATTGGAAATATTCAACTAATACAATATTATGAGTAAACATTCCAGCCAATACCTGAGAGGAAGATGGGGACATTTCAAGAAATAAAAGTGTGAGGAGTATTCTGCTAGAAGTACCTGCAGGTGACCCCCATGGAGAAGGTACTAGGTTCATGTCCCAGGACCTCCCTAAACATATCGGATGTGCATGTCCTGATGCTCTGGGATGGCTGAGACCGGGGTAGCTTGTGGCATGAAGACTCTGTTGGAAGGACCTGTCTCTCTTTGTCCTTCTCTCTCATGCAAAAAATAAAAAAGAAGTGACTGTAGGTACCAGTCACCATGGTGGGAAAATCTGGGTGTGACAAGGCTGTGAGAGCAGTTTGGATGGGACAGTTTGCTGCTTCATGTGCTACGTCTGGGGCTGGCTTCCTGTGTGTAACACCGGGGCACTCTCAGAAGGGCCCTGTGCTTGGTTTAGTGCTCTCCATAACCATCTTGACGTTCCTTTTTTTTTTTTTTTAACGATCTTATTTTTTAATTTAATTTTTATGTCTTCATTCACTTTTTTTTTTTTTTTGAGAGTTTTCTATAGGGCGCATGCACTCGCCAGACAGACAGAGAGAGACAGAGAGACAGAAAGTGAGAAATCACCCCTCAGGGGGGATGGCCACGCCGCAGTCCCTTCTCCTCCATTCTCCTCTCGGGATCTTGGACACACATGCACACGCACCCGGCGTGAGTTTTAAGCCACCAGGTTTGGGACTCGAACCACGGTTGACTACATGGGAGCCCAACAACATAGCCATTATGCTAACTGCTGGTCCCTCATTCACTTATTTTAATTTGATCAAAGAGAGACACACAGAGATTAAGAGAGAGAGAGAGAAAGTGAGAAAGCAAGCCACCAGGTCCGGGACTTGAATCGTGGTCGGTCATGTGGGAGTCTCCAGCACCTCAACTACCATGACACCTGCTGATCCCCGCTTGACGTTTTTAATAATGTGTGAACAAGGGTTCCCTCATTTTCATCCACACTGGGCCCTGCAAATTATATATCTAGCTGAGCTAGTCAGGCCTGCCTTCGAGGCAGAAATGATTTATACTTAAAAATCACATTGCAGCCCCACAAATATGTACAATTATTGCATGTTAACAAAAACATCTTTTACAGGACATATTGCACCTATGGAAATCACTTTGGATTCCAGGGAATGAGGTGGCGTATGTGCCGTAGGAGGAGCCTCCAGATTTACATTGACTTCCCAGCGAGGTAGAGAACACACCAAGGGGAGAATTGGGTACAGCATCACCTGGGAAGTGAGCCTTCATCACACATTGCAAGGGAACAGTTAGTGAAGTTCACAGCAGGCTCTGAGCCTTGTCTCTGGTTTCATCATTCACTCATTCACTTACTCACTCAAGGCATATGCCAATCTCAGTGCCGGGCAGGGGGAGAATACAAAGGAAGTCCCAGACAAGACTTTCCTCAGGTTGGTGTCAGCTTGAAGAGATTCACACAGCGCAGGAGCAAAAATGCTGAAGAATTTAAATCAAAGAAATAGAGAGTAATAGTGGGGTAGAGTGGGGCTCATGAAAAAATTTATATTGGGCACAAGAATGCAAGTAAATAAGCAGAAGAAGCTACAGGATGGTATATTACAGCTAGGATAAAAATTAGGGGCAGTGTAATAACTATTTAAAAAAATATGCACAACATGATGTAATGTTCAGTGTTGAAAATGAAAATATGAATTTATTTGACATGATTATTATACATTGTACCCAAGCCTTAAAAAGCCATACTGTTGTCTACAAAGATATACATCAATTATATGTATATTACACATGATTTTAAAATAAATAATAGGGGTCCTACAGGTGGTATGATGGGTAAGGCACTGGATCCCACATGGCTGATGCATGGTTCAAGGCTCTGACCAAGTGGCTTGAAAAACATGCCAGGCACATGTGTGTGCATGCCCCAAAATCCTGTGAGGAGAATGGAAGAGACAGGATTACGGTATGGCAATCCTCTCTGGCCAGAGGTGGGGGATTTCACTTTTCTTCTCTCTCTCTTTCTTTCCAGTGAGTGCACATGCCCAATGGCAAGAATCTAAAACTAACTAAATAAATAAACAATGGGAAAGAAATTTTAAAAAAGAGTTAAAGAGCAAACCCCCAGAGAACAGGACTGTAAAGAATGGACTACAGCATGAGTAAAATTCTAAGAAGAGACAAATAAGCATCAGGGAAGATATCACTGAAAAAGTGAGCCTTGAATTGCTAAGGTTTGTGTCAGTTTGGAACTGGCATAGAATGTACTCAAGGCAGTGCAAGTTGGAACATGAAGCTGATGTGTGAGGTCCCCAAACCTCTCCAGAGTGTGACCGGATACTAGGCAAACAGAGAGAGCTTTGGGATGAGGCGGGGGGGGGGTTCCAACTTGATTTTGTGAGTACTATGGTGCCATGGTCTGTCACTGAGCAACCAGAACAATGTAAGAAAACCCGTGCTTTACAGTTTGGAGATGACAGCAGAGGTCTGGGTGGAGGAGCTGAGGCAGGATCAGAGATCTCCTGGAGATGGAAGTACCTAGGGCATAAACGTGAGATGGCTAAAGGTTGAAGTTAGGAAGGAGCAAAGGTAAGTCTCAGGTCTTTATATTGAGCATTGTTATGGGGTGAATTGTGGCCCTCCCCACCCAAAAAATTATATTTTAAAGTTCAAACTTTAGCTTATGTTCTTACTTACAGACAGGGTTTTACAGAGACAAACAGGTTAAAATGAGGTCATTAATGTGCATCCAATTTAAAAGATTCCTTGTAGAAAGGAAAAAATTTGGAGACACAGCCATGGGGGAGAATGCTATGCGAAGATAGCTAGGAAAGCCAAAGACTGCCAGTAAAACCATAAGAAACCTTCAGAAGGAACCAACTATCCCAGCACCTTGATCTTAGATGTCTGGTCTCGAGGACCACTAAAGAATTAGTACAATTTCCACTATCTTTAGCCAATCTGTGGCTTAAGTTTGTGATAACATTGTTATTGTCAACTCAGGCCTAGTTATACAATGTCCATAAAAGGATGGTGATTCCAGAAATCTACAAAGCCTCTGGGAGCTAGTGCTATTTGGGGGCATTAGAGGGTGTATCAGGGCTTTGGCTGACTGGTAATTTGAGCGATTACCAAGAAGCATTGGTTGGAGCTCAGTCACCTCCTAGCATGAAGTAGTAAATTGTTGAAAGTCTTGGGAGAGACTTAGTAGGGCCAGCAAGGGGGAAGAATCAAGAACGGTGGCAGAAAATGTCTAAGAGTTGGAAAGAACAGAGGAAAATGAGGGTCATAGAAGCGAAGAGAAAAGATTTCAGTAAGAAAAAATTCTCACTTTTCTTCTGTCTCTCTCTCCAGCAAGTGCACATGCCCTAAGGCAAAAACTCTAAACAAGAAAGAAAAAAGAAAGAGGAAAAGAAAGAATGAAGGGAAAAGAAAGAGAAAGAAATTTAAAAAAAGTGTATCAGATTAAAAAGCTTCTGCACAGCAAAAGAAACAATAATCAGAGTGAATCGACAACCCTCAGAATGAGAGAATATATTTGCAAACTATGCCTCAGATAAGGGACTGGTAACCAGGATATACAGGGAACTCAAACAGCTTACCTGAAAGAAAAAAAGAAATTAAAAGATGGACAAATGAGCTGAACAAACAACTCTCTAAGGAAGACATATGAATGGCCAAAAGGCATATGAAAAAAATGCTCAGCATCTCTTATCATCAGGGAGATGCAAATCAAAACTACAATGAAGTACCACCTAAGCCCAGTCAGAATGGTTAAGATTAAAAAAGCAAAAAAAATGGTAAGTACTGGCAGGACTGTGGTGAAAGGGGAACTCTCCTACACTCTTGGTAGGAATGTAAATTAGTACAGCCACTATGGAGAACAATCTGGAGGTTCCTCAAAGACCTACAAATAGGACTACTATATGATCCAGCAATTCCACTCCTGGATATCTACCCAGAGGATAGAAAAATGCTAAGTTGAAAAACATTTGCACATCCATATTTATTGCAGCACTATTCATGATTGCTAAGACATGGAACCAACCCAAAAGTCCATAAACAGATGAATGGATTGAAAAAGTACAAAACATACACACCATAGAATACTACTCATCCATAAAAAACAATGAGACCCTGGCATGTGATAGAAAGTTGACCGATATGGAATATTTACCACTAAGTGAAGCAAGTCAGATGATGAAAGAGAGGCCTGGCATGTCTCTATTCAATATATACCGAATGTTGGCGCTCTGTAACAGAAATTGAATGATTTGAGGCTCCTGAGGCTCTGTTAGATACCATTCATTGGAAGTATTTTATTTTGTTTTCTGTGGCTGTCCGAATGGAAGTTTGATTGATAAATATCATTAAATAAATTGCATGCATTGTAAGAAAAGGTGTGTCTCATAGTAACAAATGCCTAGAGAGAGAGAACAGAGTACCGACTGCTACCTTGATGTGCTCTCTTGACCCTACTCAGGAGTTCCAGCCAAATGCAGAAATTTACCGTCCTTCCCCTTGATGGGAAGGGACTAGCCATCAGAGTGAGAGAAGTTGTTTAGCACTTGTTATTTGAGCCATTGCCACAGGGCCAGAGGGGCTACTTTTTGTGGAGGCTGAATTTCAGATTGGCCCCTGAACTTCACAGAACAAGATGTACTTTTTTTTGCTTTCTCTCTTTTACTCGTAGAAACTCCGTGACAATCAACCACACCTCACATTTGGGTCATAGAATCTATGGACCACGAAGGATTTTCTGTGACACATTCATACTCTTACTCATTTACAGAGTCACAGTTCTAACAGCCTGAGAACTAACCCCCACATGGAAGACTAGGGTGATTCTAGTGGGTCTATTTTCAATGCCATTTTTTGCAAAGGGCCCCTTCATTTCCAACCACCTTTCCCTGAAATACATCAGGAGAGAAATGGGGGAAAAACTGTGTTCTGAAATAACAAGAATTCAGAGACAGGACTCAATAACTTTTTTTGCCCTTCAAAAATCACCTTCAGAGATATGGCTATGCCAGCGTGAGAGTCAGCATTTAAATGATGCAAGGACCTTACCCATCAGAGCCCTAGTGTTACTATTATAGAAAGATCTGGAATTGTTACTCATACCCAGGTACTATTAAAAGACATAGGTTTCATTTTTGCATCAAGTATGGGAAGTTAATAATTTGCTTAGGAAGAAAGAAAAAATTTCGATTTGTAGGATTACTGCTAACACCTATGTGCTGACTTGATGATTTGGAAGTTGGGAATAACTCTGATTAAAACAGAAACATTTTGCAAGCAGGGCTTTGGGCAAACATACACCAAAGATGTTGCTTGAGATGAGCTTCTCTCCTACAATCATCTGGCTCCCTCTAGAGGATCCTTTGCAGCTTGAATGTGAGGAACAGAAGATGATTTAAACCTGTCTTTCTGTTTCAGTTCCTGCCTGGAGCAGTAGGG
>NW_006160151.1:55703-67949 GCF_000334495.1 Tupaia belangeri chinensis | reverse complement strand
CTTACTGTTGCAGTTCCTGCCTGGAGCAGTAGTGAAAGGAGTCATCCTTTGTGGGCTGAAGTCCAGATGAAGTTATCAGTTCAAACGCCACTACATTTATGATGCCTTCCTGGATCTTCTTGAGTGGTAGATACTCACTCATGTATGCCAATGTATTATGGCATGAACTATATCATTCATTCTTGTCTGTCTTTCTCTCTAGACTGAACTACTTGAGCATACATTCCATTTTTTAAAGACAAGGATCCTAGGTATATAGTTAGGGTATAGGCCCAAAACGTAAACACGAAACGGCTAAGTTTTAAGATGAAGATAAGGCAGCACTTGGAGAGACCTCTTACAGCAGTGGCTCAGTGATTGATCTAGGAAAGCACAACTTAGACCTAAAACAAAGGCTTTATTCCAGGTCCTACCACATTCCAGGAAGAGGATAATAGTTTTTATAGCCCAAATCTTCTAGATAAAGGATCTCCTGAGATTGGCACCCACTCCAAAATTAGAAAAATTAATGAACACATCCAGCATGTGCCCCTCCTCACCATGCATGAGCTCCACCTAAAACAAACCTGAACAAGGAAGGCCCTTCAGACCCAGGTAAAACTTCTTGCCCCAGTTACTCTTTGGCGACCAATTTTCTGGGACCCCTCCCTTCTTGGGATCTCTTCTTTTTTCCCTCTCCTTCAATAAGCTCCTTGCTTTACTATACCAAAACAAACAACGAACAAAACATAACTTATTTTTAATTGCTAGAGAGCACATTGTCATCAGAGACAGAGGGAGAGAGAGATAGAAAGCATTTCTAAGGAGGCATGGTCATGTCAAAAATCCTTTCTTCCTTGGGACCAGCAGTTAGCATAATGGCTATGTCACTGGACTCCCACATAAGTCGACCGCGGTTCAAGTCCCGGACCTGGTGGCTTAAAACTCACGCGTGTGCGTGCGTGCCCAAGATCCCGAGAGGATAATGGAAGAGAAGGGATTGTGGTGTGGTCATCACCCCTGGGGGGTGATTTCTCGCTTTCTGTCTCTCTCTCTCTGTCTGTCTGGCGAGCGCACGCGCCCTATAGCAAAAACCTCTTAAAAAAAATCCTTTTTTCCTTCATTACTCCTTTCTGTTCAAGATTTTAGGCATGTATGCACACATGTACAGCATGTTCTTCAAACTTCCGGGGCCGGGATTTCAACTGTTCTCAGTCATGTGGGATCTGACTCCCAATACACAGCAGTTAACCACTATGTTAGAGGACCTGCCCTTGAATATACAGTTTTTTTCCTTGCTTGCTTTGGTTCTCAGCACTAGTCACAAACCTGGCACATAGTGAATGTTCAAAAAACATGTCTATTTAATGCTAGCTAATTCAGGCTCCTGTGCACCATGTACGGTTAAAAGATTGGCTCTTTCATGGTTAATATCTTTTTAGTCAGTGGATTCATTTCTTCATCTTAAGAATACAGGTAATTGTATTTTAAAAGAACTAAAGGTTTAAGTATTCATGGAGAAATGAAATATTAACTGGATAACTACAATTTTAACTTCTATAATAAAAACATAAACATCCTTTGTCACATAGGCACGAGGCCTTGTGAGTATAAAACATAGGTCAGGATTTTTTTTTTTTTTTTGGAGAGGTTTTTGCTATAGGGTGTGTGCGCTCGCCAGACAGACAGAGAGACAGAGAGACAGAAAGTGAGAAATCACCCCCCAGGGGGGATGGTCACGCCGCAATCCCTTCCCCTCCATTCTCCTCTCGGGATCTTGGGCATGCATGCACAAGCACCCGGCGTGAATTTTAAGCCACCGGGTCCGGGACGTGAACCGTGGTCGACTACATGGGAGTTCAGCGACACAGCCATTACACTAACTGCTGGTCCCAAAGTTTATTTTTTTTTTTCTGAGTAGAAGGAAGAGAAGCACCCTTAATAGGGTCTTTATGCCTTGATCCTGAGTCAGCGAGGATCATGGGCATGCATACATGCACACCCCCAACATGTACAGGGAGACCTCAGGATGCAACCTGGGACCCTCCCTCAGCCTTAGCATTGCAAGGCATTGCATCTCCTCTAAGCTACTGCAGCTGGCTGGGGGCAGGGATATTGTGATATGTGACTTATGAGGAAAGTCCAGAAGGGGCTTAGGACAACCAAGAGCAATGGGAAGAAACCAGGCACAAGGAAACACTCACCAAGTAGTTCTGATGGAGACTGACCAAAAAAGCTATTGTCCTCCAAAGGGAATTACAAATGCATGCCATGAGAAAATGATGCAGTAGAGGACATGCAAGAAGGGGAGAGGAAGGTCTTCAGAGGCCATCTGGTCCAGTCCTTTCACAGATGAAAATGTTTTTAGAGATGAAACTGACACAGAATCACACAGCAGTAAGGACTAGAACAGTTCCCAGCCTGTCCCTGTGCTCAAAGCCCTGTCCCTTAATTATGCCCTCAGGTTTGGAGGCACCAAAGTAAGAACTGACCTCTTTCATGCTGTACTGACCAGCACTCTGAATGTGCCCAGAAATTCTATTCAAAGTCTGTCTGAGGCCACGGGCCACAGAAAGGCAGCTTTTTGTAGAAGCCATTAGGCAAAATTGGCAAGAGCAACTAGAATCTAAAGTGGCTGAGCTGTGAGGGCCTTCAATCCCACATGCAGGCTAAAGAAGTCTTTTATTTTTTGGGGGGGGAGGGAGTTGGTTATGACTATTGCATCTAGGATTTGGTTTCTTACTGAATAAGTGTGTCTGTTGCCCAATGTACACAGCTATCAATCATTGTGAAACTGGTCTTGAAGCAAGAAAGTATTCCTGTAGAGCCATCTAGGAGTAAATCTCAACTCTGCCTTCTCAATATCAAGAAGGTCCACCTTCTATAGCTCAAGGTGCAGGGAGGAAATATGGGGTGATGTTGTCTGTAGTCTCAGATTGGATGGCTAGGGGCTGAGTGAGTGGCCATTCTCAGATTGGTTGGTGCCTAGAAAGTGAAGTTTCTTGTAAGTTCAGGATTGGTTGATGCTAAGATCAGGGTGTTTTTTCCAGTCCAATTGGCTGTTGCTAGTATTTAGGGCACCTTCCATTTTTGATCTTCCCCAGAAACAGGTCCTATTCTTTTTGTTCTGTTGTCAACAGCATTTTTGTTCCCCTTGCAGTTGGGGTCAACTTCAGGGCACTCAGCCCTCTTGACCATGTGGTCCTGTAAGTAAACTTATGTAATAACAGTTAGGTTGCTGGCCAGTGCAGTTTCAGGCTCAAGCAGTGCTCCTAAAGGAACTGGATTAAGTCTCTTTCTGCTACTTAGTTGAAGCAGTGCTCCTAAAGGAACTGGATTAAGTCTATTTCTGCTACTTATTAGTTGGTTGATCTCAACAAACTGATTTACTCTTACTTTATTTTTCTCTTTGAAACGATACAACCTATGGTTGAAGCCTCTGGCCTGGAGTAGGACTGCACATTTTTATTCCAACACTGTAGCTCAGGAGCAGGGTTATCATGGACGAATGTTAATTTCCTCAGCCGTAAAATAGGGACAATAAAGTTATCCACTCACAGAGTAGTTGTGATAGGTCGACGAGTTAACATATGCAAAGAGCCTAGAACAGTGTGTGTGCAGATATTCCTCAATAAACGTTAGCCACTGTTTACTATTACTGTTGGTTACGTGTAAGAGCTAAGAATGCCTGTCTTAAGTGACACACAGAGTAGCCTGGAAAATGGACAGATGAGCATTTAAATGTAATAATTTTGGAAAATCATCTATAAGAGGGATTTAACCTGTAGATACTCAATATATGGTGCTGGTTTTCATTCTTTTTATTCTGCCTTTTTGTTTTCTTTTTAATTGCCAGAGCATGTGTGCACTCATGAGACAGAGAGAGAAAGAGAGAGAGAAAGAGAGAGCAATAGAGAGAAACCACCTAATAGGGTATAGTTATACCACGATCCTTTTTCCTCTAGTTCTTCATCCTGTCAGGATTTTGGGCACAGATGCACACATGGCAGGCATGTTTTTCAAACCACCACAGCCTTGATTCAAACCATGATTGGTCATGTGGGATCTAGCTCCCTAGACACTGTGCTTTAACTGCTGCACTGCAGAGTGGGTCCTATGGTTTTAATTATTATTGAACAACAGGGGGATATGATTGCAAAAGGTTAGCCCAGGCTTCCAACTTCATAGTTGGGTTTGAATCCTTCTTAGAACTTGTTTCTTGTAAGATAAATGAAAAGCAAGGGCCTTCCTGGTGTCAAAAGTATCTTTTTCATCCCTTTTTCTGCAGAATGTAACCAAATTGCAATGTTATACCTGACCATAAGCACAAACAGGAATCCACTATAACTCATTGTAGTCAAGATAGAGGACCAAAATTGATCTGGGATGAACTAGGCCTCATTTTCATGGAAAAAATAAATAAATGAAAAATAAAAAGCATACTCCAGGGCAGAGATTTAAGACACTAATGATATATGCAATGTTTGAAGGTGCATGAACACATACTACACCTGGGATGAGGAAAAACCTTCCCATATATACCTTGACCTCATAGCTTCCTGACCCCTACCCTAATAAAATCCTTATACTTCCGGCTTTCAATGAGACTGTTGGAACTCTCTCCTGCTGGGTTTCCTGTGCTGGAGCATAAACCCCAGTAAAGTTTTACATGGGTTTCTCCACCTGTGGTTATGAATTTCTACCCTCTCAGAGTCAAGATCCCTTGTATGGTAAATCCTTGCACTGCTCTGTCCAGTCAGTCCATCCACTGAATAATCACTGTTGAAGCTTGCCTTGTGACAGGCTCCTTCATAGTGCTGAGAACACAGTGGTGTATAAGACAGACATATTCTTATCCTCTAAAATGCATAGTCTGGTGGGAAAGACAAATACTAAGTAATTTCAAATTGTTTTTGCGATTGAAAAAGGAAATAAGACATTTGAAATTAAATAGACCCTGAGAAGTATATGTGGACTTGAAATATTAGCTATACTTGCATCTTAAAACTTTTAGGGAAGTTCAACAGAAGCTTCACAGATTGAAACCACTTGACCTGTAAACTATTCATGTATTTTGGGCTGTGGCATGAGAATTTGTAGTCAGAGAAACATCATTAGATATTGTGCTAAAAAAATTAACCAATAGAACCAGCAGATGGCATGATTATGTCGCTGAACTCCCACGTGGCCAACCACAGTTTAAATCCTGGGCCAGCAGCTTCAAACTTGAGTGTGTGCATGCCCAAAATCCCAAGAGGAGAGTGGAGGAGAAGGGATTGTGGCATAGCCATCACCCTGGGGGGTGATTTCTTATTTTCTGTCTATCTCTTTATCTCTCTGGCAAGTGCAAGCTTTCTAATAGCAAACATTTCTCAAACATACAAACAAACAAACAAAAAACGTTAACCAATGTAAATTCTTGAAAAGAGAAGAAAGACTCAGGATGTCTGCTAAAACTGGCCTTGGAGAGATCAGTGCATGACATCAAAGTTACTTCCCATACACGCTTGTCTGAAATAATTGCTCAAGGACATTAATGAACAAAAAAAGTCATTGACTTGCTGGCATAAAAACAAAACTGCCCTAAGTTGCCACAAACTGCATAATGTTCATTGTAACTCTACCTCCTGCAAGTAGCTCTGTTACTAAAATGTATGATTTGTGAAACATCAGAAAGCCAATCAGAAACTTGTACTGTCTTATAAACCAATGTTGTGAGTTCTTAGGAGAAAATAAACTTTTATAACCTTCTTTCTTTCCCATGTTTCTTATTAAAAAAAAAAAAGAAACAAACAAACAAAAAAACACCTCCTAACTCTACTGTTTCAGAATTTTCTAGAGATTCTGTTCTTGGAAGGCTATCCACATACTTTGATTTTGAATAAACTCTGCTTTGTTGACAAGCTTGGGTCAAACTTCTTTATTTCAGGTTAGCATAATCATGTTAAAGACTGTCACCTGGGATTTGATTTTTACCTTCCTTATAAGCTACTAGGTCAGCCTATTACTGTTTTCTGGATGCTAACAAGACAGGAGACTCCTGGTCAGAGACAAAGGACTTTGGTGCTCCTAACACAACAAGCAACACATGCACTGGCATGTTTGTGTCAGTTCTCCTTACCCAGTTCCAACATGGCACAGCAGTGGGATCAGACTGATGCTTTGCATTCAGTTGGACATGGAGCTTAGGGAATCTACCACTTTTATTGTAAGTAGGCCTACTCTTTGACCAGAGGTCAAGGTGGAAGATGCAAGCCTAGCTCATCTTCAGGATTACCACCTGTAAAATCATCTTTAGAAATGTTCCAGCTGGGGACCAACAGTTAGTGTAATGGCTATGTCGCTGGACTCCCATGTAGTTGACCATGGTTTGCGTCCCGGACCCGGTGGCTTAAAACTCATGCTGGGCATGTGCATGCCCAAGATCCCGAGAGGAGATCTTGATTTCTTGCTTTCTATCGCTCTGATTGTCTGGCGAGCCTACGCACCATATAGCAAAAAAAAAAAAACCTCTCCAAAGAAAAAAAAAAGTTCCACCTGAAGGAATAGTCAGGGTCTTGCATGTTCTTAGCAAAACAAACAAACAAACAAACAAACAATAAACAAATATATATATATATATTTTCTTACTATCTCTTCTAATAAGCACATAATATGACAAAAAAATACCCATAGTACAATCACTTTAATACAATTTTTTTGTTTGTTTTATCCTTCCAGAATGTATCTATACATTTTCCAGAGTTGAAACCACAGCATTTCTACTACTTAATATTCTGGTTTACTCACTTAACTTTGCATCATAAACCATTCCCCATGTTTCTGCACAGTTTTCACAGTTATCCTGCACATTTCACTGTGTTGATGGATCACAATGGTTAGGCATTTAGGTTGCTTCCAATTTTGCGCTCAGCTCCCTCTTTCATAAAAATCGAGTAGGAGAAAGACACCAGGGTTGGGCCAGAGCAGGTTCAATCTCCCATGTTAACATTACTTTCTTATGTCTGCCTCCATCTGCCACTATTTTCAGCATCATTGTCTCAGGTAGATGAGATCTTTTGGAAAGTTAAAGTACCTTTTTTCCAGAGTGGAAAACATCTAGTTTCCTGCATTTTATGTGGTAATGATGTCTCATGCAGTACTTCATTTATGTACAATGGCCCACTCTAAAAGAAAATATCAAGGTCAGGAAATAGCAAAGCCAAGGACGCTATGATTTTGCTTATAGCCCTAACTAGGAGGCCTGAGGGACTCAAGAGCCCAGATTATAAATTATAGGTCAATACTGGCCCATCAAGGTGGCTGTTTGGGTTGGTTGGGATCTTGCTGCAGCATTCTTCATTAATTTTTGTGTCTCTGAAATCTATAGTTATGACCAATACCATTATGTATTAATCTACAGTTGGATCTCTGATCCTGAAGATTTAACATCTGTAGATTCAGTAGAAAATACCCCCCCCCAAAAAAATCCCAACAAAATAAGGGACCATGGTGTAATGATTATGTTGCTGGACTCCCACATATTTGACCACAATTTGAGACATGGACCCAGCAGCTAGAAACTCATGCCAGGTGCATGTGTGTGCGTGCTCGAAATTCCAAGAGGAGAATGGAGGAGAAGGGATTGCAGCGTGGCCATCCCCCGAGGGGGGTGATTTCTTGCTTTCTGTCTCTCTGTCTCTCTCTGTCTCTCTGGCGAGTGCATGCACCTTATAGCAATAATCTCTTAAAAAACAGAAACATAACCCCAAAATAACAATACACTAAGACCCCCAAAAAACCCACAAATTACAAAATAATACAGTATGCCAACTATTTAAATAGGATTTACATTGAATTAAATATTACAAGTAATATAGAGATGATTTAAAATATACATGAGGATGTGCGCTGGTTATATATAAATATTTTATAAAATGGACTTGAGCAACTGAAGGTTACACATCCATAGAAGGTCCTGGGACCAATTCCCTATGGTTACTAAGGGACAACTGTACTCTTTCATATAATTATCTGTTTTATGTAAGATGAGTATGTCTTTCAGGGTCCTAATCTCTTAAAAAACAGAAACATAACCCCAAAATAACAATACACTAAGACCCCCAAAAAACCCACAAATTACAAAATAATACAGTATGCCAACTATTTAAATAGGATTTACATTGAATTAAATATTACAAGTAATATAGAGATGATTTAAAATATACATGAGGATGTGCGCTGGTTATATATAAATATTTTATAAAATGGACTTGAGCAACTGAAGGTTACACATCCATAGAAGGTCCTGGGACCAATTCCCTATGGTTACTAAGGGACAACTGTACTCTTTCATATAATTATCTGTTTTATGTAAGATGAGTATGTCTTTCAGGGTCCTAGAAGATAACAAATGATACACTTCAGTGAGGATATCAGAGCAGAGTTTAATGTAGGGGCCTATTTTTAAAGGTGTGGGCAGGGTGTATGGAACCACAAATGAAAGTGAGAAGATTCTTTCCCTTCTAATAGGGAACCTGTTACCACTTTCAACTACATGGAAAGTCCAGAACCCGCAGGAGAAGTAAGAAGAAAAAGTCACATGTAAATGAGTCAGGAGTCTTGGGTTCAGGTAGCACCCATTTAGTTGGTCTGGAAGCTGCTCTACTCTTTCTCTGGTCTCCAGATCCCCATCAACTGAACTTTCCTGGAAGCCCAAGGGCATGAAGCATCATATTCATGGAGGGTCATCTTCAAGACTAACCAGCAGGGTAGAGAACATGGAGAGCAGTCTTGAGAGGCAAAAGAAAGAAATTTTTGCACATAATTCTTAAGGAAACAATTCCTCAAAAGGTACATATAGATATGTCCTAAATTCATAGCTTGCTACAATTGGACCAGAACATGAAAATGTTTTTCTCCATAAGTGGAGACAATGGTATGGCTAAAATGAGGTTGGAATCATTTCAGGATCTTAAAGAGAGTTTGAAGAGGTTGAGCTCTGTGAGTAGGTGGCAGAGGGTGTGTGAATGATACAGAGGTACTTTCCCTAAATGGTACTCTCCCTAATTCACCTTGCTTGATGGCCTAGATTCAATTTCAGCAGCTGTTACCCCTGGAGACCCAGCTGGGGAAATAGGTTTCAGAGGGTATGTGAAGTGCCTACTCTAATCTTTCCCAATGACCTTTGACCAGTTCCTCTTCTCTTGTAGTTCTTGGAAACACATGGCTTCATACTGTCCATTAAGAAAGCCCTTAGCTTCCCCAGATGTTGCCCAGCACCTGTTTGCACAACCTGCCCTACAGCTGTGGGCCACCTGGGAAGGAACAAAAATAAGATGAAGGGTTCCCTTCTGGCCCCATCTAGGATGCAAGTTTCCTGGCTTTCTGCTCCTCTTTCACGGAGTCTTCAGAAGGAACGTGGGGTTCAGACCAGCTACTTCTGAAAGCAGAAAGCTAAAATGCAGAAGAACACCTGGTAGTTGAAGAGTGGAGGACATTTCATCCTTCAGTTATAGGTTGTCCTGTCTCATGCCGGAGCAGCATAGAAATTCAGAAGCAGAAGCAGGCAATGGAGGAGAAAGTATAGATTAAGCCAAAAGAAGGCCTAGGAATTAAGGCCACAGCCTGGCCCTGCATTGGAGTCTATCTATGCACATTTCTATGAATTAGGTGAATATGAGATACACAAAAATGATGATTTTCCCCAAATTCAATTTCAAACATACCCAACTTCTAAAGGTATGTCAGGGGTGAGGTATTCCTGAGTTACCATTACCTGAAAATAAGGCCAGGATTCTGTTGTGAGCCCTATTTCCAGGGCACTGTTTGTCAGGCACTTCTTGAGTCTTGTAGTTATTGCCCCTCTCCTAATCCCTCTGGGAAGCTCATCTGTCCCTTTGAATAAGTTATCCTTCCAAAATGGCCTACTGCTTTATAAACACCTTTTTATAGTTAGAAAATGTTACCTGATGTTTAGCTAAATGGCTGAAAATTGTCTAATGAAATACGGATGTACAAATAAACTTTTCTACATCAGTAAGTGGAATAAGAAACTTATAAGCCTCAGGCATCCACACTGGTGCAGCAGTAATACAATGCTCCATGATGCTGAACCACACAGGAAGGTCCTGGGTTTGTGTCTTGAGGTCTCCCTGTATACACTGGGAACACATGATCCTAGCTGGCTGACGTTGGTGTTGGATCGTGGTGTGAAGACATGTATGGGACACAGAAATAGATTATTATCTGTTGATGATAACATGTTTAGGATCCCCAACTGGACTGGTGTGAAATGTATTCATCTCAGAAAATTCATTTTATAAGCTAAGTGATGCATAGTTATTGAATATACACAAACATTAAAATAATTACAAATAAAAACAATAAAAATAAAAAGATCCTGTTGGAGTCTCTCTCATTCTCTGAAGAAATCAGTCAATTAATTTAAAATAAAGAAAGTTATAAGTTTCAGATATTAGCTTTCATTAATATTAAAGTGAGGCTTGATGCCTCAGACTTTAGTAGCAAGAACCTTAGAGGACTCGGTTGCTTCTGGGATTATTAAGCACTAAATTAACCATTAGCTTTTGTTTACAAAGACAAGAGCATATTTATATATCCTCTAAAATACATTTTAAATTAAATCATTTTGTACGATGCCACTTAAACAATAAGTTTGTCAGTCTTTTTGAATAGGGCAAAATCTCTTAAATAATATTGATAAATTTGGGCCTTTTGTTCATTGTCCCAATCCGAGACAATGGATAGTTATCATTGAAAATGATATTTGTTAGGGAGTTTGCTGAAGATAATTAAGATGTTCACTTCAAGTTGTGATCACTTTGTCATAGAAATTTGATCTAATTCCTTAACCTCATGATGACTAACCTCCTGATCATCACCTGAGTGATTAATATGTGTATATTTAAGTACCATAAAAGATTGTATAGACCCTTGTAGAACTATTCCTCTGGTAAAAATAATTTACAAATATAGTAAAGCATCTATTGTTGATTAACTTTATAAAAATGCAGAATAGAAACGTAGAAAAGAATAACATAATTGACCATTAACGGTGACTATTGTCTCATTAGACATAGATGCTAATAAATAGTCTGTCTTTGACATTAAATGGCGTAAGACCACGCAAACTGAAATTCTGCTTTCTGATACCAAGATAGAACTTTGCCGAGATTACTCTTGTTCTTACCAAAAATATCACGAGAATACTCAGGGGAGTGTTTTTCTTAATGTAACTTTCATAAAGGAAATGAAAAAAAAGTGGGAATTGAAACATAGTTCAATCAGGTGTAACTCAAAACCGTGTGTGAATTTGATTGCACTCTAAGTAAGGTGACTGCGTTGTACATTTTACATTTCTGTAATGTTGTTTGTGTGCCAAGGGACCTTATGCCATCACAATGCAGATCTTTTATACACCGACTTTCATAGAGACAGGAAAACCATAGGTCGTTTTGCCTTTAAAATAGACTGTTTAAGGTACACTCCAGTAAATCTCATCAAACATAGAGGTCGTTTCTTCACTCCCCTCTGTAGCCTGTGACTTCCTCCTAGAAGTCATACCTCTTATATTTTTTTCTTATTGACACATTGACTTTAAAGTAAACTTCCATAGGCCCAGTCGTGGCAATGTGTGCTACAAAGACCCTATTCTTTAGGCTGGGACCACATGGGTTCAACTCCCAGTCCAACCTAAATGCTGGGTAGAGTGGTGTGCACATATAATCCCAGCAACCTGGGATACTGAGGCAAGAGGACTGAGCACTCGAGGCTGGCCTGGGTAATAAAGCAAGATGAGGTCTGAAAAACAGCTGTGCATGGTGATGTGGTCCTGTAATACTAGCTGGGAGGCTGAGACAAGAAGATCACGACCGGGCAAGATTTTGAAATGAAATGAAATGAAAAAGTTCGAAATGAAATTTACAAAATGGAAACAAACATTTTTAAAAAGTGAACTTTGATGTAACGTTGTCCTTTCTGTCATCTCACCATTTTCCCAGATACATACTTTCTTCTTCTTGACTGGAGTGCGTCCCCATAATCAGCTCCTACTATTGTTTATGTCCTTTTTTTTTTTTTTGGAGAGTTTTTTTCTTACTGGGTGCATGCGCTCGCCAGACAGACAGAGAGAGACATAGAGACAGAAAGTGAGAAATCACCCCCTAGAGGAGGTGGCCATGCCACAATCCCTTCTCCTCCATTCTCCTCTCGGGATCTTGGGCACGCACGCACACGCACCGGCGTGAGTTTTAAGCCACTGGGTCC
>NW_006160151.1:53462-55332 GCF_000334495.1 Tupaia belangeri chinensis | reverse complement strand
AAAAAAAGACAGTGCAGGGCCAGCCAGTGTCATAGTGGTGACAGTGGTTGAAATGGACAACTGCATGGTTTGAGTTCCAGACCCAGTAGCTTGAAAAACATGATGGGTATGGGTGATTGTGTGCCCAAAATCTCAAGAAAAGAATGGACGAAAAGGGATTATGAGGTGGCCCTCCCTCACCAAGGGATGATTTCTCACTTTCCTTCTCTCTCTCCCTCTCTGTCTCTGTCTCTCTCCAGTGAGTGCACATGCAGCCCAGCAAAACAAAACAAAAAAGATACTGCTTTTTCTTTTTTAGATCTTCCCCATCCTTCCTGCTATTCCTTCATAAAGTTCTAAGGGGTCATGGGACATTTCCCATCATTCCTGCATTTCTGGTCTATTCCTAGCACTGCACAACTTGGAACTTTTTTGGATTTTTTTTTTTTTTTGAGAGATTTTCGCCATAAGTTGGCCCTCCCTCACCAAGGGATGATTTCTCACTTTCTTTCTCTCTCTCCCTCTCTGTCTCTGTCTCTCTCCAGTGAGCACACACACAGTACAGCAAAACAAAACAAAAAAGATATTGCCTTTTCTTTTTTAGATCTTCCCCATCCTTCCTGCTATTCCTTCATAAAGTTCTAAGGGCGAACCGCGGTCGACTACGTGGGAGTCCGGCAACATAGCCATTACGCTAACTGCTGGTTCCCCTTTTTTGGATTTTTAAAAAAGATATATTAGCTCTGGTGACTCATTCCTTCACTATCACTCATTCACTCAACAAACATTGACTAGTACTTCCTGCATGACTGATAATGTGCTATACTGTGCTGAATTCATCTTCAAGGACCTTATCATTTAATGAAAAAGACAAATTACTGAGTCTATTAATACTGTGAAAAAGTCTTCCCAGAGCACAGAAGAGGTATTAAAAAAAAGCTGTTAATTCTATCTGTGAAAACAGATGCCTTTATGCAGTATCATAGAAACTTTAGCTGAATCTTGAAAGGTGGGTGCTTTCAAGAGTGGACAAGTGAGAATGGAGAAGCAGCATTGCTAAAGGCACTGACTGCAAAGCAGATGACACATTCTAGTATGTGTGGGACATGTGTATAGGGTGCAGGGAGAGATGAGGCTCAAGAGAGGTTGGCAGGAACAGCTCCTAGTGCAATATGCTAGATAACATTTTAGCTTCGAGCAAATATGCTCATGTCATGACTAGATTGATAGGAAGAAGAAACAAGAATAATGCAAAAGTATCTCGCTGAGATGAAAACACGATAGGGAGAATATTCACCAAGATGCATAAGAAGAATAAAAAGCAGGTTTGAGGAAGAATTAAAAAGTCAGTTTCAAATTATCTCAAAGTTTCTCTTGCACGTAAATGTGGGGGTGTTTACTAGGCAGTGGGAGAGGTCTAGGCCAAAGATTAGATTTTATAAGACCAAGAGGACATGATGGATAAGAATCTTAGGTGAGAGGATAAGACTATCTAGAGGAGGTAAAAAGACTGAAAAGAGAAGAAAAGGAATAGGAGCAGATGCAGGGAAAGGAAGAGGGTAAAAGAGAAGAAAAGAGAGATCTAGGACAGAAATATAGGGAAAAATGGAACAATTCAAATTAGTGGGCCAGTGGGATTTGCAGGAGTTGAAGAAGAAATGCTGCCCTCCAGTCCAATTTCCACTCTGTCTGAAGCCTCCTTGCCATGATGGTCAACTGGAGGAAAAATGAACAAACAAACAAACAAAAAACAAAAGCAAAAACAAAAACCAAATGAACCAGTTGAAGGGCAAGAGAAGAAGGCAAAGCAGGGGCTAAACAGGACATGAGTATTGTAGTGTAGCCTCTGCAGCAGTAATGTGTAATTGAAGTGGTTGGGGCTGGGATGGTT
>NW_006160151.1:44512-53330 GCF_000334495.1 Tupaia belangeri chinensis | reverse complement strand
TTGGTTCTGTTGTCTTTGTATAACCTTCATCATTCGTGCTCTGCAATTTCTTGTTGGTTTAGCTTTGTTTTAAAAAATCTATTATTTTCTACAATTGCACAAGTGACATGTAAACTTTTTTTGTGTGTGTGAGAGAAACAAAATGATATAAACATGTCTCTTCACCATTCCTATAGCAATTCCCTCTTAGCATATAATGACTGTCAGTAAGTTCATGCTTTCAATCTATTCTATATGTACTTATAGCTATCTACATACAAAAAATTTACAAACATATTTCTGGAAGTTTATTTTTTAAAAAAAAACAGATGTGTTTGTTTTACTTGTAACTTTCTTTTGCATATAATTATATTAGAAATATTTTCATATTAAAACTTATGGATTTACTTTTCTTTTTGCCTTAAGGCACATATGCTCACTGGAAAGAAACAGAGGGAAAGTGCGAAATCTCCCTCCAAGGGGATGGCCATGCAGTAATCTCTCTTCCTTCATTCTCCACTAAGGATTTTAGGCATGCATGCACATGTACCAGATTTTCAAGTCAACAGTCCAAGGCTCAAACCACAGTTGGCCGTGTGGGAGTCCAGCCCTTAACCATTACACCACCTCCTAGCATGCATGGTATGGACATATGGTAATAATTGGAGGACATTATGTTTGTTTGTTTGTTTGTTTGTTTGTTTTCCTCCCTTCACTCTCCTTTTATTTTATATTTTATTTTATATTTTTTTAGTTTAGTTTAGTTTAGTTTAGTTTAGCTTTGGCTATAGGGCCTATGCACTTGCTGGAGAAAGACAGAGTGAGGTAGAGAAAGAGAAAAGGAAAGTGAGAAATCACCCCCCCAGGGGTGGAAGTGGCCATGTCACAATCCCTTCTTTATTCTCCTCTTGAGATTCTGGGCAAACATACACACATGCCTGATGTGTCTCAAGCTGCCGTCCAGTACTTAAACCACACAGCTGGCCAAGGGGAAGCTTGCCAGCTTAAAGTCCACACCACTTGCTGGTTTCTTTCTCTCTCTTTTTAACAAAAATTAAGTTAAATAATTATCTTCATGGATATAATTTTGTGAAACATGTATGAATGAGTATATTCTATATCTATACTTTGGAAGTAGTATTAACAGATCAAAGGGTGAACAGTTTTTAAGTTCTGAACAAATACAGCCAAACTATTCTCCAAAGAAAGGAATACCAAGTTACATTCCCATCAAGTGTGTATGACAGTAATCGTTTTTTCCCTTTCCCTTCCCAGTCCTTGGTAACATTTTAAATATTTAAGTATTGAAATGTTTTAAATACAGTCAGCCTTCATATCTGTGTTCCATATAACAGATTAATTGAAAATATGATGGTTACATCTATACTGAACATGTATGAACTTGTTTTCTTGTCATTGTTCCCTAAGTGATACAGTTTAACAACTATTTACCAGGGACCAGCAGTTAGCGTAATGGCTGTGTCATTGGACTCCCATGTAGTTGACCACGGTTTGAGTCCCGGACCCGGTGGGTTAAAATCACGCCAGGCGCGTGTATGTGCATGCCCAAGATCCCAAGAGGAGAATGAAGAAGGGATTGTGGCATGGCCATCCCCCCTAGGGGGATGATTTCTTTCTTTCTGTCTCTCTTGTCTTTCTGGCGAGTACACTCACCCTATAGCAAAAACCTCTCCAAAAAACAAAAAAAGGAAAACAAAACCAAACAAAAACAACTATTTACCTAGTGTTCACATTGTGTTAGGTAGTATAAGTAACGATTTAAGGTGTACAGGAGAAACTAAATTGGTTATGTAAATACTATATCATGTTATATAAGGGACTTGTATTCTGATTTTGGTATTCACAAGGAGTCCTGAAACCAATCCTTCATGGATACTTAGGGAGGAACATACTTGTCAATCTGATTGGTAACCAATGTTTAGATTTAGATTTCCTTAATTACTGCTGAAGTTGGGCATTGTTTCATGTTTATTGGTAATTTTTTTCCTCCGTAATCTGTAGGTATATATAATTTGCCAATAAGTTTGACTGATTATATTTTTTATTAAGAATTTTAGAAACTCTGTATGTAAAATAGACATTATCCCTTTTATTACCTTTCTAATTTGACATTCATTTCTCCAGTAGCCTGTCCTCACTCTCCTCTAAAATACTGCCTTTATAATCAGTGAATTTCTTATATACATGTATCCAAAGCAACAGAACAGGTCTTTGTTCCGTTGATTTTCTTTTGTGGTAACTGTAGATCACCAGAGACAGTCAGAGAGAGAGAGAGAGAGAGAGAGAGAGAGAGAGAGCATGCATTAGAGAGATTCTCTGCACCATTTACCCAGTTTTTGCCAAGGGTAATACCATGTATAATTACAAGGTAATATAACCAGGGTGTTAACCATGATGCAGCCACTATACAAAATATTTCCATGAGCACAAGGATTTGTTACGTTGCCCTTTATAGGCATGGCCATTTCTCCTCCACATCCACATTCTCCTTAACTCCTAGAAATCACTATATTTTTCCTCCTTTTGTCAATTTTGTCATTTAAAAATGTTACGTAAATGTAATCATACAATATGAAAATTTTAGGGACTGACTTTTTTTCTCCACTCATCTTAATCTCTGGCAGTTCATCCAGGCTATTGTGTATATCAATATTTTGTCCATTTTTATTTTGGAGTAGTATTCCATTGTATGTATGTACCAGTTTCCTTAACCAATCACCCATTGGAAGACATCTGGGGTGTTTTCAAGTTGGGGTTATAACAAAACTAACAAATATGCTAAAAAGCACTAATCTACAGTTGCATGTGTGTATGAAAGAGAGAATGAGAGAAGAGAGAGAGAATAAAAATCTTCATTTCTCGGGACCAGCAGTTGAGATAATGGCTACGTTGCTGGACTCCAATGTAGTTGACCACAGTTTGAGTCCCAGAACCAGAACCGGTGGCTTAAACTCACACCAAACACGTGGGTGTAAAAGTCTAAGATTCCCAGAGGAGAATGGAACAGAAGGGATCACGGTGCGGCCAGCACCCTGAAGGGTGATTTCTCACTTTCTGTCTCATCTGCTTAACAGGATCTTTCATAGAGCAATGGTTTTAATTTCAATGGAATCTATTTTGTCAATTTTCTCTATAGTGAAATCATGCTTTTGGTGTCAAGTCTAAGAATGTTTTTCTTAGCCCTAGATCCCAAAGTTTTTTTCTTGAAAGTTCTATAATTTAATCTATTTTGAGTTTTATTTTTTTGAATAAAGTATGAGAATTAGGTTGAAGGTCCCCCCTCTGCCACCCCATGGCTGTGCAAATGCTCTAGCATTATTTGTTGAAAGATTATCTTTTCTAATTTTGTCATTAAATTGTGTTTTCTCATTGTCAAAATCAGTCAGTAATGTTTGTTTTGGTCTATTTCTGGCTTCTCCATTCTGTTCCATTGGTCTTCACGTCTATCCCTCTTAATGAGGTGAATCTTGACACTTGAATAGACTGGCTTCTCCCACTTTTTTCCTTCTTATTTAAGATGTTTTAGTTATTCTAGTTTCTTTGTCTTTTCAGGTACATTTTAGAATAATCTTGTCTATGTCTATTAAAAATATTCCCGGTTTTAATTTTTTTGTTTTTGCCACAGGGGTTGTGTGTTTGCTAGAGAGAGACAGAGAGAGGGAAAGTGAGAAATTAGCCCTGGGGGAGGATGTACATGCTGTGATTTATTCTCTATTCCCCTTTCAGGATTTTTGGAATGCACACGCAGGAGCCTGGAGTGTTTTTCAAGTAGCTAGGTCTGGTACTCAAACTGTGGTCAGCACATGGGAGTCCAGGCCTTAACCACTATGCCACCTGCTGGTTCCCATTGCTGGAATTTTTGTAAGAATTACATCATATCTAGGGACCAGCAGTTAGCATAATGGCTATGTCGCTGAACTCCCATATAGTTGACCGCGGTTCAAATCCTAGACCCAGTGGCTTAAAACTCACGCCAAATGCATGGGTGTGCATGCCCAAGATCCCAAGAGGAGAATGGAGAAGAAGGGATTGCGGTGTGGCTATCCCTTCTGGTGGGGGGGTGATTTCTCACTTTCTGTCTCTCTGTCTTTCTGGCAAGCGCATGTACTCTATAGCAAAAACCCCTCTCAAAAAAAAAAAAAGAAAGAAAAAAGAATTACATTGAACCTATATATCACTTTAGAGAAAATTGATATCTTTACTATGACATCTTCCAATCCATGAGCATAGTATGTCTGTCCATTTATTTAGCTATTCTTTGGTTTCTCCCATTAACATTGTGTATTTTTTAACGTATAATTTCCATACATGTTCTGTAAGGTTTGTATCTAAATATTTTTCTAAGTGACTGTAATATATTTTAAATTTTGATTTTTGAGTGTTCATTTTTAGCATATTAAAAATGTGATAGAATTTTATATCAATCTTATACTTTATAATCCTGACTGAACTCATTTATTAGTTCCAGAAGTTTTTCTGTTGATGCCTTGGAAATTTCAACATAGATGATTACATCAACTGCAAATAGGGTCTGTATTTTTCTTTCTGATGTATTTATTTTCCTTATCTCACTAATATATTTGTGGTTAATTATTT
This sequence comes from Tupaia belangeri chinensis, assembly GCF_000334495.1. Lineage (NCBI taxonomy): Eukaryota > Metazoa > Chordata > Mammalia > Scandentia > Tupaiidae > Tupaia > Tupaia belangeri. Next base: position 48,734 of record NW_006160151.1, on the reverse strand, counting down.
TAAATATTTCATAGAATTCTACAGCAAAAACTGCCTTAACCTAGAGAGTAATTTCTTGAGGATTTTTATAATTCCAAATTTAATTTCCTTAATGGTGATAAGTATATTCGAATTATCTGCTTTATATTGAGTGAGCTATGATAGTTTGTGTTTTTCAAAGAATTGGTCAGTTTCATCTAAATTGTCAAATAAACGTCTATTTTTTAGTTTTTCTGATACATTTTATAGCTATTTCAACATACCAATACTTTTCAATGATTTCATGTCAATATTTTTAAATTAATTTTCTTTATACTACCTTCACATGCTGAATGAAGTTGGTTGTCAATTTCTATGCACGGATTAAGATTCTCCAGTATTTCTAAGTCTCTTATATCATCAATATTGTTATTTCTGATATTCAGGATAGAGAGGAATTTTGCCAGAGAATGAAGAGTTCTTGGTTCAAACAGAAGCTTTCCTCCAAGGGGGAAGTCTCTGACTCTCAACATGAAGCTCTCTTAGTTCTTCTAATCCTTCTAAACCTTCTATGACAGCAATGAAGTTGTCTCCAAGATACAGTTTTTACAGTTTTTTTTTTTTTTTATGATCTGGGGCTTTCTATACACGAAATACACGAAATACAATTGTTTTGTAGGTACAGGTGGGTCAGATTTGTGGCATCATTCAGGTCAGTAATTTGACTAATAACGGTTATCATATAAATATGAAACACTAAGATTTTTGCAAAGAGAGAGGTCTTCAATTGCATCTATATTTTTGCCTGTAAAGTTTACATGAGTTATTTGCTTCAGGTATTGTGAAATTGTTTCTTCTTTTCAAGGTTTAAGATTGCTGTTTTTGGCAATTAGATCCAACGCCAGTCGAACCATAATTTTTGTAAGTCAAACTCTCAGCGGTAGCTCTGTTCTCATGACATATCAAGAAGCAGATTTAGGTATTATTTATCTCCAATTTTAGCCTGTGGGACCCGTCAGGAAGCAACTCTACTCTGGTTAAGTTTCGCTGGCTTCAGGCTCCCTAGCCTCGCTGGCCGGTTGCCAGGCGACGAGACGCTTCGGGTCTGGCCGCGACCCGCGGGAAATCTCGCGAGGTCGCAGGACAAGCTCTCCAGGGAGCCCTGCTCTCTATGACGCTGCGGGCGAGGAGCGATGGTGGCCACTGCGAAGACCTTCCGTGGACCTGTTAGCGCGAAGTTTTGAAGCATCCCTACTACCACCGTTTTAGTGGGCCAAACGTTAACCAGAACATTTGGCGGCCACCATTTCCCGGTACGGGATTGTTCTGCGAGTTTTGGTAGTATTCCTTATTATCTTTTCATGCCTGCACGGTCTATCGTGAATTCCCATGTTATTCCTTACATTACCAATCTGTGTCTTTTTTTTTTTTTTCATTATAGGCCTAGCTAAAATTGTGTCAATTTTATTAATCTTTTCAAAGAATCAGTTCTTTGGGTTTTTTTTTCCCCCTCTTTAAAATAAAATATGCCAGAGGATGCTTTTGAGTCCACACACAAGAGAAAGAGAAAGAAATAATGCACCTCTCAAAATAAGACCTGGTCGCCTCGCAATCCATCTTCCTTTAATTCCCTATTCCATCAGGGTCTGGCCATGTGCATGTGCCTGGCATGTTTTAAAGACACCAGGGCCAAGACTTAAGATCTTGAGATCTGGCTTTCCCTGTACAGTACTGCAAGATGGGGCTGGGAATCCAGTTTTTTGTTTTATTGCTGTTTTCTATTGCTTCTGTTTTCAGTTTCACTGATTTCTTTCTAACCCCTTCCTTTTGCTTGAATTAGATCTAGTCTACCCTTCTTTTCTTAGCTTCTTGAGGTAGGAACTGAGATTATTGATTTGAGACTTTTCATTTTCCTAATGTATACATTTAATGCTGTAACTCTACCTTTTAGTACTGCTTTAGCTGTGTTTCTCAAATTTTGACTTTTTTTCTCCCCAGAGGTCCGTGCCCCCCACCCCCACCCCGCGCTGTTTTGAGAGGTTTTTGCTATGGGGTGCGTGTGCTTGTCAGAAAGATGGAGACAGAAAGCGAGAAATTATCTCTCAGAGCGGATGGCCATGCCATAATCCTGTCTCCATTCTCCTCTGGGGATCTGGGAACGCACGCACATGTGCCCAGTGTGAGTTTAAGCCACTGGTTCCAGAACTCGAACAGCGGTTAACCACATGGGAGACATAGCCATTACACCATCTGCTGATCCCTCTGAGAGTTTTTTTCCTCAGGGCATGTGCACTCCCGAGAGAGAGAGAGAGAGAGAGAGAGAGAGAGAGAAAGAGAGAGAGAGAGAGAGAGACACAGACAGACAGACAGTGAGGGGGAAAGTGAGAAATCACCCCCCAGGGGGGATGGCTACGCCCTAATCCCTTTTTCTCCATCTGGAATCTTTGGCATGCATGCACATGTGCCCGATATGAATTTTTAGCCACCAGGTCTAAGATTTGAACCATGGTTGGCCATGTGGGAGTCCAGCAACATAACCACTATGCCATCTGTGTGTCCCTTTGACATGCACTTTTATTGAGTTAATTGTATTAATGAATTTTCCTTGAGACTTCCTTTTTTGACGGAGGGATTATCTAGGCTATGTTTAGATTCACAATATTTTAGTTTTCACTTTCTGCTTTAACAAATAGTCAAGAACTTAGTGGTTAAAAAAAAAAAACAAAACCCAGACATTTATTTTCTCAGTTCTGGAGACCAAAAGTCAGGAGCCTTGTCCCTTCAGACAGGTCCAGGAAAGAAATCATTTTCTGCCATTTTCACCTTCAGGTGAATGTTGACATTTTTTTTACTTATGGCCACATCATTCCAATCTCTGTTCTAGCATCACATTGCTGTCTCCCTTCCCAAAGCCAAAAATCTCTCTTCCTTGGGACCAGCAGGTGGCATGGTGGTTAAGGTGCTGGACACACCCACGTAGCTGACCATGGTTCGAGTCCTGGACCTTGTGACTTGCTTTCTCACTTTCCCTCTTTGTCTCTCTCTGTCTCTCTCTCTCTCTCATCAAACTAAAACTAAATGAATGAAGAAATAAAACTAAACAAATAATTTAAAAAAAGAATGCTCATGATTATATTTATGGGCCACCTGGATGATTCAGAGTAATCTCTCCATCCCAAGATCCTTAAATTACACTGTATGCTCCCTTTCTATATAATGAAGCAATCACAATGAGGTTTGCATTTTTTCTTATCTTTATGTTATTTTCTAGTTGAATTCTGTGTTTGGAGGGCACACTTGTTATAATTTCAATTCTTTAAAAAGGAAGATAATCTTAAGAAAGACATTACGGAGGAAAACAGAGAGGCAAGACATTTATGGGACGTAGAAATTCTGTTAATGATAATGTGTATGATATTCCCAACTGGACTGGTGTGAAATGTATTAATGTTAGAAAATTCACTTTCCAAGCTAAATTAAAATGTATAAAAAACCTTTCAAAAGTTTGTTCTATGGCTGAAATATAGTATATGTTGATATTCATTCCATGGGCATTTGAAAAATATTATTCTTCTGTTGTTACGTGGGGTGTAATATATATTAGATACTATCAGTTAATGGTTTGGGGTTTTTAAATTATTTGTCTTTTTTTACACTTCTTTTTCAGTTATTTATGGGTATACAGTTTATAGACAATTTATAAAATTTTAAGTATAATTATCTTTTATTTCACTTTTTAAAAATAAGTATTTACATTTAATCTCTATACATCTTTACAGTGTATAGCATGGCTTTTCCCAGCACTAATACAGTGCATATCAGTCAAGACAAAGACATTACCATATGGTCATTACCATTATCATCAGTAACTAACTTTTAATTTTTGTGTCAATTAAATGTACATTTTTTTTTCACTTGATCTCCTCCCTCCTTTGCTCTATTGCTCACTCACATACTACCCTTGTCTTTATTATCTCTAGTATCTAGAATTGCCTTCACTGCTACTATACCTAACAGTCTTTCAGTTTTTGCTATAGAAAACAGACATTCAGTATATATTGAGTGGGGATATACAAAGTCTGTCTTTTGTAGTCTGGTTGGCTTTGCTTAGCACTGTCTTCCATATTCAACCACTTCATATCAAATGTCAGAATCTCATTTTTTTTATGACTGAGTAGTATTCCATAGAGTACATATGCCAGCATTTTCAATCCAGTCATCTATTTTATTGAATGCTTTTTCTGTGTCAGTTGATACAATCATA
>NW_006160151.1:41570-44456 GCF_000334495.1 Tupaia belangeri chinensis | reverse complement strand
TATGTTGAACCAACCTTGCATCCCTGGAATAAAGTTTACTTGGTCATGGTATATAACCTTGTTAATATGCTGTTGAATATGAGTTGAGAGTATCTTGTTGAGAATTTTAGCAACCGTATTCAACAGGGATATGAGCCTGAAGTTTTCTTTCTTTTTTTTTTTTTTTTGTCATGTCCTTTTCTGGTTTTGGAATTAAGAGGATGAAGCCTTCATAGAATGAATTTGGGATGGTTCCTTCCTTTTGAATTTTTAAAAATAGTTTAAGGAGAATTGGGGTAAGTTGTTCTTCAAAGGTTTTTTAGAATTCAGAAATAAAGCCATCAGGATCTGGACTCTTTCTTTTTGGTAGATTTTTTATTACTGATTCAATCTCATTGCTTGTTATGGGTCCATTCACACTTTTTATTTCTCCCTGGTTCAATCTTGGTAAGTTATATGTGTCCAGAAACTTGTCTATCTCATCTAGGTTTTCTTGTTTGTTGGCATATAGTCATTCATAGTATTCACTAATGATATTTTGTATTTCTGTTATATCTGTCGTAATAACACCTGTTTCCTTGCTGATTTGATTTATCTGGTTCCTTTCTCTGTTCCTCTTGATCAATCTAGCTAATGGTGTGTCAATATTTATTTTATCTTAAAGAACCAACTTTTGGTTTTGTTTATTTTATGTATAGTTCTCTTATTTTCTATTTCATTTATCTCTTCTTGAATATTTATTATTTCTTCTCTCTTAGAATTCTTTTGTGTTTTTCTTTTGTTTTTCCAGTTTCCTGAGTTGTGTGGTTAGGTTGCTTATTTGCCACCTTTCTTCTTTTTTCTTATGGGCGCTTATTGCTATGAGCACCCCTCTGTTTTTGCTGTGTCCCATAGGTTATAAATTCTTCTTTGTTCATTATCATTGGTTTCTATGAACCTTTTGATTTCAGTCTTAATTTCGTCTATACTTGTAAAGAAATTTAGGAGTAGGTTGCTTAGTTTCATGTGTTTGTGAATTTTCAACAGCTCTTTCTGTAGTTGATTTCAAGTTTGATTCCATCGTGGTCAAAGAAGATTCTAGATAGCTTCTATACCTTTGCATTTGGAATGGCTTGCTTTGTGCCATGTTATACAGAAAAGCATTTGACAAAATACAACATTCCTTTATGATTAAGATTCAGTAAAATCAGCATAAAAATCATTTCTCAGCATAATAAAAGCCATCTATGAAAAACCTATAGCAAACATTATATTGAATGAAAAAAGTTGAAAGCTTTTTGACTAAAAACTGGTATAAGATAAGGCCCCCTCTCTCCACTTCAATATAGTACTGGAAGTCGTAGCCAATGCAGTCAGACAAGAGAATGAAATAAAAGGCATTCCAATAGGGAATGAAGAGCTGAAATTATCTCTGATTGCAGATGATATGATTGTATACATAGAAGACCCAATAGTATCTATGAAGAAACTTCTTGAAGTAATAAATGCATACTGTAAAGTGACAGGATCTAAAATTAACTTACAAAAACTCTATAGGCTTCCTATATACAAACAACAAGCAGAGCTAAAACTGAAGAAAGGAATCCCGTTTACCATAGCCACAAGAAGTATAAGATACCTAAGAATAAAACAAACCAAAGAACTCAAGACCTCTATAAGGAAAACTATGAAAACCTTAAAAAGGAAATAGAATAGGATACAGAAAAGTGGAAGGACATCCCTTGTTCCTGGATTGACAGAATTAATATAATCAAAATGGCAATCCTCCACAAATTAATCTAAATGTTTAGTGCAATCACTATAAAATTACAAGAGACATTCCTCACAAAAAGACAATCATAGAATTTATCTTGAATCATAAAAGACCCCATATTGCCAAAGGCATATTGTACAAGAAGAGTGAAGTGAGTGGCATGTCACTTACTGACCACAAAATATATTACAAAGCTGTATAATCAAAACAGCATGGTATTGGCACAAAACAGACACAAGGCCTGATGAAACATGTAGAGACCCTAGGAATAAACCTTAAAACATACAGCCAACTGATCTTTGACAAAGGGTACTAGTCAATCACCTGGGAAAAGGAAAACCTCTTTAGTAATGATTCTGGAAAAACTGGGTATTCACCTGCCATAAAATTAACCTGAACCCATCTCTGTTACTATTAACGAAAATCAACTCAAAGTGGATCAAAGATCTAAACCTAAGACTGCAAATTATAAAACTACTGGTGTAAAACATTGGGGAAACTCTGGAAGACACTAGGGTAGCCAAATGCATCTTAAGCAAGGTCCCAAAGCACAGGCAATAATCACCAAAATAGACAGGTGGGATTACATCAGATTAAGAAGTTTCTACACAGCAAAGGACACCATGATTAGTGTGAATTGACAACCCTCATATGGTAGAAAATTTTTGTAAACTGTGCCTCAGATAAGGGACCGATAACCAAAATACACAGGGAACTCAAGCGACTTACCTGGAAGAAAATGATTAACTCAATTAAAATATAGGAAAATGAGCTGGATTAACAACTCTCTAAGGAAGACATATGAACAGCCAAAGAGCATATGAAAAATGCTCAACATCCCTCCTCATAGATGAGAGATGCAGATAAAAACCACAATGAGATATTACCTAATCCCAGTCAATGGTGAAGATAAAAAAAGACAAAAACAATGATGAGTGTTGGAGCAGATGTGGTGAAAGGGAAACACTCCTAAATTGTTGGTGGGAATGTAAATTGATCCATCCATTGTGGAGAACAATGTGGAGTTTCCTGAAAGACCTTCAGATAGAACTACCATGTGATCCAGTAATTCCACTCCTGGGTATTTACCCAAAGGACAGAAGAATGCTCAGTTGGAAAAGCACTTGCACAACTATATTTATTGCAGCATTATT
>NW_006160151.1:18136-41491 GCF_000334495.1 Tupaia belangeri chinensis | reverse complement strand
CTGTCTGTCTGGTGAGCGCACGCGCCCTATAGCAAAAACCTCTCAAAAAAAAAAAAAAAAAAAAAGACACGGAGCCAAACCAAATGTCCACAAACAGATGAATAGATTGAAAAAGTGTGGCACATATACTCCATAGAATACTATTCAGTCATAAAAAACAACAAGGCCCTTCCTTTTGGATCTCTAGGAACAGTTTGAGTAGAATGGGAGTTACCTCTTTTTAAAAAGTTTTGTAGAGACCCTTGGCCTAAGGGACACTGAGGCAGGGCCCCCTACCCCAGCTCCAGCTCTGGCCCTCCCAACCCCAGTGACCCTTTATCTCTGTCAGCAAGGACTGCCCCCAGCTCTGCAGCAGACCCCCTTTACATCTCCAGACCCCTGGCCTAAGAACAGTTTGAGTAGAATGGGAGTTACCTCTTTTTAAAAAGTTTTGTAGAGACCCTTGGCCTAAGGGACACTGAGGCAGGGCCCCCTACCCCAGCTCCAGCTCTGGCCCTCCCAACCCCAGTGACCCTTTATCTCTGTCAGCAAGGACTGCCCCCAGCTCTGCAGCAGACCCCCTTTACATCTCCAGACCCCTGGCCTAAGGGACATGGAGGCAGGTCCCCACGCCCCAGTGCTACATCTACCCCCCAACCTCAACAACCCCCTATCTCTGTCAGCTAGGACCACCCTCAGCTCTATGGCAGACCCCACTTTTATCTCCAGATCCCTGACCTAAGAGACACTGAGGCAGGTCCTCCTTCTCTAGCTCCAGCTCCAGCCTCCCCAGCTCCAGTGACTCTCAATCTCTTGTCATCCAGGACCACCCCCAGCTCTATAGTAGATCCCACTTCCATCTCCAGACCCCTGGCCTAAGGGACACTGAGGCAGGACCCCACCCCGCCCCAGCTCCAGATCCACCCCCACCCCCCAACCCCAGCGAACCTCTCTGTCAGCCAGGTAGGCCTTTTTTTCCCCCTTCTCTTCTTTATTCATTTGTTAATTTCAAACTTTGCCTTACCACACAGGACTTCCCCCAGCGCTACAGCGGACTCCACTTCTGTCTCTAGACCCCTGGTGAAATCATGCACCACACTGTTTCCTTTATTGTCCTTCTTACATTCATCAACCATATTAAAAGATGGGAGAATGAGTTGGAAAAACCACTCTCTAAGGATGACATATGAACACCCAAATGTTATATGAAAAAATGCTCAACATCCCTCATTGTAAGGGAAACGCAGATAAAAACAATGAGATATCACCTAACCCCAGTCAGAATGGCTAAGATTAAAAATACAAAAAATGATAAGTGCTGGTGTAAAAATAAAATTAAAATATGCCTATCCTGTTTTATAAAAATAAAGTCAGTCTAACCTTTGCCTTTTTCGCTTCTGTACTAAAGCTAATGCAGCTCTCATTATAAACTGACTGCTGAAGTTGTGGAAGCCCGGGGCAATTCGCTAGCCCAGAGCCATTTGCAAGTTAGCTTAGCACCTTGCAGAAAGCCCCTTATCTTACTTCCTCATTCTTCCCACGGACTTGTGTCTATATAACCTAAATGCCCCTTTGTTTGGGGCTTCACTTGCCATCCTGTCTTGCATGACCAAGAGTAAAGTCCTAGGACGCTAGAAATAAAGCCTCTTGCACTTTGCATCAAAAAACAACTTTTGTAATTAATTGAGGTCTCCATAACACTCCCTAGACAAAGAAAATCGGCCGGTTATTGACAAAAACCTTTCACTGGCAGGGGTGTGGTGAAAGAGGAATTCTCTTACACTGCTGGTGGGAATGTAAATTGGTCCAGCCACTATGGAGAACAATTTGGAGATTCCTTAAAAATCTACAAATAGAACTTCCATATGATCCAGCAATCCCACTCCTTGGTATCTACCCAAAGGTCAGAAGAATTCTTAATTGGAAAAGTGCTTGCACATCAATGTTTATAGCGGCATTATTTACAATTGCTAAGACATGGAACCAACCCAAAAAGACGATGAACAGATGAACGGAATGAAAAGCTGTGGCACACTGGGAACCTGCAGGTGGTGTGGTGGTTAAGGCGCTGGACACTTCCACATGGTTGACCAGGGTTCAAGTCCTGAATCTGGTGGCTTACTTTTTCACTTCCTCTCTCTCTCACTCTCACTCTCTGTCTCTCTCTGGTCAAACTAAAAAATGAATGAATAAATAAAATAAAGTAAATAATTCTTTAAAAAAAAAGTTCTCACTACAGAAAAAATAAATAACTGTGATGGGTAAGTTAGCTAGCTTGAGTTAATCATTCCACAAGATAAGTAGCCCCGCCTTATCCTCAGGGGTTACACCCCAAGACCCCCCAGTGAATGGCTGAAACTGGGGAGATGCCCAACCCTATGTATCGTGTCCCCACTTAATATAAATCGAGTTTCTGCACTCTGCCTGAAACTGAATGACTAAAAGATATAGAAATACAACAAATGGTTGTGAATACCAAATATAGTTTGGGAAAAATGTGGGTGAAGGAATATAATCTGGGGAAGAACATTTAGGAGAAATATGGAGAGGCAAAGCATTATTGGAACCAAAAATGGGGTATTATATGTTGAATAAAACTTTACAGTATTACCAACTCGACTGAGGATAAATGTAAGCATGTTGGAACATTCACTTTGCAAACTAAATGACGTGATTTCATGTATAAAATAACTTGAAATAAAATAAGATAAAAAATAAAAGTGAAGACACTGTAGAAGAAACAAAAGTTTTGTAAAATTCAGAAGTGTAGTCATGGGGACCTGGACTTGTCTTTGTTGGGAGTTTATTTGTTACTGATTTAATCTCATTGCTTGTTACAGGTCTATTCAGGTTTTCTATGGCCTTTTGAATCAATCTTGGTAGATTATGTGTCCAGGAGTTTGTCCATCTCATCCAGGTTTTCTTTGTTGGTGTATACTCGCTCATAGTATCTTCTAATGATGTTTTTTTTTCTGTTATGTTTGTTGTAATGTTGCCTAATTCATTGCAAATTTGATGTATCTGGTTCCTTTCTCTCTTGGTGTGTCAGTCTTTTCAAAGAATCAGCTTTTGCTTTAATTTATTTTCTGTATAGTTCATTCTATTTCTTTTATTTCTGCCTCAAAATTATCATTTCTTTTCTCCTGACATTTTTTGCATTTGTTGATGCTGTTTTTCCAATTCCCTGAGGCATGATGTTAGGTTGTCCTTTAGCCACATTTCCATCTTTTTCTTGTGCACAATCATTGCTATGAACTTCCCTCTTATGACTACTTTTTCAGAGTCCCATAAATTATGGAAACTTGTGTGCTCATTATCATTTATTTCCATGAATCTTTTGACTTCAGTCTTAATCTCTTTGGTAGTTGTGAAGTCATTCAGAAGTAGGTTATTTAGTTTCCACTTATTTGTCTATTTTTTAGGATTCTTCTTGAAATTAAAATCAAGTTTAGTTCCATCATGGTTGGAGAAAATGCTGGGAATAGTTTCTATGCCTTTGAATCTATAAAGACTGTTTTTCTGCCTTATCATGTGGTCAGTCTTCCAGAAAGTACCATGTGGGGCTGAGAAAAATGTATATTTTGGGTGGAAAGTTCTATAGGTGTCTGTCAGGATCATCTGACTTATGGTAGTAGAGTTTTACAGTCTATCTCTCCTCTTAGTTCTAGAAGTCTTTCCGTTACATATTTGGGTACTTCTGAGTTGGGTGCATAGATATGTATAAATATCTTCTTGGTGAATTAGCCCTTTTACTACTATATAATGCCCTTCTTTGTCTCTTTTTATGTTTGTTATCTTAAAGCCTATTTTGTCTGAAATCAGTATGGTGACTCCCGCTAAAAATAATTGTTTACATTTGCATGGAATACCTTTTTCCAGCCCTTCACTTTTAATCTATGTATGTCTATCCATGAGATGGGTTTCTTGTAGGAATCAGATGGAGGATTTCTGATTCTTAATCCATTTACTCAGTCTGTGTCTCTCAATAGGATAATTTAATCCATTAACATTTAACGATCTTAGCAATATTTCTAAACTTGTCCCTACCATTAAGTTGGCCATAGTCTTAGTTGTTTTTTGTTCTCTTATATCTGTTTGTACGTCTTTAGTTTTCTTGATATAGTACTTCTTTCAGAATTTCTTGAAGAGCTGGTCTGAAGTTGGTAAATTCTGTCAGGTTTTGTCTATCTGAGAATGTTTTTATCTTCTTTTCTCATATGAAAGATAATGTTGGCAGGTATAGTATTCTTGGTTGAAATTGATTTTCATTTGACACTTTGAATATATTTCCCCATTTTTTCCTTGCTTGCACTGTATATGATAAGAGGTCTGGTGTTAGCCTGATGGGATAGCTTTTGTAAGTGATTTGATGTTTCTCTCTCACCAATATTAGGATCTTGTTTTTGTCTGTGGTTTTGGCCAATATAGCTATGATGTGCCATGGAGTGGATCTTCTTGGATTTATTCTATCTGGAATTGTTTGTATTTATTGGGTCTGAATGTTTGAGTGCCTCTCTAGACTTGAACAGTTTTCTTCCAGGATTTTGTGGAATAGTTTATCAATGTCCTTCTTAGTTTCTTCATCTTCTGGAATACCAATTTGGATGTTCAGGTGTTTGATGGTATCTAGTACTTCTTGTATATTAGTCTCAGTTTTCTTGACTGTTTTCTCAATATTTTTGATAATTTTCTTAGAGCACAGGCTTTGTTTTCTATTTTTGAGATTTGATCTTCAGCTTTTAATATGTTCATAGTTGGTTTTGATTTCCTATATTACAGCCTTTGTATCTAACAGTTCAGTGTCATTCTTTTTTATGGTGTCTATTTCTTCTTTTAAGTCATGAAAGGATTTCTTCATCTTTTGGAGCTCGTTGTCTCTTTTTTCTTGCATCTCATAGAGTTTGGTTACCATAAATATTCTAAATTTTGATCTGACATTTCGGTAGTATCCTCTAATTTTTCCCTCCTTGGAGACATGTTACAGTGTTCCCTTGCTGGAGGTGTATTACTTGATTGTCTCATCCTTGAGTCTCTTCTCCGATTGTTAGCCATTTGGTAATGTATTCACTTTTGGGCTAATTTGATGGAGAAGGATTCTGTAACTGTGAGCTCATGTGTTTCCCTTACTGTGAAATAATTTGGTGCTATTTCCTCCCTTCTACTGTATCCTCCAGTGTGGGGATCACAGGTTGTAATTTGAAATGAACTGATCAGTGAAGACCCTGTGGAAAAGGCAAAATTCAAAAAGGAACATTACTGGATTGTAAGAGAGACAGACATGTATATGTGGGTATGACTATTACAGAGAGCGACCACGTGGGAAAGCCATAAGGTAAAAGTGTGCCTAGATATTCAGGGAAAAAAGGACGTCAGTGTGTGGGGAACAGAGGGAGCAGAATGGAGAGGAGAAGAAAATGAAGATAGAAAGAAAATGGAACACTCATATTGCTAGGGCCTTGGAGGCATTTTGAGGATTTTAGCTTTTGTTCTGAGTAAGCCATTGAAGAGATCTGACTAACAGAATTTGAGTTATGTTTTGAAAGGATCTTGCCAAATGTCACTTAGCTAGAGACTTCAGGAAAGCAAGGACAAGGCCGAGGAAAGCAGCAATTAACTGAAAGAAGGCATTTATTCAAAGAAATACCTTCTATTCAGTGAAGATATAAAGCAAATACTGGCAAAATATTGTCCACAGATCAAATTAGACCCTCAGCTTATTTTTCTGTGACCTGTGTTAGCCTGAAATAAAGTTGTCTAACCCAAGCTTGTTAAGCAACCAAAAAAGTTTACTCAAGTCCTGGCTTGAGAATGAATTAATGAGCAAAGACTTCAGTAAAATGCAGCCAATGCTCTGAAATTATGGAGTTTGGGGGTTTATTTTATAGGAAACGGACAAAAGGAATTCAGAGGAAAGAGAAGAGTTATGGGAGATGAAAGTTAAAAAATTGTTTCTAAGGACTTACTCAGAGTGGTATTCAATTGTTATTGAGAGTAAAACAGGCTAAAACACTGCATTTAGATACAACTGTAGAGGGGCCAGCATTTGGCATGGTGGTTAAGAAACATGGTTGACCTTGGTTCATGTCCTGGACCTGCTGGGAGCATGTGTGTGCCTGGGAGCACGTGTGTGCTTACCCAAAATTCTGACAGGGTAATTGAAGAGAAGGTATTGTGGCATGGCTATTCCCTCACCTCCTGCCCAACTTGGGGAGTGATTTCTCACTTTTCCTTTCTCTTTCTCTCTCTGGTAAGCTCACACAACCTATGACAAAACCTAAAAATAAATAATTAAAGACAACTGCAGAAATACCAAAATTAGTAAACCCATAAAAGCCAAGAGACTGTGGAAGTCATCAATCACAGGAAGATGTCCTTGTATTTCTAGAAAACAAAAAGTGGACTGGAACGATAGTGGAGAAAACAATCAAGAAAAGACTCCCCTAAGAACGACTGCATAGTTGGGCTTTTTGCTGATCCTGAAAAAAAGCAGAAGAGAGAACAAGGATTGAAAGAAAATAGACAAAAGTCATTTTAGAAAAAAAATTTAATTTAATTCACTCCATGCCTCTTTCAATATGTCTCCATGTAACTGTATGATGTTTGATTGCTGGTGATCAAAATGAGAAAATGGAGCAACCATTAATCTGTCACCAATAAAACCCAAGCAGTTTTTAATCACAAACCAAGATTATATTCAGTGGATATGCATTAATAATCTATACACCTTAACATTACACTAGAAAAGGAACCAAATTTAAATGTTGCATTGATTTTTGGTGGATTTCAAATTTCATGTCACAGATTATAAAAAAAAAAAAAAAAAAAAAAAAAAAAAAAACCCTGTAAAAACAGATTTCAAATATTTTCAATAAAATGTTAAAAAATTGATTAAGCTTTAAGTGTTCACACTGGGCTGAATATTTAAAACATCAAGCTGGCCCCAATCTGTCAAAAATGGACAGATCAATATTTACACTGACTAGACAGACTTTAGCTACAATGCTACTAGAGGACTACTCCCTCCTATCAAAAACCTTTCGGGTACATTTCTCAGTGCAAACATGTTTGTAAATACTGTGATAAGAGAAACCTAGAAACACCTAGAATCAGGACAGGGATGAAAAATAACACACAAGTCAATCTTATTTCTGACCAGTCACCATAAATCATTTGGGTTCACCACCATCCAATACAGTCCCTTGATATAAAACTACATTAAAAAGAGTATGATGACTTCATCCCACTGGCTGCCACTCTTTTACAGAATTATCTTTCACTATATTATCAAGACAAAGTTTGAACTCCATGGACCTGCTTCTACAGTGTTATTTGCAGAGCACCAGATTTATAAACTGATGTGACAACCCAAAATGCTAAATATACTTTCAAACAGAAGCAAAAAATTTTTTTCTATTCTTGGTTCTATGTGCCATGTTATTCTTAAAATTTATGTAGTCACCAATAAGAAAAGACTCACGGAAACTTTGAACATATCTTGTACTTTTCATCAAGACAAAATATCTCCATATCTCTGATATTTTAATAGGAAAAACATCAAACACACATAATAAAAAACTGAAGTGACAGTAGAACTAATACAAAAAAATTAAATACATACTTGAAGACTACATATTACTACCAATTTTTCTTTCTTCCACAAAATCTGTAAATGAACCAAGTTCTCACAGAACTTAAGATTTTGTTTGAGTCTCTTCCCCAGGACCAGAATTTCAATAACTATAGGGGAAAAATGGAAAATAATAACAAAAAAAGAACACAGGGAGCATTGCATAACAATGGACAAAAATTCATAATGAATACCTTTTTAAAATGAGATATTATGGAAGAAAATACCATGAAAATAATAATACTATGAGAATTGTTTTAAGCACAGTAAATTTAAGCCTTGGTCTTTATGAAGATACTAGTTTATATAGACAACTACAAATATACAAGACTCGGGGAGGGGGGGAAGTCAGCATACATATTCGTTGGCATCTGCCAACAAGCTTAAGAGTAATATCTCTCTGGATGGTAATACTGTCAGCATCTGCCCTTGGGGCTTGGTGAAAGAAGAAAGTTAGAGAAAGGAAGGAAAGAAAGACACAGAAGCAGAGATGCAGGTGAACACAGAAAAGCTGTGTTGCTCAGTGATGTTGATCTTCTTTATTTATACATTTTATAAAAGTGAACTGTTTGCAAACTTCCAAGGATGTGGTTGAAGTTTTACAGTTAGAGAGAAGGACTTTAGTGTAGATGTTTTTCGACCTTGTTACTATCATACGTGAACCTACTATGTATCATAGGTCAAGCCAGTGTACTTACATTATTCCTCTGCAATTCCAAGGAAGTCTGTCTAAGTATGCATCAAAGAGGGTGATGTGTAAGCCATAAACACGATATAGAACAGGCATTGCATGACCTAGCCAGGGTCAAGATGTTTCCCGTGCCCCGCAGATCAAATAAGCTCCACAGAGCCCCTGGCATTAAGGTATGTGTCAGCCTGTTTTAGTAATTAGTGAGGTGACTGGTAACTGCATCCCATATCTAGGCTTCATTCCCTCACACATATTATTTAACATTCTGTAGGTCTAAAAAAATTTTTTGGTTATCTTTTTTTTTTCTTTTTTTTTTTGAGAGTATTTTCACTATAGGGCGCGTATGCTCGCCAGACAGACAGAGAGACAGAAAGCGAGAAATCACCCCCCAGAGGGGATAGCCACGCCGCAATCCCTTCTCCTCCATTCTCCTCTTGGGATCTTGGGCATGCACGCACATGCGCCCGGCGTGGGTTTTAAGCCACCGGGTCCGGGATGCGAACTGTGGTCGACTATGTGGGAGTCCAGCGACATAGCCATTACGCTAACTGCTGGTTCCCGTTGGTTATCTTTTTGTTTTTTGTTTTTTTTGTTTTGTTTTGTTTTGAGAGGTTTTTGCTATAGGGCGTGTATGCTTGCCAGAAAGACAGAGACAGACAGAGAGACAGAAAGTGAGAAATCACCCCCCAGGGGGGATGGCCATGCCACCATCCCTTCTCCTCCATTCTCCTCTTGGGATCTTGGGCATGCACGCACATGCGCCCGGCGTGGGTTTTAAGCCACCGGGTCCGGGATGCGAACTGTGGTCGACTATGTGGGAGTCCAGCGACATAGCCATTACCCTAACTGCTGGTCCCTGTAGGTTTAAAAAGTTTTTTAGGGGAAAGAGAAAAGGATGGACAAGTGAATCTTTGCTTAAGAATATAGAACTATGAAAAATTCCTGAGTCAAAAGGGTGCTCCAAATGGAACTACTTAGATAACATACGACTTAGATATAATCTTTAATCTTAAAGAAATGGGCCCTAAAGAAGTTCAGTCTCAGAGTTTTTTTTTTTTTTTAAGTTCATTTGTGCTCCTTTGTGGGTGTGTAATAAAGTTCCATGGAAAAAAATGTTGAACCCATGGAAGTTGAGAATAGCATAGATGGTACAAGGGAGGAGGAGAAGATGGGAAAAGGTTGGAAAACAGGAGAAATAATTTCTGGAGTTCTAATGAGCAGTAAAGTGGCCTAGTTAATAATATATATGTCAGAATAGCTAGGAGAGGAATTTGAATGTACTCACAACAAAGAACTGGTAAAAATGTTTGAGATGATGAATATGCTAAGTACCTTAATTTGATCATTACATAATAAATTGATGTGTAGAAAAATATTTTGAAAATTCTCCTCTTTTATTTGCTCCTTTCACTCTTTGCCCATAAGAAATTATTTTCTGTTTGTAAGCCCAGAAGTATTCACTTACCTGGATCCCTTTCTCTTTCCAGGCCCCTGAGTCCCTCCTCCAGCCAATTTGAAAGCTGTAAGACCAAAGTAAGGTAATGATCCTAGAAAAAAGAGGACCAAAGGGGCTACTCTCATGCTTTTTATAATAGACCAAAATGCTCACTAATTACTGGTTATTAAAAACAAACAAACAAACAAACAAAAAACCGTGTAATTCTTGCCCTGGCATCCTAATTTCCTAGATTTGTAATAAAGCCAAAAATCTGTACTTCAACCAGCACTTCAAGTAATTATGACACCGACAGTCCACATTCCAAACTGGGCCAACGATTAGTATAGTCTTACGTGAGTGCTCACCAAAGGCCCCATTCACTTCATAAATGTAAAGTTTTATATGAGATGTGCGGTTAAAATCCTGGCTAGTGTGTCAGCTGGTGGTGTGTTGGTTAAGGCAGCTGGATTCCAAATGGCTGACAGCACTGTTGGAGTCTGGGACCTGGCAACTTGAAAAACATGCCAGGCATGTGTGAATGTGTGCATTCCCAAAATCTTGAAAGGAGAATGGAAGAGAAGTTATTGTGGCTTGGCCATCCTTTTTGGAGGTTGATTTCTCACCACCAACTCCTAACCCTCCTAAGTCCTCACCTCTCTCTGTCTCTTTCTGGTGATTTCATGTACCCTCTGGTAAACCAATAAAAAAAAATCCTGCTTAGTAGTCAGCAGAATATTTTTCTTACATATTTTGTTTATGAACCTGAAGATGACTTGTGAAGAGTGAGAATTTCAGACTCATGGAAGAGTTAGCACCATAATACAAATTTTAGATAGGTCCAAGACAGGGAGTGAAGCAGGGGAGAAGACCAGAAAAACAAAACAAAATCTCTCCTAAGGAATTACCTCTCTGAGATGAATAATCGCCTTGCTTTAAGTCCACACTAAGTTGTTAATGACTAATAACAAAGATTTCCTTTATTTAATTTTTAATGTGTGCACTTACTGGGGGGAGGGAGAGAGAGAGAGTGAGAAGGAAAGTGAGAAACCATCCCTCAGTGGGGATGGTCATGCCATAATCCCTTGTTCTCTATTCTCTCCCCAGGATTTGGAACATGCGCAACATGAACCCATTATGAGTTTCAAGTCACCATGTCTGGGACTTAAACCATGGTTGGCCATGTAGGAGTCCAGCCCCTTAGCCACTACACTACCTGCTGGCCCCTAAGAGAGGACTTTCTTGAAAGCAAGGTTTTATAGGATGGAGGGTAAATTGGACAAGGGCTACAAGGGGGTGGTGAACTGAAGTAAAGGATTCATAAAGTGAAGTCCATTTCTAATTTGCCTTTAGACTAACCTAGGCTATTGTAGAAGAACTTAGAAACACCTACTATAGTGAAATACCTCAGTTAGCCACATAGATAATCAATGAAAAATATTTTTTCTGGCTAACAATATTATTGTGTTTCCCTTGAAGTTTCATGGATTTCACTAAATATGTTCCTATGTAGGCAGGGGAAATGTGGACCTTGAAAATGCTAATAGATTTATGAACCTGACCTGTATGAGCATCAAAAGTTATGCCAGAAAATTAAATGATGAACTTGCAATTTCTGTTTATATACACACCTGTAGCACTTATTCTGTGATGAGCACTACTCTAAGTACTTAACAAATTCTAACTTGTCTGATTCTTATAATAACAATCCTATTAGTGGGTATCATTCACAATACTCTTTATTTTTTATTTATTTTTTTATAGGAAACTGAGTCCTGGAGAAGTTCAATATCTTGCCCAAAGTCACACAATTAGTAAGTGACAAAACCCTAGGATTTAAAACTAGACCATCCAGTGCCTGCAGGCAGGAGTTAAGATGGTTGGATCCCCCATGGCCAACAGCTCAGGTAGGGTCCTGGACCTGTGGCTTGAAAAATAACCCAGGTGTAGGTGGATGTGTGTGTGCAAAATCCCCAGAAGAGAATAGAGGAGAAGGGGTTGTAGCATAGCAATTCCCCCTCCCCTCTGACCGGGGTGGTGGTGGTGGTGGTGATTTCTCCCTTTCTCTTCTCTTTCTCCCCTCCACCCAGCAAGAATGCATGCCCTATAGCATACTTAAAACACAACCAGACAAACAACAACAAAGGTAAAAAACAAACAAACAAAAAACAGATCATCCAAACTTTCAACACTTGGCAGTGTCACCTCATTCTAAGCCAGGACTACACTGGCAAGAATTTAAACTAAAGGCAAATGAAGGGTGAGACAGTGGTGCAGCAGTAAAATATGACACTTTGCAAGACTGACACATGTGAGAAGGTTCCAGGTTCTTGTCCGGAGACTTCTCTGAGTATTCTGGGCACATTCCCATGATCTGGGATTGTCTGCTGGTGGGAGTGGATCAAGACCCTGTTGGGGATATTGTCTCTGTCTCTATTATTTCTCTCTCACTCATGAAAAGAAATAAATAACCTTAAAAAGGAAGAAAAGAGGGACCAGCAGATGGCATAATAGTTACATCGCTGGACTCCCACAAGTTGATCGCAGTTCAAATTCCAGACCCAGCAGTTTAAAACTCATGCCAGGTATGTATGTATGTGTGCCCAAATCCCTGAGAGGAGAATAGAGAAGGGACTGCAGCATGGCCATCCCCCATAGTGTGTGATTTCTCTCTGTTTCTCCATCCCTCTCTGTCTCTTTGGTGAGTGCACACACCCTATAGCAAAAATATCTCAAAAAAAAGGAGGGGGGGAAGAAAAGAGAAATGAAGAAATGACTAATTTGAGAACCCAAGGACGAATCAAATTCAGAAGTTCCAGGTGAAGAAAATTGAAAAGCAGAACAAACATGCCTAGAATATTAACTCGGGGTAGCCCGTGAGTCCAGTGAGTAATGACTTTGATTTCCTTAAAGTTCAGAAAGGCAGGTTGAAAAAAAAGTAATGAAAAAAAATAAAGGTAGAAAGGACAAGAATCATGTGACTTAAGAGATGGTATCCTTTTACATCTAAGAAATAGAAGTGAGAATCTAGGGGAAGAGTAAAACCCTTTTCACCAAGAGTCTGGACATCTTTTACCAAAATAGAATAAGCATGAAGAGAAGTGGCAGTCTCTGTATGACATTTAATGATCTCTCAAAACCAAAGCTTCCATTTCCAAGGATGGCATATACATGTACAGCAAACCTACTGTGTGTTAGGCACACCACTGTGTATTTAGCTCCTTGCTTTAATGAGAGAACAGTTGCTAATGGGTATGTCCTAGTTTCCTATAGCTGTTGTAACAAATCACTATAAACTTGGTGGCTTAATACAGGCATATTTATTCTCTTCAGTTCTGGAGGTCAGAGTGAGAAACCAGTTTCACAGGCTGACATTAGGAGTTGGAAGGGCCATGTTATCTCTCAAGGCCCCAGGGGGAGAATTGGTTCCTTTGCCTTTTCCCACTTTCTGTAGCTGTCAGGATTCTTTGGCTTTTGGCTGCATCATTCCAATCCTTGATTAGGATTGGATTTTCTGTCTGTGGTAAAATCTCCCTCTGTCTCCTGCTCTTAAGAGCGTTTGTGATTATATTATAGGTACATCCAGGATAATCTCCACCACCTCAGATTCCTTAGTGAATTACTTAATTTCACCCTCAAGATCCCTTTGGACATGTTGACTATCCCCAGGATATCCAGGGGTGGGAGTTATTACTCCACCTACACAAAATAGACACCATTATTTATTTTTAGCTGTAGGAAATGAAGTTTGGTAAAGTGATTTGTTTCAGGTCTTGGGTTTTTTTCAGAGTAGAGATCTAATTCTGGCAGTCTGACTTTAGGAAAACTCTGAACTACTTTTACCTGGTGTTCTTAACCACCGTGTATTCTTGGTTACAAATCACGCTTAATATCAAGATTTTGATGGATAAAATACTATGTATTGTCTTCTCTTTCACTTTACTGGTGTATTTATTATCTTTGTCAGAGCAGAAAATTTAGAAAATTGTTATGTAGGCTTACTAAGAGGAAGCATTTACTATTTGTAAACTTATGGCAATGGAGGATTTTCTAACTAGCATATACCACAAAGTAGTGTTATCACCACATCCTATATTTAAAAATACACAAACGAACAATAAACCAAAGAACCACAGGTACAAAGGAGTCAAGGACTTGTCTAAAGTCATCCTGGAGAGCAGAGAAGGAGTGATACCAAAGGGTAGATGCTCGGGCCTGAATCTGTCCCCTCCGGTCCTGGTTAAGCACCTGTTTAGGGACTGGGACTGATCAGGTGGCACCTGAGAGGTGAATCCTAGATTGCAGATGGACATTAGCTAAGAGATCAAAGATATTCTACTAATTACGAATCCAAAATCTGCTACTCTGTCCTTTGTGAGGGATAACTTGGCACTTTTAAGATCCTTTCCTGCTTGAGAAAGAGCAGAGCAGCGTTTGTTCCACTGCTGTGACCTACTGCGCATTGCAAAGGTGATTTGGCAAGCCCAGCTGCAAACCCATCTCCAGTATCCCACATCTAGGGAAAATTCCACTCAGGATTTAGACCCACCACAGCACATTTCCATGAGGATCAGTAATACTCTCTGTAGGCCGGCTGACAAGGGCATGATCTCTGTGCTCATTATACTCCATTTGTCAGCTCCTCTCTCATACAGTTGTTTGAGGGATTCCCTAGGAATGGTAGAGTTGTTTAGGCACAATTTCAAGAGCTGCTCCTGCTTGTATCCTCTCATCTCTTATTCACCATTTCCTGGTTGACACTATAAATAATTCAACCTGGGCATGCATTTTCTCCCTCTCTGCCTCATTTGAATCTCTGTGCCCTTAAACCTTCACATACTTGACATCAGATGTGCTCCATTGTCACTGTGTGCAGAAATCCAGTCTACAAATGTAACTGGCAAGTTCATCGGCTTTTTCATTTCTTTCCCACTTGATTGCTTAAGGGAGATTTTCTAGAGACTGTGTGTTTTGATATTTTTTAAAGTTCAGTGATACAGAAACAATACTTGAATTTTTTTCCAGAGCTGATTTTAATTGTACTCCTTTTCTTTTTGTTTTTAGTTTTCTATAGGGTGCCTGCATGCAAGAGAGAGAGAGAGAGAGCACCTCTAGGAGGACTGGCCACACCACAACCCCTTTTCCTTCATTCTCCTCTCAGGATTTTGGTCATGCATATACATGATCCTGACATGTTTTTCAAGCTGACGCTTCTGAACTCAAACAGCACAGTCTGCCACACGAGATTCAGCCAGTTGAACCACTATGCCACCAGTTGGCTTCATTCTGACTTTCTACACAACTGGAAAGAGATTCATCTCTCATGAAGTTACTCAAGGTTTCTCTAAGTGCACTGCAAAGATCCTGGGTCAGACTGGCAATTCTCCATCTTTTCTGTTGGAAGATACTTGCATTCCATAATAGGAAGTCTGCACTATATGAGAAATTTGGTTAAACCTGTAATCAATTGATTGATAAGGTTTACTACTCTGATTTTCTCCCTCCTGACACTATTGTGGAAGAAGGAAATTATCCAAACCCTTGGTCATATGTTTAAATTATATTTTCTAGGTTTTTTTCCTTAGGTTTTTGCCATAGGGTACATGGACTTGCCGGAGAGAGAGAGAAGGAATGTGAGAAAACAACCTCCAGAGGATGGCCATGCCACCATCCCTTCTCCTCTACTCTTCTCTTGGGATTTTGGGCATACACACATGTACCCAGCATGAGTTTTAAGATACGGGATCAAATTGTGGTCATCCATGTGGAAATCCAGTGCCTTAACCACCATGCCATCCGATGGCCCTATATTTTCCAATTTTTCATTTGTTTAGTCCTATTTTGATTGTTTCTTGTCATATAGAATTTTTTTTGTGCAGTCAAATTCACTTTCTTTCTCTGTATGAGATCTCAGTTTCATGTTCTGTTTAGGAAAAAAAAAAAAAAAAACTTTGTCTAACCACAAATGTGAGTTCTTATCTTAGTCCACATTATCCTAAGTATTTTTTTCTTACACTGTAATATGACTAATTTTATGTATTAGGCAGAACTTTCTATGTATAGTTCATGTGTGTATGGATTTTTAGTTACCAAGGTTTAGTTAAATAGTCCAGGTCCTCCAAAATACAATTCAAATTTCTATTACCACCACAAATTAGCTGTGAGAAACTACATAAAAATTTTATAGCTAGCTCTACATTCCACAAATCCCGGTGTAAATTACAGATGTGTATCATGATCAGTGACCATTCAAGTTGCCTCTTCCACAGTCTATCAGTAATTGGTCACTGTATCTGCATTTCAATTCTCACACAGACAGCAAGGAATGTCATTGTTCTGCCTCCTTGTTTTTAGTAATAAATCCTTATGTTTCACAAAACTACATAATTAAAAGAGAAAAAGTGGCAACGAAGGTGAAAGTTCAGCAAAGAAACAAAAAGTGGTTGCCTTTGAAGTGAAATTCGAGTAGAATGTAAATGGGTTGTAGAAGAAATAGTTGTGTGGGGGAAGGACCGTTGACTGTGTAGATACCAGACACACTGAATATGCAGTCAAAGGAACTTGAGGAAAGCAAAATCCACACACACGAGGAAAGACATTGTAATAAAATGTTAAAGATGTCCCACAATAAGTGATATCGACAAAGATTTTTACAAAGAGCTCTCAGATATACCTCATGGACTGAAAGCACAAATAGTAACATGTTGAAAGCTGAGGAATAAAACATGAGAATGGAGTGTGACAATTCATGGAGGCACTTAGAAGATTCCTGTTCCTTATTTTAAAGTATATTTTAAGAGAAGGGCAGACATTGTGCAGACTGCTTTGATAAGTCACTCTACTGTCCCTCTTTAAAATAGACTATTTCTTTAGAGCAGTCTTAGGTTCAAAACTGAGTGGACTATATAGAGATTTCCCAGATACACTATGTCCACACACATGCATAGTCTCTCCCCTTATCAACATCCCACACCAGAGTAGTGTATGTTTCTTTATGATTCCTGACACTACATTAATACAGTGTTGCCATCTAAAGTCCATAATTTACATTAGGGTTCATTCTTGGTGTTGCGAATTATATATGCTTTGACAAATGTGTAATGAAAAGTGTATCCCTTATTATACTATCATACAGAATAGTTTCGTTGCCCTAAAAATCTTCTATGTTCCAACTATTCTGCCCTCCTTGGCTCCTATCCTCCAGGACTACAGATCTTTTGCTATCTTCATAGTTTTGTTTTGTTTTGTTTTTCCAAAATGTCATATGGTCAGGATCATACAGTGTGAAGTTTTTTTCAGATATTTTTTCCCACTTAACACAATGCATATAAGGTTCCTCCTTTTCTTTTCATGGATTGATAGCTCGTTTTTATAAGCACTGTTTAATAGTCTATTAACTGGATGTATCACTATTCATTTATCTGTTTGCCTATTGAAGGACATATTGGTTGCTTCCAAATTTCTGTAATTATATACAAAGCAGCTATAAACATTCTTATCGACATTCTTGTATAAATTAGCTTTTCAACACATTTGGGAAAATACAAAAGAGCAATATGTGTTGTATTGCAGGTAAGAGTATGATTAGTTTTGTTATAAACTGCCAAACTACCTGGCAAAGTGACTGTTCGTTGTTTTTTTTTTTTCCCCACCAACAACAGCCTCACCTCCTGGAACTTGTCAACTCCTTTCTCCTTCCTCTTCCGCAGTTCATTGTCTCTCTTCTCTTCCATCTCTGTTAGCTTTGCCATTATGAATGTTCTAAATTCTTTATCAGACATTTTCATGATTTCCATTGAACGGTGTGTGGATGAATAGGAGTTATCCTTTTCTCTTGGAGGAGAGGTATTTTCCTGCTTCTCCATATTTCTTGTGGTCCTGCAGTAATTTCTAGTTATCTGGTGGATGGTTGGTTTCTTCCCAAAGTTGGAAGTTCAATCACGTGAGTTTTGTGTGCTAGAGGCCAAATTATCAGTGGGAAATCTTCATTTCTCATTTTCCCCCAAAATAGCTAGTTCTGAGGAACCACGAAGGTGTCTCTTCTATGAAGGTGTCTCTTCTCTAATTCTTCTTCTATATTGCGAAAGGACTTCCTCAGCTCTTGGAGCTCAATGTCTCTTTTCTATTGCATCTAATAGAATTTTGCTACCATAAATATTCTAAGTTCCTTTTCTTACATTTTGGTATGATCCTCTAATATTTCCCTACTTGTAGACAAGTTACATTGTTCCCTTGCTAGAGATGTGTTACTCTCAACCTTGAGGCTCTTCTCTGATTTTTAGTCATTTGGTAATGTATTCACTCCTGCCTAACTTGTTGGAGAAGGATTCTGTGACTATGAGCTTGTATGTTTCCCTTACTGTCAAATAATTTGGTACTATTCTCTCCCTTCTACTGTGATATCCAGTGCAGGAAAAACAGGAGGAGTTTTGCAATTGGATTTATGAAGGGAAATTTCACTATTTTTTCAACCACTACACTGAGGTATAAAGAATTCCCTAAAACTCACAATGTTCAGAGGTTTAACTACTATGCACCTAGTAGTCTCTAGGCAGTGGGTAAGGAATGAGCAGTAAAACAGCAGAGCAAGGTAAAAGAAAAAGAGTAGGAAATAGAAAGAGAAAGGGAAAAAAAAGGAGAATACTACAAGAAAAGGAAAGAAAAAATTAGAACTCATGTTGCAGAAAATGAAATTGGGTTAAAAATGGAAAACCGTGTTGTGCACAGGTGGAGAACCCTGGAGCTCTTTTTCCCTAGGTGAGGGAAGAAGAGATAAATTAACAAGAGAAAGACGCAAACAGAGTGAAAAGCTGTATTTCTTTTTTTTTAAAAAAAAAGAGAGAGAGAGAGAAAAAAGGGACAGAGAAGAACAAGAGGGAGACACTTGTGTATCTGACTAGCACTGAGGTCTACGAGGGAGCCCTGGCTGGGGTGGGAAGTTTCACAGTTCTGAAGCTGAACCTAGAGCTACAACACTGGCAGAGGTGGATAACCCTGAAGGCTTTATGCCCTGACTAGCACTGGGGTCTGCGAGGGAGGCCTGACCGGGGGTAGGGGCTCACAGCGCTGAAATTGAACCCAGAGGCCCAACACAGGCAGAGGTGAAGAACCCTCAGAAACAACTTTCTAATGCCAGAAAAAAACTAAGGTCATGGGACCAGCAGTTAGTGTTATAGCTAGTCTCACATGTAGTGGACTGCAGTTGGAGTTCCAAACACAGTGGCTTGAAACTCACACTGGGTGCATGTGCGCGTGTGCCCAAGATCCCAAGAGGAGAATGGAGGAGAAGGGATTGCGGCGTGGCCATCCCCCATGGGGGTGATTTCTTGCTTTCTGTCTCTGTCTTTCTGGCGAGCACATGCGCCCTATAGCAAAACCTCTCCAAAAAAAAAAAAAAAAAAAAAAAAAAGAGAGAAAGAAAGAAAGAAAGAAAAAATAAGGTCATGAAACAATCTTATTTTTCTCATTGACTATTCATATTACTTGGCATAATTTCAGCTTGCATGGTCCTTTTATTATGGTTCTATAAGTATGAGTAGCTTGCACTTTATTTGTCCTATTCAAAATATTTTATTTCCCATGAGTTCCTCTTTTAGTTCAGTGACATATTGATGTGGTGCTATAGCTTATTGGATTTTCAAAATTATTAAAACTTGGAAGTACTTTTAAAAGTTCATTTCTTTTATGTTAAAGGGTGTGAGAAAAAAGCATCCTAAATAAGGTCTCGTGCAGTAATTCCCTCCAATACTCACCCTCAAGCCTTTCCAAGCCAGCCAGATTATGGGCACATTGGTGTTTTCCTGGGATATACAGGTTGACCCAGGAATAGAACGCTAGTCCACTATAAGGCTTCCAGCATTGCTGGTCCCTAGCTGGTCCTGGAGTACATTTTTATATAGTCTTATACATTGTCTTAGGCACTTCTCACTTAAATATTAGTCTACTTTCAAAAATCTATGTTATGATGATAAACTACACTTTATTGTATAACTTTTAAAATTAATTAATTTATTTCTTGGGAGAGGTAGAGTAGGGGCCTCTGATAAGATCTCACCATTATTACAATTCTCTCACCAGATGGGATTCAAACCTCAAACCTTCCCATATGGTTCCAGTGTTATACAGAGGGACCCCATTACTTGTTTTACCGCAGCATGGATTATAATTATTTTTTAATATGTTGTTGGAATTCATTTTCTGATTTTTTTTAAAAGAAGTTTTTGCTTTAGGGCATGTATGCTTGCAGGAGAGAGAGACAGAGACAGTGAAAGGGAAAGTGAGAGATCAATCACTCCAGGGAGGATGGCCATGCCACAATCCCTTCTCCTCCATTCTATTCCCAGGATCTTGGATGTGTGCATACATGTACACAGGATGAGTTTCAAGACTCCAGGTTCAGGACTCAAACCACTGTAGACCATATGGGAGTCCAGCAACATAAGTGCTACACTATCTACTGGCCCAGGAATTCATTTTCTAATATTAATTAGAACCTAGGATCATAAAAAATATGCCTCTAGATTTTCTAATGTGTTGGTATAAAGTTGACAATTATTGGTAATTTTTGTTTTCTTTTAATTTGCTGCAGTATGATGTGCTTGCCAGAGAGAGACACAGAGAGAGAGAGAAAAGAGAAACTGAAAAAGCACTTCCTCCAGGGGCAGGTGGCCACTCTACAATGCTGTCTTCTCCAGACTCTTCTCTGGATTTTGGGCACACACACCTGCTTGCTTGGCATGTTTCTCAAGCCACCCAGTCCAGGACAGAAACTTTACACTTGGCCATGTGGGTGACACTTTAACTATGTCACCAGCTGGTCTGAATTTTTGGTAAATTTAAAAAAATAAATATTTTCTTTGCCTAATCACATTTCTATCATATTTGTCAAATATTGCTTATTTTAATGGTCTTTTCAGAAAACAAGCATTTTGTTTTATCCTTAAAGCTTACTACTTTTCTATTACAACTTTTCTATTAATTTTGTACACCTACTTTTTTTAGCTCATTCTTTTTCTATATTCACTGTCTAAATCTTACAGTTTAAAGGACAGTTTTAAACAACTCAACTGGCTCTGCCAACTATGTAATAGCCACATAACCATATGCCATTAAAACTTAATCTCGGGCCAGCAGGTGGCATGGTAGTTAAGGCGCTGGACACTACCATATGGCCGACCATGGTTCGATTCCTGGACCTGGCGGCTTGCTTTCTCACTTTCTCTCTCTCTCTCTCTTTCTCTCTCTCTGTCTCTCTCGTCAAATTAAAATAAATTAATGAATAAATAAAATTAAAGAAATAATTTAAAATAAAACCAAAAACTTAATCTCAGGACCAGCAGATGTGTGTGGTTACATTAAGACTCCCACATAGCTGACTGTGATTCAAGTACTGAACCCAGCAGCCTGAAACTCTCTCCAGGTGCATGTACATGCGTGCCCAAAATCCTGAAAGGAGAATGGAAGAGAAGGGATTGTGGCATGGCCATCTGCACTGGGAGTGACTTCTTGCTTTCTCTCTGTCTCTCTAGGAAGCACACATAACAAAAATCTCTCTCTCTAAAAACAAAACAAAACAAAATTTAATCTCATATACTGGGTGGAGATTCTGCAGTTTTGTTTTGGTTTCAAAATGATCAGGGCCAGCAGATGGCATAGTGGTTAAGGTCGCTGGACTCTCACATTGGCTGACCACAGTTGGAGTCCTGGAACTGGCAGGTTGCTTTCTCATTTTCCTTATCTCCTTCTATCTCTTTCTGGTGAGCCCTATAACAAATTAAAAAGTAATAATAAATTTTAAAAAATTGTTGTATGACTGTCAACCCTTCTTCTCTTGTACTAGCCTTACCATCAGGAAAAATACCAGTGGGCCTTGATACTACTTGCAAGGTTTGCCTTTTCTCCAGTTTCATAATAAAAGAGAAAATTATTCCCTCCACCCTTTTTCTTGTTTTGGGTGTTGGTCAAACACTCAGCAAAGCTCTATTCAAATTCAGAGATATGAGCAAATCATTATTCACAGGCTAATGGAAATATCCAGATTTTAAACCTTGAACAATGACCCTCTTAAACACTCTGATCCCTCTATTTTTCTTTTCTTTTCTTTTTTATTTTTTTGAGAGTTTTTTTTTTTTTTTTTTTTTTTTTTTTTTTTTTTTTTGTGGGGTGCATCTGGACTGTAGCTGGGTGCATCTGGACTATAGTTGCATGTATCTGGACTGTAGCTGCGTGTATCTGAACAGTGGCTGGGTGCATCTGGACTGTAGTTGCATGTATCTGGACTGTAGTTGCATGTATCTGGACTGTAGCTGCGTATATCTGGACTGTAGCTGGGTGCATCTGGACTGTAGTTGGGTGCATCTGGACTGTAGCTGGGTGTATCTGGACTGTAGCTGGGTGCATCTGGACTGTAGTTTTCAAGATGTCTAGAGTTTTCCAGTCCTGGCACATCTTTATGCATGGTCAATTTACTCATAAACTTTTGCTCCCTAGCAAACTTTTCTTCAGCAACATCTAGGAGCATGTAGCATGAGTTTCATCACTTTTTAAAATTGTTCGTACTAGATTACAACCACATAAAGCACTGGTGATGTAGTTATAATTTATCATTTTTTTGGTCTGTTTTTAATTTATTCCTTCTACTTCTGGCACAAGAACCTTATTTTTTCTTCGTGGAAGTCACTGAAGTTCAGGTTGGTGTCTTCTCCCTATCTTTAGGACTTGGGCCTGCCTAAATCACGTATTTTGTACATACCCCATGTTTTATGTACATATTGTTCTATTTTACATCATTTCTCCCTCCAAATTTTAGTCTTTTTTTTTCCACTTTAGCAATTCTTTTATGTTTTTTGACTAAAGTAATGTAAAGCAATTTAATAAGTGCTTATTTTATTGTGTCCATAATTTTGCTTTTTCTTTTTCCAGCTCTATGTCTAGTTTATTCTGTAGTATTTTTTGAGGTACATTTTTGCTCTTGGGCTTGTGGGCTTGCCAGAGAGAGACATTTAGAGACAGCAAGAAATAAATCACCCCACAGTGAGATTGGCCATGCCAGGATCCCTTCTTTTACATTCTCTTCTTGGGATTTTGGGCACACCCAACACATTTCCCGTGTAGTTTTAAGCTGCAAAGTCTGGGACTCAAACCATGGTCAACGGCGAGGGAGTTTGTGACATTACCATTCCACCATCTGCTGGTCTCTTCGTAGTAGTACTTTTTTTCTGCAATCTACTTTTTTAATTTATTTTTTATTTTTGGTATTACATTTAATCACATATGTCTTTACAGTGTATAACATTTCTTTTTCCAGCACGATTACTACGCATATCAGTCAGATCAGTCAAGACAAAGACACTACTGTCCACATCACCATCAAATAGCTTTTCAATTTTTTTCAGATTATTATTTTATATTCTCAATATCTTTTTTAAACAATCCCTTTACATCATTTGACTGGCAAATAGAATTGCCCTACCATGAACTACTTCTCAGACCAGTCCAGTTGAGAATATTACATATGTTATCATCCACAAGTAATAAACCATTTCTGGGTCCCACAAATGTCATACCTCTCTATTTGTTCTCATGCTATCCTTCTCTATACTCTTCCCTTCTCCTCAAACCCCC
>NW_006160151.1:16483-17785 GCF_000334495.1 Tupaia belangeri chinensis | reverse complement strand
ACATTCTCTCGTCCTGTAGGTAGATACCCTATGTGAGATTGCTGGATCAAATGGTAGTTCTATTTGTAGGTCTTTGAGAAACCTCTATATTGTTTTCGTCAGTGTCTGGACCAATTTACTTTCCCACCAGCAGTGTAGGAGAGTTCCCCTTTCACTAAAACCCCACCAACACTTATCACTTTTTGTATTTTACAATCTTTGCCATTATGACAGGGGTTAGGGAGTATCTCATTGTGGTGCATCTCCCTTATGATGGGGCATCAATGTTTACTATTTCCTCATATGCTTTTTTGCCTGTTCATATGTCTTCTTTAGAGAGATTTTTGTTCAGTTCATTTTCCCATCTTTTAATTGGGTTAAGTAATTTTTTTTTCAGGTAAGTCGCTTGAGTTCCCTGTGTATTCTGTTATCAGTCCCTTATCTGAGGCGTAGTTTACAAAAACATTCTCCCATTCTGAGGGTTGTCAATTCTCACTAATTACTATGTCCTTTGTTGTGCAGAAACCTTTTAATTTTATGTAACCTCACTTGTCTATTTTAGGAATTATTGCCCGTATTTTGGGAGTCTTAATTAAGAAGTCTTTGTTTACTCCAATGTCTCCCAGATTTCCCCAATGTTTTCCACCAGTCGTTTTGTAGTTTGAGGTCTTAGGTTCAGATCTTTGTTCCATTTTGGTTAGTTTTGTTAATGGTGAAAGGAGACTCAGTTTTATCTTTCTGCAGGTGGATACCCAGTTTTTTCTATCATCATTTACTAAAGAGGTTTTCCTTTCCCCACTGGATTGACTGTCAAAAATCAGATGATTGTAAGTTTTTGAGGTTTATTTCTGGGGATCTCTATTCTATTCCATTGGTCCACTTGTCTGTTTTTGTGACAATACTATGCTGTTTTCATTATCATATCTTTATAGTATATTTTGGGGTCAGGGAGTGACATGCCACCCACTCCACTCTTCTTGCACAGAATTGCTTTGGCAATTTGAGGTCTTTTATGATTCCAGACAAATTCTATGATTATCTTTTGTAGATCTGTGAACAATGTCTCTGGTATTTTGATTGGAATTGTGTTAAATATGTAAGTTTATTTGGGTAGAATTGTCATTTTGATTACATTAATTATTCCAGTCCAGAAACATGGGATGTCCTTGCCTTGTTTTGTGTCCTTTTCAATATCTTTTTAAAGATTTTCATAGTTTTCTCTTTACAGGTCTTGGACTTCCTTAGTTAAGTTTATCCCTAGGTATCTTATACATTTTGTGGCTATGGTGAAAGGGATTCCTTTCTTCAGCTCTACTTTATTCA
>NW_006160151.1:12655-14618 GCF_000334495.1 Tupaia belangeri chinensis | reverse complement strand
GGGAACTGCGGGCTAGTGGCCACTGGGGCCAGGGGCCAGTGAAAGGCCCTGTCTCAATTTCCCTGATTGGCTAGGGGGTTGCAGATGAAACAGCTCTGCTGGAGAGCTGGGGGCTGCCCTTTCTGGGGGCTGCCCTTTCTGGCAGAGGACGGCTCTGAGGTTGGGAGAGTTGGGCTGGGGACCGAGGAGCTGGAGCAAGGGCTGGAGCCAATGAAAGGCCCTGCCTCAATTTCCCTGACTGGCCAGGGGGCTGCAGATGAAACTGGGCTAATTTAGCAAATCTTAAAACAAATTTAATTGGGGAGTTTGAAGACCCTCTTTCAAGCAACCCTGGCTAGCCTCGTAGCTACATAGTATCTAAGTTCCAGAGAAAGAAAATGACATGTAAAGGAATGGGAATGTGGCATACAAAACAAAAGTGAGGGAGTAAGGTAGGGAAACAATTTGAGTTGGTTACATTCCAAAGTTTGTCTGAATTAATACAGTTTAAAAGGTAAGATGCCCGTGATTGACTGGAGCCTAACTGCTATGATTGGGTGTAACCTAGCAATCAGCTCAAGAAAACAGCCTAACATGTACGATTTGGGGTTACCCATAGGAATCCAAGTGTGGCTATTTTAATTTAGCACCTTCTAAACCCAGCATTTGTGAGATCCCCGGAGTGCTCAGTAAATCAATCAGTTTTCAGTGAAGATGGGTTAACAGATCATGGAATTCTTTAGCCCAGGAATGGAAGTAGAACCTCTAATAAGTGAGAGGAGTTCCATATATAATAATTGTTCTTTATGTCACCCCTCATATGGAGGCTAATTACAAAACTAGACCAAATTTCAAATATAGGAGATATTCAAAAGGACACATTATAGGCCCATAGTCAAGGACACATTATAGGACCATCAGGGGCACAGAAGTAGTATGTTGTGATGCTAGGCCCCATAAGAGGGTCCTGGTAGGGACCAGCAGTTAGCATAATGGCTATGTCACTGGACTCCCACGTAGTTGACTGCGGTTCGCGTCCCGGACCGGGTGGCTTAAAACTTACGCCGGGCGCGTGTGCGTGCATGCCCAAGATCCCGAGGAGAAGGGATTGCGGCGTGGCCATCCCCCCTGGGGGGTGATTTCCTGCTTTCTGTCTCTCTGTATCTCTCTGTCTGTCTGGCGAGCGCATGCGCCCTATAGTAAAAACTTCTCAAAAAAACAAAAACAAAAACAAAATCAAAAAACGAGGGTCCTGGTACATGACCTGAGGGCTCTCCGTACACACCAGGTACAAGTAGGGTACCTGCCCATGATCCATGTTGGCCAAGGCTGGGGATAAATCCCGGCATAGCCAGACTGTCAGAGGGGCGTTGTCTCTCGACCTTCCCTTCAACTTGTGTGTTTTTAAGTCACAGTGTCTCTCCCTCTTAGAAGAAGTCAATAAATTATTTTGTAAAAGGTGTGGGATCATAACCTAAAGAAGCAAGGAAAAGCATAGACACTGTTTCCATGACAGAATTATATTATCATGATAACAACAAACATAAAAAACTCAGGCCTGCAGAGTGAGGTGTGGGGGAATTCTACTGTAGATCTTCCCTTCACTGACCCTAAATAAGACAATCTGTAGGAGTAACCCATGAAGACTTTTTAGCAAGTGTGAACCACCCAGAGACTCTGCAGAACACTGAGTCTGAGCCTGGACTGAAGACCTTCCCAGTCTGGTACCAAACACAGGGACCTGAGAGTAACAAATGCAGATGGTAGATGCTCCTGAAATGTCTGGGAGCATAATAGTATATGCAGGTGCCTGGAGACCACTACTGAGCCCTGAACATCACATTGAGGACCTCTCTGTTCTCCTGTTCTCCTGGGATGGTGTCATCAGAACAATACATCTGCAATATTCAGGGGGGCCTTCTAAGAGGGTAGGATGGTGTCAGAGGGGCTGGAGAACCAGGAGCTGAGACCATCAGGGGAGCCA
>NW_006160151.1:12137-12573 GCF_000334495.1 Tupaia belangeri chinensis | reverse complement strand
GCACGCACGCACGCACACACGCCCGGCGTGAGTCTTAAGCCACCGGGTCCGGGACTCGAACCACAGTTGACTACATGGGAGTCCAGTGACAGTCATTACACTAACTGCTGGTCCAGGGGGGCCTTCTAAGAGGGCTGGATGGTGTCAGAGGGGCTGGAGGACTAGGAACTGAGACCATCAGGGGAGCCACTGATGGTCTGAGAAGACAGGGCCTAGGGCCAGGCACCATAAGAAAACTCTCCTGGCTCACACACTGGGCAAGCAGAGCCCTCACTAAGGTGTGACCTTCCTGCTCCTGGGCTTCCAGGAGCCACTTGAGCTCTGGGCTCCGAATCAAAACCCTGCTTCACATTTCATGCTACACCTCACAGAGTTGTTTCCAGGCCTAACATCCAGGCAGAAACAGGGACGGTCAGCCGGAACAAGGACATATGCA
>NW_006160151.1:9187-12014 GCF_000334495.1 Tupaia belangeri chinensis | reverse complement strand
AAAAATCCAAAGAGAGAGAGAGGAAAAAAATGCCTATCTTTCTTACAGAGGTGGTCTCTGGGGTTGGCGGAACTGGTCTGGAGTTGGAGCTGGTCTGGGGCCAGTGACTGACTGACCCTGCCTCAGTATCCCTTACAGGCCAGAGTAAGGAAATGGAACTGGGCTCTGCTCAAGAATGATTATTTCATCCGATTAAACAAACCGGAGGTTGAAATGTATTATGCATCCATAGGAAATGAATACTGCCATAGGCATTAAGCTGGCCTAGGAGATACTGGTGCTACTAAGATTGCCCTGTCCCAGGGGTGGCTCCCGAACCAAATTGGGTTCCCTGAAAAGTTTGAGATGGTGACACTAAACCAGGTCCCAGTACCTCATGCATTAGTTCAGGGGTCAACTTAGCCTGACCCTTCTAAGGGAACATCATGACTACTTGCCATGTTCCCTGCTCTCTTACCTAGGACAGGGGAGCTGAATCCATCAATGTCAGTGGTCATTGTTCTGACAGAGAACAGTGATCCTTAGAACTACTGACCGTCACAGTTAAGGCTAACATTGGAGGAGACATACCACACTTCTAGGAATCTCAGATAATTTCAGAACACACTAAATAACACATTTATACAATATAACTTACCGATATTAAACACCATTTCCTATTTGACAATGTTTTCCATAACATTTCAACATATCGTGTAAACCTAACATCCAGGAGCCCATTGAGAATCCCGCAAAATTAGATTGAGGCTGAAAGATTTCATCTGGAATTTGAAAGTTTATTTGGGAAGTTTTCCAAACACAAAAGGTTTAAGACACTTGGTCAAAACAGGATCACAGTTCCCTGAACATATTAGTTATTTCAACAAAGAAACATGACATATCACTTAAAGACGTAGCTATAAAACAAAACTGGGACCAGCAGTTAGCGTAACGGCTATGTTGCTCGACTCCCATGTAGTCAACTGTGGTTCGCATACCAGACCCGGTGGCTTAAAACTCATGCTGAGAGCGTGTGAGTGCGTGCCCAAGATCCCGAGAGGAGAATGGAGGAGAAGGGATTGCTGTGTGGCCATCCCCCCTGAGGGGTGATTTCTCGCTGTCTCTCTGTCTCTCTCTGTCTGTCTGGTGAGCACACGCTCCCTATAGCAAAAACCTCTCCAAAACAAAACAAAACAAACCTTCACTTTTTGATAGAGAGGACCCTCAATGTTTCCAAGGAAAGTAGCCAGATGATCTGGTTAAGACAACAGAGGTACATATGTACACAGAGTTAGTTTTCCCTCCTCCCTTCTTTTTACACTCAAATATGTTAATGAAAAAAAAAGCATAAAAGAAAAAAACACTTTATTAATTTGTATTAATATTTTAGAAAAACCTACTTCTAAGAGAAAAACTGGTTTTATGCTTCCTCGAGTGTACCTTTGAATAACTGGGCAGTAAAGAGGCACCCCTTGACTGAGGAGGAGGAAGGGGATGAGTGTCCAGGGTCCTCTGCCGTGCACCTCAGACCTGAGGAAATCTGGCCCTCAGGCAGTAGGGGGAACTGAGGACATCATTCAAGAGCAAGCAATACTGAGAAAACGGGTTGCAAGTGTATTAATCAAAATTTATTTCAATTTCATCATAAATAAAGTTTAAGAAAATGTCCATTGTATGGAAATGTAAAATGTCTGCTGTCTTTTTTATGTACATACATAACAGAAAATCAAAGAAGTTGCAAGTCAAAATGAGCATGACTTAAATAAATTTCAAATGAAAAATGTGAACGAACCATATAGTCTTTAACATAAACACACAGGCTAATTTCAAATAGGTGACTAATTTATATGACGGAAATATGTTAAATTTTTAGTGTGCTTCAGTGACAGAATACCATGGTCATATACTTTCTTTTCTTTTCTTTCTTTTTTTTTTTTAAGAGGTTTTTTGCTATAGGGTGCATGAGCTAGCCAGAAAGACAGAGAGAGAAAGAAAGCGAGAAATCACCCCCAAGGGAAGATGGCCATGCCGCAATCCTTTCTCCTCCATTCTCCTCTCAGGATCTTGGGCATGCACCTACACGCACCTGGCCTGAGTTTAAGCCACCAGGTCTGGGACGTGAACCGTGGTCGACTACGTGGGAGTCCAGCGACATACCCATTACGCTAACTGCTGGTCCCCCATGGTCATGTACTTTCTAAAAGAGGCTATGCTGATGAACCTTCTTTAAACCCTTGTGACTCCACACAGAAGACTAGGATAACAGAGAGGGGCATAGGTTTTTACTCACACCCAAACCATTCTTTATTTTGACACTTTCAGTCAATTAGATTTTTTAAAAACTTAGTTATTTTTCACAAAATAATCTATATGGCATGAACTTTCAGAACAGAGATGAATGCTTTATTGCCAGTTTTAGAAAGAACAGTATCAAGCACCGTTGAGTAGAATATTTTTTCCTTCACCCTCTGTTTGTTGGTCCTATCTGCTCCCACAAAGCAGTCTCACCTGGGTCTGTCAGTTCACAGGACAGTGGGGTGGCAGGAATGTCTCTGTAGGACTCTAGTAACCAGGTCTCAGGATGCTGTGTCTGTGTGTGGACACTAGGGGGTGCGCAGTTCCAGCGCATGAGAGGTCTAGAAGGGATCAGAGCTGGGAGCAGCTGCTGGACCCTGCCTACCTGCTGCCCTCTGCTCAGGGCTCTCAGCTGGAACCTCCCACCCCTGGGCCCACACAGCCTCACCCCTTCCATCCTGCCATCCTTAGGCAGAGGAGCCTGACCTAGGGCCAGGTGGGACAAGCAAGCTAGGGGTGGGGCATCATTTACATAAATGGTCCCTCCTCTCAG
>NW_006160151.1:4253-6575 GCF_000334495.1 Tupaia belangeri chinensis | reverse complement strand
GTTCAAGTCCTGGACCCAGTGGCTTAAAACTCAAACTGGGTGCATGTGCATGCATGCCCAAAATTCTGAGAGGAGATAGAAGGAGAAGAGATGGATTGTGGCATGGTCATCCACCCCAGAGGATGATTTCTCACTTTCGGTCGCTCTGTCTCTCTCTCTCTCTGTCTCTCTGGAGAGTACATACACCCTATAGCAAAAATCTCTCAAAAGTTGCCATGGGTTGACCCTATAGCCTAGTGGTTAAGAGATCCCAATCCTACCTGGCCAACTGCTGTTCCAATGTGGGTTCAAAATGAAACCCAGTTCCAGCAGCTTGAAAAATATGCTATACATGTACACATGCATGCCCAAAATTCTGACCAGAAGAAGAATGGGACAAAAAGGAATGTGACCATGCTTAACAAGGGGTATTTTCACACTTTCTCTTTCTTTTTGCAATGAAAAAGTGAAACGAATAATGAATATCATTAATGAAAAAAACTAGTGTGCTGTACGTAGACAGACATATGTATAGAAAAATATAATAGTACGGAGACCCCAGGGATAAACACTGACATACGTGGCTGTGTTGTTTTCTACATGCAGGACAAGACCATTAAGGGGGAAAGGACCATCTTTCCAATAAATGCTGTTGAGGGAAATGAGATCCACTTGCAAATGTGAGAGTCAGGACTGACATGTAAAACTGAAGCTGTACAAATCTTGGAAGAATACAATAGAGAAAAGCTACTCAACATGAACATGGAAATATTTTTTTGGACATGACATGAAAAGCACAGGCAGAAAAATAAAGAGGTGACCAGGCTCTCAGGCTGAGCCACTGCCAGGATTTCCCCTGAAAGACTAAGGTCTGTGCAGTGGGCAGCAAGGGGTGCTGAGGGTCTGTCTCAGTCTGCAAAGGGAGTGCCCACAGCTGGGCCCTCCCCACATTCCCATGGCTGGGCCATGGGAGCAGAGCTCACTGGTATGAAAAGCACAGGCAGAAAAATAAAGAGGTGACCAGGCTCTCAGGCTGAGCCACTGCCAGGATTTCCCCTGAAAGACTAAGGTCTGTGCAGTGGGCAGCAAGGGGTGCTGAGGGTCTGTCTCAGTCTGCAAAGGGAGTGCCCACA
Source organism: Tupaia belangeri chinensis (assembly GCF_000334495.1). NCBI lineage: Eukaryota > Metazoa > Chordata > Mammalia > Scandentia > Tupaiidae > Tupaia > Tupaia belangeri. Next base: position 5,463 of record NW_006160151.1, on the reverse strand, counting down.
GCTGGGCCCTCCCCACATTCCCATGGCTGGGCCATGGGAGCAGAGCTCACTGGTACAGCCTCAGCAGCTGGGCCTCTCTGGGTGTGGCCCCAGCACTGCCCCCTCCCAGGTGCTGCCTGTCAGGCTCCTGAACCACCAGCCCCTGGGCATTAAGAAGTGCTTCAGTCTAGGAGGGCCAGCATGAGTGGGAGCATACTTGCATATATCACCCTCCTCTGTGAGGCCTGGGAAGGGGATAAGAGAGGACTGGGAGGTACAGTCCAGCCCCAGCCTGGATCTCAGAAGGGCTGTGTCCACCATGGCCTTGGCCCCATGTCCTCCTTCTGCCTTTCTCCCATTTCTAAGATAGGGTCAGGCCTCCCATGTGCAAGGGCAGCCCTAGCCTGACTCAGTCTCTTCTGGCTCAGATCTCCCAGCAGCTCAACCTTTGTCTCTGGCCCCTACCTCATGAGTGTCTGTGTCTGCAGGTTTCCTCCCCTGGCCTCTGCTGGCTCAGCTGCCCTCCCTCTCTGCCTCTCCCGGGACTCCCCTGAACCCTGAGCAGTGACTTTCCGTTGGTGACTACTTCATGTCCTGGGACCAGCAGAATCAGTGAGCCTTCTCACTATTTCCTGAGCTACTCCTCAGACTCAGATAAGCACTGGGGCTGCAGAGTCTCCAGCTGCTTCTCTGGATCCAAAGGCACCTTGGCCAATGCAGGTGTTCTACACATTTCTGGGCTGCAGCCTGAGGACGAGGCAGACTATAACTATGATACATGGCACAATTATGTGCATCCCAGTAACAAACAGATGGGAAAGTGGGACAAAACCTTCAGGGACCACACGTGATGGGCTCTCACTCTGGTGATGTTAAAATACACTTACTGATACTGTGACAAAGAGAAATCACCTTCATAGTTTCTCTCAATATTTTTCCAAAGATGTAAAGTGTAAGTCCCCTCCAATCCTGACTTTGCAACTAAAGGTCCAGGTGCCCCGAGTGAGTCAGGCCAGTTCAGGCTGGCACAGGTGCACAGTCACACAGCAGGGACAAAGTCACATGACTGGGGAGATGGGGCTGGAAATAAAGAGCATTTGGGGAAGGAGGGTCCCAATGCCAAGATGAGGACCAGTAACCAAGTGTGGGGTCATTCCTTTAATAGTCTGAATCTCTTCTCTCTCTCTCTCTCTCTTTTTTTTTTTTTTTTAGGTTTTTCTTTATAGGGCGC
>NW_006160151.1:0-4101 GCF_000334495.1 Tupaia belangeri chinensis | reverse complement strand
CGGGTCTGGGACGTGAACCACGGTCGACTACATGGTAGTCCAGTGCACAGCCATTATGCTAACTGCTGGTTCCCTGAATCTCTTCTTTTCACCATCCTCAATCATCAGATAAAAAGGCCTTTAGGAGAGGAAGACAGATAGGCAACTTTTACTTCCTCCTGGCATGAGTCACCATGGTGAGCATCTTATATTGATGCTTTCATAGGACAAAAACCATAAAGAGACCCAGATCTCAGTGGAGACACTGATCAAAGGTTGGTAAAAGTAGGCCCATTTACAGACCTTGGGTAATGTTTGTCAGCAAATTCAACATACCAAAGGAGTGAGTACTTTACTGCTGGGGCTCCCTCCACTCACTGGTTCTGTGCCAGTTTTCTTTTCTTGAGAGATTTTTCACTATAGGGCGCGTCCGCTCGCCAGACAGAGAGAGACATAGAGACAGAAAGCGAGAAATCACCCCCCAAGGGGGATGGTCACGCCACAATCCCCTCTCCTCCATTCTCCTCTCGGGATCTTGGGCACGCACGCACACGCGCCCGGCTTGAGTTTAAGCCACCGGGTCTGGGACGCAAACCATGGTCGACTACATGGGAGTCCAGTGACATAGCCATTACGCTAACTGCTGGTTCCCTGTGCCAGTTTTCCATAATCTCCTCTCCCGGCATCATGGTCCTGCCAATACTTGTCACATACATGGCCCCCAGATCTCCCATGTTTATACTGCCTGACTCCCAGTCTGTACAGATGATCTCGTCATCCAGATGGGTTACATTTACATACTGCACAGCATTTTCTGCATCTGCTCTTGAACAGTATTCCACAAAACAGGATGCACCTACTTTCTTCATTTTATCCAGACTCATAATGATTTTCTTTATGTCAACATTTTTGCCAAACAGTTCATAGATTTTTTCTTCTTTTGTATAAAAGGAAAGATTTCCAATATACAATGTACAGATTTTCTTTAGTAATTTTTCTTATTCTTCATTGTCACTCTGGAAGTGCTGGTCCTGGTACTGGCTCAGCTCCACAGAGGAGCTGCTGTGCAGCACCTTCAGGAGACCACCAGACATAGTGCAAAGAGGCGGATGAAGAATTGCCAATTGCCAACTCCAAGTTCAACAAGGCAGTAGTGGCCTCAAAAATCTCTCTAAAAAAATTCCTAGAGCCAGGAAAAAGGCCAGACAACTTTTAGCATAAAGTTAACTGTTCCCTAGACTCTCTCTCTCTCTCTCTTTCTCTCTCTCTGCTTTTCTTTCTCTTTCTCTGTAGTTAAAGTAAATTGTGGACATTTAGGACAAGAGATGACTTCCCTCATTGAACAGCTGTCATGACCCCAGGCCTGGGAAGTTCTATTAGAATGGAATGAGGATGGTGAGGATGACAAGGGGAGGCCTTATAGATATTCAGGTGGTCAAGTTCAAGCTACACTACCTGTAGGATAAGACCTTGGTTTTCTCACCATTCAAAGAAGGCTGGATGTTACAGAAAACCACATACAGGTTCCGCAATGACAGAGCAGTGTGTTACTGTCTTAGTTTATTTTGTGAACAGAGTAAGACAGGTTGGTCATTCACAATGAAGGAGAACTTAGTTGGTCAGATTCTGGAGGCAAGAGCATGACCCAACATCTTACAAGGCCTTTGTATGAGTCATCCCACAGTGGAAGGCAGAAGAGCCCAGGGACTAGGAGTGATAGGTGCTGAGCTCACATGTGTCACAGCCCACTCTGGCAGTCACTCACCCACTGCAGACAGGAACAACTGCCCCAAATAGTCCCCACTTCCAACACTGCTGCCCTCCGGATTCAGTTTTCAACACAAACTTTGTGGGACACATTCCCACCTTTGAGGTTACCATTAATCCCCACTTTGAGTTTCCATTATTATTGCTCAAACAAACAAGAATCTGTTTACATCTATGAGCCGTTAAAAATGACATCTGGAAAATTGCTAAACTGATATTAAAATATGAGCTGGTATATAGAGCTTCTCTATATACCATGTATTGTACCGAGTTTCACCTTCCTTAATTCTACAGAGTTTCACCTTCCTTAATACCCCCTAATCAGAGAGAGGACTAAATTATCATTACTCAGCAAATTTCAGGTGAAGTGTTCATAATAAATATACCTCCAGGTTCTCTTGTGAATCATATGTTCCTGGATTATAATGAGTCAACCTTGACTTCAACGGCTACAAACTCTGCATTCATTTCCATTCATCCTGAGCATCTGGCACACTTCCAGAATGATACAAACCTCTACTCTTGTTGGAAAGATGAAAGCAGATACTGCAGCATACTTAAGCACACACTAAAGAAGATATAAGATTCTTTCAGCCTGTCTTCTAGTGTCACTGACAACTTGTTTTATTCTCTATGTACATGTGTGCAAGATGTATTCTGAGAGAGTTGCAGTAATTACACTGCGTATATCAGAATCTGACCATCTGGGAACCAGACGATGGATATGTGAACAGAGACAGTGAACAAATGGGGAACTGCAGAGACCAACTGCTTTGTAAGGGCTCTAGGCCATAGTGAAGTGTGTGACTGAGACCAGCAGAGGGCACCCCAGGACAGTCCAGTGATTCCTCAAGGCTGTTCAGGGAGGACCAATCAAGGGAACTTGGGCCTGGGAGGGGCCCTGTGCTCTCTGATGGGGACCAAGCAGCTGTGTTCTCTTTGACTGGCAGAGTCCCCTGGGCAAGGCCTTCTGCGCTGTCCCAGCAGGCACTTCCTCCCAGGCCTCCCAAGAGGTAAAGCCAACCTTCCTCCTCCTTAGTCTGCAGTGTGAGCTAAGCCCCAGCCCAGGGCTCATAGAAGGGCAGGGAAGTCACTGGATGGACACACATTTGCAGGAAGAGCCCCTAATGTGGCAGAGGGTGGGAAGAAAAGGAGGCCTGGGAAAGTCCAGCCCATGTGAGAACCAGGATTTGTGTCCACCATGGCCTGAACTCCTCTCCTCCTTGTGTTCCTCTCTCACTGCACAGGTAGGGACTGGTCTTGGGGACCAGGGTATTCTGATTCTGCTCTCTGGAAAAGAGACCCAAGAAACTTCATTCTGGTTCCTATGCCATCACTCATGGGCATCTGTGTCTGCAGGTTCCCTCTCCCAGCCTGTGCTGACTCAGCTGTCCTCCCTCTCTGCACCTCCTGGGCCAGCAGAAACTGCAGAGCCTCCCTCCTTCCTGCTATCTCTTGTACTATGGTTCAGACTCAAATAAGCACCAGGGCTCTGGGGTCCCCAGTCTTTTTTTCTGGATTCAAAGGCACCTCAGCCAGTACAGGTGTTCTGCATGCAGGTTCCCTCTCCCAGCCTGTGCTGACTCAGCTGTCCTCCCTCTCTGCACCTCCTGGGCCAGCAGAAACTGCAGAGCCTCCCTCCTTCCTGCTATCTCTTGTACTATGGTTCAGACTCAAATAAGCACCAGGGCTCTGGGGTCCCCAGTCTTTTTTTCTGGATTCAAAGGCACCTCAGCCAGTACAGGTGTTCTGCACATCTCCAGGCTATAGCCCGAGGATGAGGATTACTATTATTGTTAAATATATTGTGGCAGCATTGATGCACAGTGCTCCAGACCATGGGAAATGAGACTAAAATCTCCCTGTATTTTCCCTGCTTGCTGCCCTCACTACTGCACTGCCTGGGACCACGTCTAGCTCAGGGGTGACTTCTGCTGCCCCTTCCTCACTTGGTACCTCTCTATCTAGCACAGTTAGATGTGAGAGTGCATCTTCATTCTCCTGAGTTTAAATGATCTCTTGATGCTTTGCTAATAATTTTACACTCTGGTCATGTCTGCAGTGACAGTGGTCAGTCTCAGGGCTCAGTGTCCTCTACAGAGATGAGGGACCAATAAGGAAGTGGGCGACCCTTTCTCTGTCCAGCCCAGAATCTAGGCCTTAAACATCTGTGACCCTAATTATAGGAAACAGATGTTCAATATTCACTTCAATTCTGTGAACATGTGATCAATATTTTCAGTAAAGAAGCAGATAAGTCCACAAAATAAAATTAAAAATATCTGGGTGCAAAGTGGACAGACAATTGCGAATCCAGTTAGAACATAAAAGAACTTGTGAGAAAATGGAGTCAAG
>NW_006160150.1:74874-75499 GCF_000334495.1 Tupaia belangeri chinensis | reverse complement strand
GGAGGTTTTAGCTGGCCAGTATTTGGACTCTTTGTCCTCTTTCATCCAGGAAGATACAGCACTCTCATGTCCTCTGACTGTCATCACAGCCCATCCCTCCCTAACTTGGATAAGCAGTGGTGTTTCAGACAGACAGACCCTTGGCATTCCTAACCCAAGTTCAGGGGCCATGCCTCTTGCCTCTATACCTCCCCACATCTCAGACTTTGCACAGTAGGTTCGCAGTACACATTTGTTGATGGATCACTGATTGATCTGATTCTGAGTAGTGCCTTGCTTGGCCACATAAGCCCAGAGAGCCTTAATAAAGGCTTTTAGAAGGTGATAAAAAAGAGAGCCACCTTGTTAGATGCTGGGGCCCTTGGAATTTTCTTCAGCAACAATATTTTTTTTTCTTTCTTTTTTTTCCTAAGTGCTGGTTGATAAAATCTGCTGACTGTCCTGTGAGCAACATCAGAGAAAGAGCTTTGGGTTTTTTGATTTTTAAAAGACCTTGTTAAAAGCAGTTCATGACATTAAAATCTTCTGGGTTCCAACCGGGATGGCTGAGGAGGCTCCTGGCCCAGTTACTAGAGAGGCACTTGAAATAAGTCTGGGTGAGGCTGAGTTTACACAGTTGGAACAG
>NW_006160150.1:55562-59048 GCF_000334495.1 Tupaia belangeri chinensis | reverse complement strand
CCTATAGCGAAAACCTCTCTTTAAAAAAAAATAAAAGACTTAACAATGTTCTTAGCTTGCACCAAGGGCCGGTGAAATTGACAAGACAACATTTTTGCATTCTGGTGAAAAAAAATTGATGAGAGGCAATAGGGTCTGAAAAAAGAGGGTACACAGCATCACAAAGCACAGTGCCTACTTTGCAGTTCCCCTCAGACAGGAGACCAGGGACTTTTGTATGACTGTGAATATGAGCTATAAAGGATATTGCCAAAGGGAAATTAAGGTTTGTAAAGTTATAAAAAGGCTAAACAGATTTTCATCCAAATGTGAGGAAAGAATGCCATTACTGATGCGAGTAACTGTGAGGGCAGCATGCTGACAGTCCGTGATGTTATTTATGGGCCGGTTGGGAAATAGTCTGAAGGTTAGGCATATAGTGGCCATTTCATTCTGCTGTATTGATGGATGAGGAGTCGTAAATTTAAGTTGTCAGTCATTATGTGTATGGAAGACGACTACTCCTCAAGTCTTATTATCATTGGTAAATAATGTAATTTATTTTACAGGGAATTCAGAAAGTGTAGAAATTAATTGCATATCTTTTAAAAATTGAAACCTAGAGTCTTTTGGGACTCTGTCAGCAAATAGTCCTAAATAGGCTGCCAAAACACCTTGATACACCTCAGAAAGCTCCAGAAAACTATGGTGATCTTCCAAGGAGCATGGTAGCCATATTTTTGTGACATTCTGTCCAGTTAGGGCCAATGCTTGATTTCTACCTTTGTAGATAAGGGGAGCCAAATTATTATCAATGGTAGAATTATTTATTTCCCTGAAAACTGGACCAAATGAAGCCATTCCATGATATACATCTGAGACTGTTGTATAGCTATTAGAACTGTAAAATAGTAGCTGTGAGCATGCAGAATTACTAACTACAAAAAACTTTCCAGCTTAGGTACTTTATCAACAAAGATTTTCCCCAAAAGATCACTGATGTCCTGAAGTCCCTGTATTACCTTAGGCATTATGGAAATACATTGTTTGACATTACTAAAATCTTTCATAAACAAAAAGAAAGGAGTAGGCAGAACAGTGTGCAAAGGAAAATATGATCTCAGTCAATTAAAATGTCCTAGAAATTGTTGTAGCTGGACTATTGTCACTTGGGAAGGCAACTCCACAGGAGAAACTTTGGGTATAGAGTAGGCTTGGGTGAATTTGTAACCCTGATATTGCATAGGGTAATTAATCTGTATTTTCTCAGGTGCCACTTGTAAACCATTCTTTTGTAAAATCTCCTTAAGCTTTCTTAAATGAGTAAAGTCTAAATCAGTGGCAGCCACCAAAATATCATCCATGTAATGATATACTAAATGTTTAGGGTACAAGGCACCATAAGGAGACAAGGCCTGCAATACAAAATCTTGACACAAGGCGGGGCTATTTATCATGCCTTGAAGGAGAAAGACCCAGCTGTACCTCCAAGCAGTAGCTGAATTATTTAAAGCTGGAAGAGTAAATGCAAATTTTGTTGCCTTCCAGGGGATAAGGGGATGGTAAACAAACAAACAAACAAACAAAACAGCCTTTTAAGTCTATTATAAACACATTAAAGTCCAAAGGAAAAAAGGTTATGATTAGCCAGACCATATTGCAAAGGGCCCATAGAAACCATCAATTGATTAACAGCCCCAAGGTCCTGTAAAAGTCTCCATTTTCCTGACTCCTTTTTAACTACAAATAGTGGTGTGTTATAAGGAGAAGTTGTTTCTTGTATATATCCTGCCTTAAGTTGTTCTTCAATTAAGGCCTCAGTAGCTTTTATTTTTTGTTTAGTTAAAGGCCATTGCTCAACCCAGACAAGGTCTTGGGTTTTCCAGGCAATAGGTAAGGCAGTTGCTACTGAGGCCACTACAAGAAAGGGGGTTATATAGTCATTTTAAGTTGCTGTAAAATGTCTCTACCCCAAATCACAAATAGTAATTCAATAAGAAATGGCTGAATTTTTGCTATAATATGATGAGGATTATCTGACTTAGCACAGTCTAAGGACACTTGACTGCAGTAAGCTGGCGAGGTGAAACAAGTGCAACTCCATTTTGAAAAGGTGCTTCCACCTTAGAAATTGTGTCTCCTTCTCCCACTCCCATTAAAGTAGATAAGATCAACAGAAGCCCTACTCTCAGGTGCCTTAAGGAACAATCAGTGAACAACAGACCTTGTCTGGAACCAGGAGAGCCATTAAGATTCCATTGTGTTCAGAACATGCCCTTAGGAATGATTAACCTGCTTGTTTTGCTTCTGTAACTGGCTTTTTGCTTTAAAGAAAGAAAAACCCTACCCCCATCTCTCCAAAAGCCCCTTCACTTTGTTCCTTTGTTTTTGTAAATCGACATGTCATCTTGAGATAAATCCTGATTTTAGACTATATAAATTTCTTTTCTCCTTTCACTTGGGGCTGTGGGAATTTGAGAGACATGAGTTCTCCCATATGCCCCCAGCTTAATCAATAAACTCCAATAAATTTGGCTATGTCTGGATGTCCTCCTATTTGTCACTGAGTACACTATAACAGAGGTCCCCTCTATTCTCCAGATTTCTTGGGTAAAATCTTAAGACCAGACCACAGGGCCACTTGAAACAGGAAAAAAAACAGTCACATCCACTCCAGTGTCTAATAGATCAACAACCTTTGAATTATTCACCAGAAGTGTCAAGGTAGGTTTTTCTCGCTGGAATGGAATATTAACGTTTAAGATAGTAGATTCAAAACCTTGATTTTATCATAAAATATTTCCAGGGGTCAAAGACACATATGGTAACAATATTAACTGTGCAATAGATTCTCCTTTTTTTATTTCTTGTGGAAGAAAAGACCACACTTGTATCTTTATTATACCAGTAAATTCCGAGTGAATGACTCCAGACATGACAAACAGTCCTCTCTTAAAAATATGAGAATGAGGGAGAACTAGCCCCTTCTTTAGAGGTCCTGATAGCTGGCCATTTACTAGAGAAACTTCTCCTGGCAAACTTAAAAAAAATCCTCTTGAGTAACTAAATCAGTGTCAGCACTCCCAGCTATAGCATGAACAGAGTCATACATTTCTAGCCTAGTTGTCAGGTTACTGCTCTTGTCAGTTACTGGGTTGGACTGGGACAAGAGTGAATCCTCTCTTTGGGCCAGAGGTGTGCCCAGTATCGTGTTTCCTGACACATCAGTAGAAGAATAGCACTGGTTAGTCCAATGAAAGCCTTTACCACAGCAATTCTTTGGAAATCTCAATACCATAAAAACAATCTTTGTTTGTGTCTTGTAGTACATACTATCTGACATGACTTTATCATGTCTGCTAAAGAGGTACTGGGCCCGGGACCAGGAGTTAGTGTAATGGCTATGTTGCTGGACTCCCACGTAGTTGACTGTGGTTCAAGACCCAAACTCAGTGGCTTAAACTCACTCCAGGCATGTGTGCGTATGTGCCCAAGATCCCGAGAGGA
>NW_006160150.1:48512-51899 GCF_000334495.1 Tupaia belangeri chinensis | reverse complement strand
AAACAAAAGCAAAATTTTGACATAAATATGAGATTCCTATGCCTATAACAACCTCTCCTTTAGCCCCTGCACTATCTTCTCCTAGTCTATTGAGTGAAAACAACCCCTTTAAAAATGAAAACCGTACAACATCCGGCTTTCCAGTTCAAACTTTAACCCCCATATGAAAGGCTCTAGCCAAATATTTGGAAAATTCTAATTCAATAGATCTGGATGACTTAATGTTATTTTCAGTGATAAAACAAGACCCATGAGGGGATTTGCAGATAATTCATCAAGGGTTTTATATGAAAACATTACATAGGCTTCAGGATAGTATAAGAGAAAATGAAATTCAAGTTCTGATTACCATGACCATTCCAGAAACCTTGGGTACTATGCGGCTACCCCCTGGGGCCTGTCATCTAATCTGTAAAGCAGATTTTATTGGGAGTGTATATTTGCAACAGAAGGTAGCCTTTGGATATTTTGCAGAAGAAAATGGCTAAACTTAATAAAAATGCTAATATTCAAATTACATTTAAAATGCTAACAGGCCCAGGATCATTCAAAAATTTAAATACACAGCTAAAATAATCCAAAATATTCAAAAATATTCAAAAACTGTCTTCTTTCTAACAAGGTCTGAGATAAAAATAAACACCTAAGGGTAAGCTCTATAACTTCTTTCAAAGGAGACGAAAAAGATATTAAAAAATTTCCAAAATTTTGTTTGTATGAGTGATCCAAAAGGTTATAAAGCTTTTTGTTTGTATGAGTGTATATGAATATATATTTTACATGTCATGTGTCTATGAGATCAAAGGCCTTAAAGAATTCCATTCAACTTGGCTGATAAATAAGAGTGCTCATACAAATTATTCTAAATGCTTTTGAAGTTTATGTGACTAAATCTCTGACAAAGTCGGTTTCAAATGTATGTATGTGTGTGTGTGTGTAGCAGGGGGCTAGTGTGTGTGTGTGTGTAGCAGGGGGATAGTGTGTGTGTGTGTGTATATATGCAGCAGGGGGATAGTGTGTGTGTGTGTGTGTGTGTGTGTGTAGCACGGTCTACACAGCATGACCACCTACAGAGTGACTGGCCCCACGGGCCACGGCATCACCCCTGCCCCCCACGGGCAACCGAGGGCCTGAAGCAGAGCGGTGCGGCGGCCAGGGAACGCAGCGAGTCATCCTCTCCTTCCTTGGCCTCTTTTTAATCATCCTTGATCAACTCCAGCTGTTTGTTTGCTCTGTTCCTTTTCACTTTTTTCCAGGTTTTCCAGAAGAGAATCCACTTTTTGTTTTATCTGGGTCAACTCCTTCTTAATGGCCTGAATGTCATCTCCTTTCAACTTTCCAGACTTGGAAGACGATCCTTATTGTCCACTCTTAGAATTGAAGCTTTTGCCCCTTCATGAAGTGTTCCCAGATACACGCTGGTGTTTCAAGGGCACTACATTATGAGCAATAGGAGGTAGAGGTGGAACACGTGCTGGGTAACTGTACATCCTGTCATAATAATCACGTTGAAAGTCATAGTTCAAATCAAAAGAGAAGCTGAGTAGAGGGGATGGAGAAGGGTGTTCTGGTACTGATCTGTACATCTCTGCTGCAGATCATTTCACACCTGCTTTTCCTCAGTTTACTTTTGGCTCTGGAGCCAGATTAATATCTAAAACCTGGCCAGCAACCATCCTGCAATCCTCTCCTGCCACAGCAGCCCGGGCATTCCTCTCATTAACATACTGAACAAAGGCAAAGCCCTTATTAACAGAGCAACCCGCAATTTTGTCATACTTTGAGAAGATTGCTTCCACATCAGACTTCTTGACCACAAGAGTGTTGAGATTCCCAATAAATACACGAGAATTCATGGAGCGAGGATCTGTCTTGTTGGTAACATTGCTGGCCATTGCGATTGATGGTAAGATTCCTCACAAAGCCAAAAAGTATAGCTGAAGATCAAAAAATCTCACAAGAAGGTGAGGGAAAAGAGATTCGACTCTGAATCTCTCTCTCCCAAATTCTAGGCAAAGAAACCAACTGCAGCTGGAGGTAGGAAATGAGGCCACAACCGCTCCGTCTCCAACTCTTCACAAAACACAGCAAACATATTTGTCTTAATGTGGTTGGTTTAACCATAACATCTAATATTTACATGTTATGTGTTCTGTTACATGGTAGATCTCTGCCAAAAAAAAAATGGATTAATGATTAACCTTTTGGTTTTTACAGGTAATCAAACACAATGGTTAAAAAAACTTTAAACTTGGGAACCAGCAGTTAGAGTAATGGCTATGTCGCTGGACTCCCACATAGTCGACCGTGGTTCATGTCCCGGACCCGGTGGCTTAAAATTCACGCTGGGCACATGTGCGTGCGTGCCCAAGATCCCGAGAGGAGAATGGAGGAGTAGGGATTGCAGTGTGACCATCCCCTCTGGGGGGTGATTTCTCGCTTTCTGTCTCTATGTCTCTCTCTCTCTGTCTGGTGAGCGCACGCACCCTATAGCGAAAACCTCTCCAAAAAAAAAAAACCTTTAAACTTAAATTATAAATATTTATTAACATTTTCAGTAGTTTGAGATCTTAAAGTTGTGCTTCATTAAAATAATAAGGTTTCATAAACTGTCATCTTTAAGTTAATATGCTTTGATTAACATAAATTTTAAATATTTCTACTCACAGCCTTTTTTTATTTTTTATACATTCTTTCACATTATTTACCTTAAAAATTGAACATTTCAATATGTGAACATTTCTACACAGTCCAGTTGATCACAGTATCTTCAACAGATAACACCACACCTTCCCATCCCATCAATGCTCTGCCTCCTCCAGATGTCCTTCCCCAGGCCCCACTCCTCCACACACACCACATCTGGCATTCACACCAATCTCTTGTATTTTTATGTCCTTTAGTTAATAAGTTTCAGTCATGGAGTGCAGACATTCAGTATATATTAAGTGAGGACATACAATATCTCTCCTTCATAGCCTGGCCTGGCTTGTTTCACTCAGCAGTAAATCTTCCATATTTTTCCACTTTCTGTCAAAAGCCAGGGTTTTTGTTGATTTTTATGACTGAATAGTATTCCATAGAGGATATGTGCCACAGTTTTTCAATCCATTCATCTGTACAGGGGCATTTGGGTTGGTTCCATGTCTTAGCAATCGTGAATAGTGCCACAATAAACATCGATGCATAAGCACTTTTCCAATGAAGAATTTTTCTTTCCTTTGGGTAAGATACCAGGGAGTGGGATTGCTGTATCATATGGAAGATCTATTTGTAGATTTTTGAGGAATCTCAAAATTGTTCTTCACAGCAGTTGGACCAATTTACATTCCCACCAGTAGTGTAACAGAGTTCCCCTTTCACCACACCCCCACCAACACTTATCTT
>NW_006160150.1:28664-45324 GCF_000334495.1 Tupaia belangeri chinensis | reverse complement strand
CATAGATATTTGTAAGCGTTATATCTTCTTGATCTATTGACCCCTTTACTACAATATAGTACCCTTCTTTGTTTCTCTGAACAGTTTTTGTTTTAAAGCCTATTTTGTCAGAAATTAGTATCGCAAGTCCAGCTTTTTTCTGGTTCCCATTTGCATGGAAAACCTTTTTCCAACCCTTCACTTTCAGTCTATGTATGCCTTTATCCATGAGATGGGTTTCCTGCAGGCAACAGATAGAAGGTTTCTGTTTTTTTATTCATTCACCCAGTCTGTGTCTCTTGATTGAGAATTTAATCTAGTCACATTCAATGTTATTATCAATGTTACTGGATCTATTCTGACATTTAAGTTGGCCATGGTCTTAGTTGCTTTTTATTCCTTTGTTTTGGTCTGTTAATTCTTTAGATTTCCTGGAGCAGTACATTCTTCAGGGTTTCTTGAAGTGCTGGTCTCGTATTGGCTAATTCTCTCAGGTTTTGTTTGTCTGAGAAGATTTTCATCTTTTTTTTTTTCCCATATGAAGGATAATCTTGCTGGATATAATAGTCTTGGTTGAAATTGTTTCTCTCTTAAAACTTTCAATACATCTTCCCATTTTTTCCTTGCTAGCATCGTTTCCATTGAAAGGTCTGGTGGTAGCCTGATGGGATGACTTTGTAAGTCACTTCTCTTTTCTCTCTTGACGTCGGCAAATTCTCTCAGGTTTTGTTTGTCTGAGAAGATTTTCATCTTTTTTTTTCCCATATGAAGGATAATCTTGCTGGATATAATAGTCTTGGTTGAAATTGTTTCTCTCTTAAAACTTTCAATACATCTTCCCATTTTTTCCTTGCTAGCATCGTTTCCATTGAAAGGTCTGGTGGTAGCCTGATGGGATGACTTTGTAAGTCACTTCTCTTTTCTCTCTTGCCAGTTTTAGTACCATGTCTTTATCTGTGGTCTTCAAGAGTCTGGCTACAATGTGCCTTGGGGAAGATCTTCTGGGGTTGAGTCTATTTGGGGTCCTTTGTATTTCTTGGGTCTGGATGCTTGAGTGTCTTTCTAGACTTGGGAAATTTTCTTCCTGATTTTCATGGAATAGATTTTCCATGCCATTTTCACTTTCTTCGCCTTCTGGGATGCCAATTATTCTGATGTTTGGGCATCTTATGGAATCTAGTATTTCTCATATATTATCTTCGTGGTTTTTTTGTTGTTGTTATTTTCTCTGTCTTCTTGGTGTTTTTTTTCTAGGTCAGAAGTTTTATCTTCTACATTGGAGATTCAATCTTTTGCATGATCTAATTGACTTTTAATACTTTCAGGGGAGTTTTTGATTCCCTGTATTTCAGACTTCATTTCTAATGGCTCCATCTGATTCTTTCTCAGAGTGTCCTTTTCTTCTTTCATATTGTAGAAAGACTTCTTAATCTCCTGAAGTCCATTGTCTCTTTTCCAACTCATAGAATTTGTTCATCATGAAGGTTCTAAATTCTTTTTCTGACATTTTGGTGACATCCTCAGATTTTAGGAGAGATGGAGGGGAGTTACTCTGTTCCTTTGATGGAGACACATTTTCTGACTTATTCAGACCTGAGGCTCTTCTCCTACTTCTAGCCATTAGAAGATGTATTCACTTTTGAATATCTCTTAAGAGAATGTTTCTTCGACTAGGAGCAAGTGTGTTTCCCTTTTGCTTTAAAGGAGGTGGCATCCTAGTCTTGGGAGCCTGGAATTGGGCTGGGGGCAGTGGTGCCCCAGCCTCAATTTCCCTTGCTGGCAAGTGGGCTATAGGTGGAACAAGAGGGTTCCTGCAGGGCAAGGACCTGTGTGGTCTTTAAAGGAGGTGAGGGTCCTATTCTTGGGAGCCTGGAAGTGGACTGGGGGTAGTGGTACCCCGGCCTCAATTTCCCTTGCTGGCTAGTGGGCTCAGAAATCAGTCTTTGTAATGAGCACAGACAGGGCCTGGTGAGCTGTAGGGACCAGCTATGCTCCCAGGTCTCTGGGCCATGAGGCCCTGTGTGCTTGCAACCAGCAGGGGGCACTGGGGGACTGCCATATGCTTCTCCTGCACAGCTGCTAAGTAAGGATGTTTGCCCAAAGAAGCCTGTGCTTAGGGCCGTCCCTGTGCTCCCTGATGGGGACTCAGAAGCTCTGTCCTCTCTGATTGGCAAAATCCCCTGAGCAAGGCCCTCTGTGCTGTTCCAGCAGGTGTTCCTCCCAGGGCTCCCCAAATGGTGGGGCCAACGACCCTGCCCCTCAGCCTGCAGTTTGAGCTGAGGCCCAGCCCAAGGCTCAGGGAGGGGCTGTGAAGTCACTGAATGGACACAAATTTGCATGGAGAGCCCCTCCTCAGGTAGAGGGTGGGAAGAAAAGGAGGCCTTGGACAGCCCAGCCATGTGGTGACCAGGGGCTGTGTCCACCATGGCCTGGACTCCTGTCCTCCTCATGCTCCTCTCTTACTGCACTGGTTGGGACAGGCCTTGCAGACACAGGGCAGGTCTCATCCTACCTCATTCTTTGCATTCTCTTGTGACTGAGGCCCATGAACATGGTCACTTTGGTAATTGTCTTATCATTCCCATGTGTCTGTGTCTGCAGGTTCCCTTTCACAGCCTGTGGTAGCTCAGCCGCCCTCCCCATCTGCATCTCCTGGGGCATCTACAAGACTCACCTGCACCCTTAGCAATGGCTTCAGTGTCATTGACTTTGGCTTATGCTGGTACCAGCAGAAGCCAGAGAGCCCTCCCTGCTATCTCCTGCAGTATGACACAGATTCAAATAAGCACCAGGGCTCCAGGGTTCCCAGCCTATTCTCTGGATCCAAGGACACCTCGGCCAATGCAGGTGTTCTGCAAATCTCTGTTCTGCAGCCTGAGGATGAGGCCAACTATTACTGTAATATATGGCATGAGAACTCGAAGGCTTCCACTGTGCTCCAGACACTGGAGGCAGTGAGACAAAAGTCTCCCTTCTGTTCAAGTGCTGCAGTCACCCCTGCAAGAAAGTTTATTAAAATGTTTTATTCTTTTTTATTTAATGATTTTAAAATTGTGAATGGTCATGCATATATTCCAGAGAGCGGGAGAGAGCCCCCTATGAGATGTGGTCAAGCCGTAATCCTCTTTCCTCCACGTCACCATCTCATCAGGCTTGGGGGTGCACATACATCTGTGCCTACTGTGTTTTTCAATCCACATGAGCCAGGATTGAAAACAAGGTCATTCAGGACACCTTTGTACACATCTCCATTCTCTATTTCACTGGGGGATTTCCTCTGGCAAAGGAACTCACTCAGTGTGGAATCAACTGTTCAAACCTTTCACACCAGAGCTTGGGCATGCTCCATTTTGGAGATTTGTGTTTGTCTGGGCTTCCTGGTGCTGCAGACAACTATTAATAGCTGCATTTTATAAAAACATTCTGGTGGTCAGTGATCCAGATCTCACATGGCCAACTACCATTCAAAGACAGGTCCCTGGTCACTTAAAAAGCACACTAGGTTGGTGTGTGCGTGTGTGAGGGGGCCCAAACCCCTTCAGCATGTAGAAATGGAGAAGTGAGTGTGAGGTGATCAAGCCCCATTGGTGGGTGCCTTCTCTTCTCTCTCTCTCTCTTTCTCTCTCATTCTCTCACATGTACATGTGCCCTCTCGAATTAAAAATAAATTCTGCCATGCCGTAGGTTGGCAAACTTGGGGCACAGTGAGAACTCTCCCACACTGCTGGAAGGTGTGAGAAATGGTGAAACCACCATGGAAAAGGAACAGTTTCTGAAAAGATTAGACATGAGCCTGTCGAGAGTATCCTGAGTTTATCAAAGATAAAATAATACTCACATGAAGGCTAATATGTGAATGCTCAAAAAGCTTTATCTACAGTAGCTGCAAATTGTAATTTATCCCCACTGCCCTCCAGTAGACATTTGGATAAACCTTTGTGATATATCCATAAAGTAGAACATTAATACCAAGAAGTTAATTATTCACACAAATATGAACATGGATTTAATTTTTAAACATGCCTAACAAAAGATCCCAGAAAGACCATGTATATTTTATGATATTAATTATATACACTTTGTAAAAATAAGATCTAAAATACTATGGGTGAAAGCAAATTAGTGGTTACCTGGACTGAGGAGATAGTTGAAGGGAAGAATTTATAAGGGACACAAGTAAATTTTGTAGATGTTCAAATGTTTTATTTTCTTGATTTGTTATTGATTTTGATTAGGTTTATATAAATAACAAAACATACCAATTTAGACACATTAAATATGGGCAGTTGATGGCCTGTCAATCCCACAGCTGTCAAAAATATTTCAGTCTCTTCATGATGGCCGAAAAGGGTCTTTGTAATCTGGATCCAAATACCCTTACTTTTTCAGCCACTTTAAGGCCATAGGACACTGCACACAGTCACCTTGTGAGTTCCACCGCCCTTGTATCCTGGGCACAATCTTATGTCTGAGCACTGAAGTTACATTTTTTTTTTCTTTTGGAGACATTTTTTGCTATTAGGCACTTGCGGTCGTGAAAGAGACAGAGGAAGACAGACAAAAGTGAGAAATCACCCCCCAAGGGGGCATGGCTACTCCACAATCCTTCTCCATTCTCTTCTTGGAACCTTGGACAGTCATGCACATGTGTCTGGCGAGTTTAAGCAACCAGGTCCAGGATTCAAACCATGAAGTGCTGCAGTCACCCCTACAAGAAAGTTTATTAAAATGTTTTATTCTTTTTTATTGAATGATTTTAAAATTGTGAATGGTCATGCATATATTCCAGAGAGCAAGAGAGAGCCCCCTCTGAGATGTGGTAAAGCCGTAATCCTCTTTCCTCCACATCACCATCTCATCAGGTTTGGGGGTGCACATACATCTGTGCCCACTGTGTTTTTCAATCCACATGAGCCAAGATTGAAAACAAGGTCATTCAGGACACCTTTGTACACATCTCCATTCTCTATTCCACTGGGGGATTTCTTCTGGCAAAGGAACTCACTCAGTGTGGAATCAACTGTTCAAACCTTTCACACCAGAGCTTGGGCATGCTCCATTTTGGAGATTTGTGTTTGTCTGGGCTTCCTGGTGCTGCAGACAACTATTAATAGCTGCATTTTATAAAAACATTCTGGTGGTCAGTGATCCAGATCTCACATGGCCAACTACCTTTCAAATACAGGCCCCTGGTCACTTAAAAGGCACACTAGGTTGGTGTGTGCATGTGTGAGGGGGCCCAAACCCCTTCAGCATGTAGAAATGGAAAAGTGAGTGTGAGGTGATTAAGTCCCATTGGTGGGTGCCTTCTCTTCTCTCTCTCTCTCTTTCTCTCTCATTCTCTCACATGTACATGTGCCCTCTCGAATTAAAAATAAATTCTGCCATGCCGTAGGTTGGCAAACTTGGGGCACAGTGAGAACTCTCCCACACTGCTGGAAGGTGTGAGAAATGGTGAAACCACCATGGAAAAGGAACAGTTTCTGAAAAGATTAGACATGAGCCTGTCGAGAGTATCCTGAGTTTATCAAAGATAAAATAATACTCACATGAAGGCTAATATGTGAATGCTCAAAAAGCTTTATCTACAGTAGCTGCAAATTGTAATTTATCCCCACTGCCCTCCAGTAGACATTTGGATAAACCTTTGTGTATATCCATAAGGTAAAACATTAATACCAAGAAGTGAATTATTCACACAAGTACAAACATGGATTGAATTTTTAAACATGCCTAATAAAAGATCCCAGAAACATCATGTATATTTTATAATATTAATTATATACACTTTGTAAAAATAAGATCTAAAATACTATGGGTGAAAACAAATTAGTGGTTACCTGGACTGAGGAAATAGTTGAAAGGAAGAATTTCTAAGGGACACAAGTAAATTTTGTAGATGTTCAAATGTTTTATTTTCTTGATTTGTTATTGATTTTGATTAGGTTTATATAAATAACAAAACATACCAATTTAGACACATTAAATATGGGCAGTTGATGGCCTGTCAATCCCACAGCTGTCAAAAATATTTCAGTCTCTTCATGATGGCCGAAAAGGGTCTTTGTAATCTGGATCCAAATACCCTTACTTTTTCAGCCACTTTAAGGCCATAGGACACTGTACACAGTCACCTTGTAAGTTCCACCGCCCCTGTATCCTGGGCACAATCTTATGTCTGAGCACTGAGGTTACATTTTTTTTTTCTTTTGGAGACATTTTTTGCTATTAGGCACTTGCGGTCGTGAAAGAGACAGAGGAAGACAGACAAAAGTGAGAAATCACCCCCCAAGGGGGCATGGCTACTCCACAATCCTTCTCCTCCATTCTCTTCTTGGAACCTTGGACAGTCATGCACATGTGTCTGGCGAGTTTAAGCAACCAGGTCCAGGATTCAAACCATTATTGACTACTTTGGAGTCAAGCTACACAACAATTTCACCATCTGCTGGTCCCATATTTCTTCATTCTTCTTATTAAGTATTTCATTTTATTTATGATTATTTTTTCAATTTGCTATAGGGCACATGTACTCACCAGAAAACAGACAGAGAAAAAATGAGAAAGCAAGACACCAGGTCTGAGACTCAAACCTTGGCCATGTGGGAGTCCAGCACCTTAACCATCATGCCACCTGCTGCTGGTGGTTACACTTACCAAAATGTACTTTTAGGCAATTATTTTTAGAAACATTATAGGGAGAAGTTGCACAAATCTAGGTGGGACAGCCTGTGGCACATCCAGGCCTGGGGTCTAGCCTCTGTCCCTCATGAAACCACTGTCACAAGCCATCCCTCGTGGACTGCACATCATCATGTAGCACAGGACTGAATGTGCATCCTCTGGAGCATCTTCTAAAAACCTGCTCAGTTCCTCAGACCTTGTTCTGTGTTTGGGCTGAAGCAGGGCCAGACTCCTCACTCAGACAGTTTCCATTCACCTCCATCCCTGGGTCCTAAGGAAGGAGATGCTTAAGACAGCACCCCAGAGCCCTCTGTGTTCTCACTCCCCACAGCCTCCTCACAGGGTAGTCTTTATATTGTCCACGTCTCCTGTCCTAGCAGTCCAAATGCCTTCCCTGGAAAATTCTATTCATTATTACTAGTTACTTAGGGACACTAGGGGGTGTGGTCGATGGTCATGGAATGGTAGTGACCAGAGAACAGGTCTAGCTCCTGTCATCATGTCCGTAAACCCACCCAGTGGGCAGCAAGGGGACCTGCAGGTCTGTCTCAGTCTATAAAGTGGGTGCCCACAGATGTGTCCTCCCCACACTCCCAGGGCTAGGCCATGGGAGCCTGTTTGTGCTAATTGGAACTCCCAGTCCTATCTGCTCTGGGATGGGCCAACACTGCTGGTTACAGCTGTGTGGGATGAGATTCTGCCCAGCAGCTGCTTCCCCCTCCTCCCATGGGGTCAGCTCTGACTCTTATGCTTCAGCCTCATTGGTCTAGATAGCCAAAATATGCCTTCAGCTGGACTCAGGATGCAGCAGAAATCACCATGAGTGGAAGAAAACCTGTGTCAATGCCCCTCCCCTCCCCGCCAGTGGGGAAGATAAGAGGGCTGGGGTAGGGGCGGCTCCTGCAGGGGGACCTCGGCAGGGCTGTGTCCACCATGGCCTGGACTCCTGTCCTTCTCTTCATCCTTTTTTTTACACAGTTGAGGCCTGGTGTCAGACACTAGGGTGGCATCTGGTCTGCATCAGCCCATCTGTCTCAAGCCCTAAGCAGTGTACCCTGACCTGTACCCCATTACCCATGAGTGTCTTTGTCTGCAGGTTCCCTCCCCAGCCTGTGCTGACCCAGCCACCATCCCTTTCTGCATCTCCTGGAGTAACAACCAGACTCAGCTGCACTTTGAGCAGTGACATCAATGTTGGTGGCCACAACATGTACTGGTACCAGCAGAAGCCAGAGAGCCTTCCCTGGTGGTTCCTGCACTATTACTCAGACTCTGACAAGCAGTTGGGGCCTGGGATCCCCAGTAGAGCCTCTGGATCAAAAGATACCTCAAAGAACACAGCGTTTCTGCACTTCTCTGGGCTCCAGGCTGAGGACGAGGATGAGTATTACTGTCAGATTGCACACATTAGTGGTTCTCACAGAGACCTGGACAGATGGGGAAGTGGGACAAAAACCTCAGCAACTGCAAGTGACGGCCCCTTTGTTGATGTTAAAAAAAAATGTACTGACATTGTTCCAAAGATAAGTTATCTTAAGAGGTTCTCTCTCAATATTTCCTTATAGATTTAAAAAAAAAAATTCTTCCATAGACTCCCCCATCCTGACATACAACTGAAGGTCCAGGTGCCTCAAGTGATTCCGGCCAGCTCTGGCTGACATAGGTAAACAGTCATACACCAAGGACAGTCATATGAAGGGACTTGACTCAGGAGACTGGGCTGAAACTAAAAACCATTTGGAAAAGGAGGGTCTGAATGCCAAAATGAGGACTGGCACCCAACTGTGGGTTATTTCAGTCAGCCTGAACCTCTTTTCTTCACCCTCCTCCATCCTTTGCCACCAAGGTGTTTAGGAAAAAATGAAAGGGGAGAGGTGGCCCCTCTCACTCTTTCTTCCTGGCACAAGGCACAATGGTGGGCTTCCTGTCTTTCTGCTTTCTCTCCCAACACCCAGTAAATAGTTAGACTCTACAAGCTCCTCCATCCTCCATGGAGAGAGAGTCGATTGACCTCTGTGAAAAGAGTTCCACAAATATACATAAATTTATAGACAGACATGAATAAGTATGTATGATTACAAACACACATATACTAATTCAGTGACCAAACATCTTCCCTTAAGCAAAGGACCTAATCAAGCAACATCACAGAAGAGTGGTACCAAACATGCAAGAAATATATATTTTTTTCTTTTGGAGAGGTTTTTGCAATAGGGCACATGTGCTTGCCAGAAAGACAGAGAGAGATAGAAAGACAGAAAGCAGGAAATCACCCCCAGGGAGAATGGCCATGCCACAATCCCTTCTTCTTCATTCTCCTCTCAGGATCTTGGGCATGCATGCACATGAGCCTGGCATGAGTTTAGGCCACTGGGTCTGGGACTTGAACTGCGGTCGACTACATGCGAGTCCAGTGACATAACCACTACACTAGCTGCTGGTCCCCAAGAAGTATTTCTAAGGAGGAAAAATAAAGGGCACAGACCCAGCCCCATAGCACAGGGGTGAAGCACTACATTGAGAGCCAGATCTCGCAGGACAGAGCCAGCTTCAGAAATAGCTGAGGTGTGTATAGGTGCTTGACACAGATCCTGACAGGATAAAAAATGGAGGATAAACGATTCCGGAGTGGCCACATTCCATTGCTGTCTCTGTCCTTCTTTCTCTCTCTCTTTCTGATGATCTCACATGTTCTGTGGTAAATGTAAAAATAAATAAATAAATGCCACATAGCATAGACTCATTTCTAATTCTGGAAATATGATGGCGTATAAACAAGCATGAATAGTATTAGGAATATAATAGATCAATTTCAATTAACTAGAAATTCAATCATTCTTCAGCATAACAACAGCAGCACCCATGTTCATTTGAAAGAATCCTTGACCATGAGGGAGTTAGGCTGAAAACAGCACCTTGGACAGGTCTCTGGAGGATGTTTAAGCTGGTGTTGGAAGCAAAGGGTAGAGAAGGCAAATATCCTCTCAAATGTCTCATTAAGAGCCTTAGTCTCTCAGTATATGTTCATGACACACTTTGGAGGGAGAGATGGAAGTGCTGGACACACTACCAAAGGGCTCATGGATATAGTGTCCTTAGTGGTCAGCCCATAGTCCCTCAAGGATGAGCAACTCAGCCCAGAGAAAAGTGCCTTTTTGGTCAATCAGTACATCCCAGGGGGCACTAGGGGCACTATTCTCTCATCTCTGGCACTCCCTGCATTGAAGGGGGGGAGTTCATGGAGCTCTGGGAGCTTCCTCCCTATCAAGTTCAACTTCCCTTCATTCTCTACCAGTCATCAAGATACGGCAGGAAAGGAAGAGAGGGTGTCACTATTTCAATGGTATACAGTTCCTGTTTGGGACAGTGAAAATCTCCTGCCCATTGATAATGGTAATCATTGGACCACAGTGAGATGGGCTTAACTTCTCTTAACGCTACATTTCAACTTGATTAAAACATGTGCTCATAGAACTGACTGAAATGGCCAATTTAATGTTATAATTTACCATGATCAAATGCTTGCTAGTTCCAATGCCTAAATTGTATGAAAAAGTTATATTTGAAAAATGTCATTTCCACAGTTACATAATTTACTATGCTATAACTCACCCTCATTAATAAAAAAATGACAGTGATTACTACTTGCTCTGGACTGAATTCTGTTACAGAAAACAGTCACATGTTTCAGTCTTACCCCAATTCCCTCCAGTGTGACCATGTTCAGAGACAGGGCCTCTCAGGAAGTAACTAGGAAGAAATGAGGTCATAAAGGTGGGGCCCTTGTCCAATAAGGCTGTGCCCTGACAGAGCAAGGTTTGCATACAGGCAACATGGAAGGAAGAAAGCACGTGTGAAGACACAGGGGAAGGTGCTCATGTGCAACCACATGACCATGAGGGAGTTAGGCTGAAAACAGCACCTTGGACAGGTCTCTGGAGGATGTTTAAGCTGGTGTTGGAAGCAAAGGGTAGAGAAGGCAAATATCCTCTCAAATGTCTCATTAAGAGCCTTAGTCTCTCAGTATATGTTCATGACACACTTTGGAGGGAGAGATGGAAGTGCTGGACACACTACCAAAGGGCTCATGGATATAGTGTCCTTAGTGGTCAGCCCATAGTCCCTCAAGGATGAGCAACTCAGCCCAGAGAAAAGTGCCTTTTTGGTCAATCAGTACATCCCAGGGGGCACTAGGGGCACTATTCTCTCATCTCTGGCACTCCCTGCATTGAAGGGGGGGAGTTCATGGAGCTCTGGGAGCTTCCTCCCTATCAAGTTCAACTTCCCTTCATTCTCTACCAGTCATCAAGATACGGCAGGGAAGGAAGAGAGGGGGTGGCCATTTTATACAGTTCCTGTTTGGGACAGTGAAAATCTCCTGCCCATTGATAATGGTAATCATTGGACCACAGTGAGATGGGCTTAACTTCTCTTAACGCTACATTTCAACTTGATTAAAACATGTGCTCATAGAACTGACTGAAATGGCCAATTTAATGTTATAATTTACCATGATCAAATGCTTGCTAGTTCCAATGCCTAAATTGTATGAAAAAGTTATATTTGAAAAATGTCATTTCCACAGTTACATAATTTACTATGCTATAACTCACCCTCATTAATAAAAAAATGACAGTGATTACTACTTGCTCTGGACTGAATTCTGTTACAGAAAACAGTCACATGTTTCAGTCTTGCCCCAATTCCCTCCAGTGTGACCATGTTCAGAGACAGGGCCTCTCAGAAAGTAACTAGGAAGAAATGAGGTCATAAAGGTGGGGCCCTTGTCCAATAAGGCTGTGCCCTGACAGAGCAAGGTTTGCATACAGGCAACATGAAAGGAGGAAAGCACGTGTGAAGACACAGGGGAAGGTGCTCATGTGCAACCACACAGAGAGGCTCCAGGGGAGAC
Source organism: Tupaia belangeri chinensis (assembly GCF_000334495.1). NCBI lineage: Eukaryota > Metazoa > Chordata > Mammalia > Scandentia > Tupaiidae > Tupaia > Tupaia belangeri. The sequence goes on along the minus strand of NW_006160150.1, from coordinate 33,749 downwards.
CAAACCTGATGAGGCTCTGATCCTGGACTTCCAGTCCCCAGAACCATCAGAAAATAAATCTTTGTAAATCCAGGATTAAGTGATTCATCTACTCTGTGTTCTTGGTTTTGACATCCTTAACAAACCATTACTCAGGCTTGTCATTGTACTATTGTACAATGTATATTATTATTATTTCAAGACTAACCTCAGATGTGGATCTTCTATAAACTAGGAATCATCTGCACTGGTCAGTGTCTTCTCTCTGGAGCAAATTCCTATGATTCCCTTCTCGGAAGCCTAAGCATGTCACACATTTTTCTCACATGCTGCAGCTGCTATTACTGTCCCTGGTCTAGTCAGATGAAGCCCAAGCTCCTGCCTACACTCACCATTGACATTCATCTTTCAGTGCTGGGCTATGATGGCTGGAGAAGGTAGGGCCAGGCTCTGGCTGTCAAGACCTGAGCCCTCCCAGGCTGAGTGAACCCTTCCTCAGGCCACCAGGTGGCAGTAGGCCTGGAATCAGGATCCATCCTCAGGGAGCCAGGGCAGCCTCCCTGATGCTCATCCATATCTCTGAGCTGCTTCCTGCTTAATCCTCATGGTTGGGTGATGGGGAACAACCCCACACTCACTTAGCTCAGTCTGGGGAGTAGACTGAGGTGTTTGCTCAGCACAGATCAGCCCTGGAGGGTCTGGGATTCAGTCAGGTGGGACAGGCCTGGAGGGGGACAGTCTCACTCATTTTACAGGACTAGGTCTAAGGTGAATAAGACACATCTCCACTGAGTCAACAGAAGATCCCCAAGGAAGGATGACAACAGAAAAGATGTCTTTCAGTGAATAGGCCACCAAATCCCCAGATGACATACTTTGTTCTATATTGTGTTTCCCCTCAAACAACCTGGGCCAGTGGGGGGAGACAAACCCTGGGAATCGAGTAAAACTGAGCTCCCACTCTGAGTTCCCTGAGCAGGTTAGATCCACACTCTGTGGGAAGGAGTTTTGCATAGAGGGTTTGCAGGGAGAGTCCTGCCCAGTGCAGTCCTGTGCTGAAGGGATAAGAGACTCAGGAGCCCTGCTCAGCTGATGACCTGAAGGATCCAGCACTGGGACCCTGACCATGGCCTGGGCTCCTCTGCTCCTCATCCTCCTCACTCCCCTCACAGCTTAGGGTGGGCAGTGGGCAGTGCCTCCATAGGGTCCTCCACGTCCAGTCCCCTAACTCCACCCTGTCCTTGCTCATAAAACAGTTCACTGACTCTCCCCCTCCTTGAAGGCTTAATGAGGATCTGTGCTTCCATGGTCTCTCTCCCAGCCTGTTCTGACTCAGCCACTTTCTGCATCTGCCTCCCTGGGACAAGCAGTCACACTTACCTGCACCCTGAACACAGTAACTACTATGTAGACTGGTACCAGCAGAGACCAGGGAAGGGCCCCAGGTTTGTGATGCAAGTAGGCCCTAGTGGTATTTCGGGATCCAAGGAGAATGGAACCCTCAATCACTTCTCAGGCTCAGGCTCTGGTCCAGATCAGTTCCTGACCATCCAGAACCTCCAGGAAGATGATGAGAGTGACTACCACTGTGAAGTGAACCATGGCAGTGGTAGAAGCTATGTGTAACCCACAGTGACACAGGAAGAGGGAAGTGAGACCAAAACCTCCTATCTGAGTGGTCTTGAGCCCACTTCCCTTCCTACAGGCCTGACTCAATGCAGAGGGAAGTCTCCCAGCCTGAGAGTTCCCACCTTCCCAGATCCTGTGGGAAATGAAGTCACAGCAGCTAGTCCCCTGCATGCACATGTATTCTCAGGACATTGAGACATTTGTTTTGCATGTGGACATACAGAGTTGTTGCCACTCCCCTACCCTAATGGATTCAAATTTCTGTGTTGTGGAAATGTTCATAAGTGTGCCCATAGCACAACGCTGTCACCAGGTTTCATCACCCCTGTCCATATTCCAAATGTGTGAGCTGCCCCCAAAGCAAAGGGCACTGGATGTTTCCTATAGACACAAGTCCTTGACCTTGACCTTGACACATGGCTCACCTGGACTTCACCCACCGAGATCATCTACAAGTGCACAGGTCCTATTATGATTGTACCTCATTAGTTAGAGAGACAGAGACAGAGAGAAATGATACTTGCAGGAGGATGGGAAAGCCTGAGCCTGCTCTGTACCTGAGACATAGGAGGGGCCCCTTCCCAGCTCCCCACTGAGGGAATGTGTTCACATTCAGGATAGGAAGCTGTGGAGGAAGCAGCATGAGCTCCTCCAGCCAGCACCTGCATTCTCAGCCACCAAGCCCTGTCCCGTGGTCCCGGGGCTACCAGATCTCCTTGTGGCTGCTCTCCTCCAGGCTACACCCTGCCATTCCTCCAGCAAGAGGTATGTTCAGGATTCTGTGGAAGTTGAGTTGCCTCTGTGCACCTCTTTTGTTGGCAGCTAGACATACAGGTGAAAGACAGGTCTGTGGCTAGTTTCAGGAGCAGGATATTCCACAGGACACAGGTGAGCTCCAGAGGAGAGATGCCCAGGGTGCCAACCTCCAAAGGAAGACTGGCTGAGACATACCTGACGAGTCAACCCCTAGAGCCTCAGGACCACATGGGGCCAGGTCCACAGAGGAAAGCAAACCTGTCCAGATCCTGACAGTAAACACGCATGTGTTTTAGCAAACTATAAAATAAAAAGAAGAAAAGAAAAGAAGTTGGAAACAAAAAAAAATTAAAAGGTATTTCCCATTTATGGATTTCAAGAATTAATATAACTAAATATAAAGGACCAGGTCCCAGTAAAATATCAGTGATTTTCTTCTCACAGAGATAGGAAGAAAAATCACAAAGTTTTTGTGGAAGCACTAATCCACTCAATATATACCGACTATCCGCACTCTATGATAGAGAGCAAAAAAATGGAGAACATAAAAGCAGTGAAGGTACTCAATGAGAATAGGACAGTGTGGAATGGGGGAAGTGAAGAAAAGAGGATAGAGAAAGATAGCAAGTGAACAATAGAGAGGCAAGACGTTAGTGAGAAACATATATGGCTTATTAACTGTTGATGATGACATGTATAGTATTCTCAACTGGATTGGTCTGAGAAGTATTTCATGATGGGCAAAGTATTTTTACAAGCAAAATGAGAAATAACGATTGACTGTTTTAAAAAATAATTAGAATAATAATAATAATGATTGGGGAAAACATAGAAAAGAAAAAAAATAGACCCTATGTAGCTAAAGCAATCTTGAACAAAATGAACAGAGCTGAAGGCGTCATGTTACTGTTCTTCAAAATATGCTGCAAAGCTATAATCACCAAGTCAGCAAAGTCCTGGCATTTCACTTAGAGGCAGAGTACAGAGCTTGTCTTTCCATGCCTGGTGGATCTCACCTAGCTTCACTGAATCTTTCCATGCTGTATGTATACACCCAAACACAATTATTTCTCAATTTAAAGTAAACTTTAAAGGAATTCCTATTATACATGACAATGTGGTGAACACTGAGGACCTTATGCCAATGCAATAAACCAGTTAGAGATGGCAAATATCTTATGTTAACACATTATGGATCCTCTAATTTGGTAAAATGGCTAGCAGAGGGCATGGTGGGTAAGGTAGCTAACTCTTACATTGAAGTCCCTCACCTGGTTGCTTGAAAATCATACTTAGCATTTGTGGGTGTGAGCCCCAATTCCTGAGAAGAAAAGGAAGAAAGGATTGAGGCATGGCCCTCTCCCCTAATGGATGATTTTTCACATTCCCTCACTGTCTCTGTTGCATGCACACATCTATGCAAAAACTTTAAAAAATAAAATAAAAGAGAAGAAAAAATACAGGTGAAACATAGAAGCAGAGTTAAATTGTTGTTCCCAGGAATTTGGAGGAGAGGTATGAGGGATTGATAAATTTCCTGTTATTCCAGGTAACTAAGTCCTAGAAATTTGTGCTACTATCTTTGCATAAATCTGTTCAAAAAGTAGATTTTATAATATTTTTAGCACCACTATCACCACAAAAATGTAGTTAGTAGAACAAAGTTGGGGGGATCATTTTTGGGTGATTGAATTCTACTAATTGGACTGTGGTTTATATTGACTGTGTACAAATACAAAAGTCAATAATCTGTTTCTTTAAAAGGCTGAACATTAGTACATGAGGATTATAGCCCAATACCATTGCTTCAAGAAACATTAACATACCCTAACCCAGAATTTCTCCATGAAGGACAAATAACATGTTTGGGTCAGCCATTGCTGTGATTGTTAATGCAGAGGGAGCCCAATAGCCAACTGCATGTTTAAATCCTGAAATCACAACTTGAATTACAAGCCTGAGACACATGGGTGAACCCAAAATCCAGAAAGGAGAAATAGAGGAAATTCCCATTGCAGCATGGGCATCCCACATGGGAGGTGCTTTCTCACTTTCCTGCTGTTTCTATCTGGGTGGAGTACACACAGTCCAGCAAACAAAAACATGCTTATAAAAAGGACATGAAGGGAACCAGCAGTTAGCGTAATGGCTATTTCGCTGGACTCCCATGTAGTCGACCGCGGTTCACGTCCCAGACCCGGTGGCTTATCTGGGACTTTAAGGTGAACTCCCACCCCACCCCACCCACAATCTGGATTAAGCTGGCCAGTAGTTCTGGACACCAGGTGGACTGAGGCTGAGGGCCTGACCAACCTGGTCTTGTCACTCATCCTCTGGCCCTTTCCCACTAGTCTTTGGACTCTCTGAATTTTGGTGATTTGAATATCACGCGGTGTGCTTTGGGCACTGCACAATTTCCTTTTTTTGTTTTGTTTTTCTTTGCTCTTGAGGTGTTGCTTATTAGGTCAGTTGGAGGCTTACCACTCCTTAGAAACAGGGAGGACGTTGGGCCATCCAGGACTAGTGGTAACAGTTAATGGTAATTGTGAGCAACAGGTAGGCCAACCATAAGAGAAATCATCAATTTTCTAATCCTGTACAACTTTTAACACTCAGAGATACATTAAATAAGTTAGGAAGCAACACATAGATTACCTGATGACTAGGAACAATCGCAGAGGCTCAAGAAATATGAGCAACCAACAAAAGGCCTCTCCCTCA
>NW_006160150.1:21036-26039 GCF_000334495.1 Tupaia belangeri chinensis | reverse complement strand
CCAGGTCTACGTTTCTTTCCACTTCTGCCACAGGAGGGGGTCTGCATGCAAATATGTGCCAGTGACTGCCCAGGTCCTCTCTGAGGCCTGGGCTGGGGCTCAGCTCACAGTGCAGACTGAGGGAGAGGGACATTGGTCTCACCCCTTGGGGAGTCCTGAGAGGAATCACCTGCTGGGACAACACAGAAGGCCTTATTCAGGGGACTCTGCCAGAGAGGATATAGCTGCTGTGTCCCCATCAGTAAGCACAGGGCCAACCCCAGGCACAGCATCTTTGGCTAAATTTTCCTGAATGAGCAGTATTGTAGGGATTTCAGGGCAGTCCTACAACACCTCCTACTGTTCACAGCAGCACACCTCTCCATGGTCCAGATCGTGAGCCCATGGGGACTCTGAAGGTTACCAGACACTGCCTGTTCACACACCATGGTCTGGTTCCCTGAGATACACTCTGATAAATTTTGTGTGGTGGGAACCAGCAGTTAGTGTAATGGCTATGTCGCTGGACTCCCACGTAGTCGACCGCAGTTCGTGTCCCGGCCCTGGTGGCTTAAAACTCACGCCAGGTGCATGTGCGTGCGTGCCCAAGATCCCAAGAGGAGAATGGAGGAGAAGGGATTGCGACATGACCATCCCTCCTGGGGGCTGATTTCTCACTTTCTGTCTCTATGTCTCTCTCTGTCTGTCTGGCGACCACACGCGCCCTATAGCGAAAATCTCAAAAAAAAAATTTTTTTATGTGGTTACCGCAGTTTCACACTCTCCGAGTTTTCCATCTGTGGGACCTGCAGGCATATACATAGAGGAAGCTGTAGTTCCAGAGCCTCAGAGAACAGGCTGCAAACATCTCATCTCGTCATTGGTGTGCACTTAAGTACATGTATCATTCATGAACTGTGTCAGAGGCTCAGGTTAGTGGAGACAAATGGGAAATTTGTCTCATTTGAACTCAAGGTTGTCTTTCATTATAATCCAGGAAAACATGAGTCACAAAAGAACCTGAACATCTATTTCTTATGACAATTTCATTTGAAATTTGCCTAATTGAAGAGAATTCAGTCCTTCTTCTGATTTAGGGGTTTTAAGCAAGGTTGTGAAACATTTTAGGGCTCACTGAAAATCAAATACAAGAACTACGTAGGATATCCTAGCTCAAATTCCAAATAAATTGTATAATTGCCCAGTGCCATTTTAAATAACACATAGATTTATGTAACATTCTTGCATATTTGAGTAATAATAATGGAAAAAAGAGAGAAGAGATTAATGGTAAGCTCTAGGGTGTGAATATGTTCAACAAAGTTTGTGTGTTGGAAACTTCATCCCCAATGCAACAGCGTTGGAGGTGGAACCTAAGAAGAGCAATTGTTCTTGTCTACAGTGGAGGAGTGACTGCCAGGGTGAGTGACACATGTGAGCTCAGCCCCCATCACTCCTGAAATTCTTGCCTTTCTGTTCTCCACCATAGGGTGACTCACACAAAGGACTTCCAGAGATGTTGGGCCATATTCTTGGACTTCCCAGTCTCCAGAACCTGAGCCAAGTAAATTCTCCTTTCTTGTAAATTAACAACCTGTTTTATTCCATCCTAGTAGCACAGAATGGACCAAAGCACAAACCAGTATGTGGGTTCTACTAATGCCCCAGCCTTCTTTGAATGGTAAGTGAGACACCCAAGGTCTTGTCCTGCAGACAGTGGAGCCTGAAATCAACTGCTGATACACCACAGGGCCATTTTTGTCATCCTCGCCATCTTCATCCTTCCTGGTAGAACTTCCCAGGCCTGGGACCATGACAGCCATTCAGAACAGGTGGTCATCTCTGTCCTATATGTCCACATTTACTACAACCAAAGAGAGAGAGAGAGGCAGAGAGGGAGAGAAATAAAGAGAGAGAAGAAAGATAGACAGTTAACTTTATGTTAAGAGAAATTTGGCATTTGTTTTTGTTCCAGGATGTCAACTTATAAATCCTTGAAATTTCCCTTGTGACCACTATCCACTTTATACCAGTCAAGTGAATTGTGGTGGCCCCTGTTTAGGCTCCAGAATGGGATGGCTCTGCCAGTAAAACCAGCTAGCTGACTAAAGTGTTGGGGACTTGAGCCACTTATATCAGTCCATCTTCCTATCAAGAGGTTGGGGAGAGTTGGAAATTTAGTTAAATTTGATGATGTCTGTTTAACAAACTCAGTAAATACTATGCACACTGCAATATTGGGTGAACTTTACCATTGTTAAAGTTTATTAGACCCATGGGTAAGAGACTAATCCTTATGCCATGATCTATCCTCAGCTTCAATTAACCCAGATCATGGAAACATGTGATCCCAGAAACTCAGAGGAGGCTCCAGATGAAAATGTTACCTTGTCATGAGGATTGGCCTAGAAGAGTGTTGAGTTCCACCTGTGCACCTCCATCCAGCCCTGAGGGTGAACATCTATGCTGTGTTTGCATTTCTAACAGAACATCTGAGACTGATTATTTATAAAGAAGTAGAAGTTCAGTGACTCATGATTTTATTGAATGGAACATGCCTGACAGAAGCAGAGAGCATGGTGGGTACATGGAGAGAGAGAGAAAGAGAGAATGTGTGAATGACCTGTGGGCAGTTATGACATTTATAGCAACCTGCTCTTGTGATCACTAATCCCATATTATGTGAGCTGGAACTCCCTACGTCTCTCAGGACATTATCATCTAGTGATGAGAGTGTTTGACTCCATGACCCAGTCACTGCTCCCTAGACCTAATTTCTCAGACTCCATTACACTGGGGACAAAAGAGAAAAACATGGACCTTTGAGGGGCAAACCATTACTCCAACCATGACAGGATTCCTACTCCAATGTAAGGAGAGGGTGATCATCCTGAGGACACAGACTCTTCGTGTTTGGAAGCTCTCAGAACTGACCCTGTGTGTCTATTCAACTGATTGACCTTGACTTGCTGTCCTTATAACAAAACTGGGATCTTATAATAGTTTGAGGATGTGACTATTTGTAGTGAATTATGAAACCTGAGGTGCTTATGAGAACTCCTGTATTTGTAGCAGATTGGCCCAAAGTGGGGTTAGCCTGGATACCCTGAACTTGTGGCTGGTGTTTGCAGTGAGAGAAGCAGCAGGAGGCTTGAGGACACCAATGGCATTAACCCACATAATTTATTCTCAGATCAGGAATTTAACATAAGAATGCATTGAAGAGTTATCCCATCAGAATGTTCTTTCTTTATTTTTTGATTTACAGTTTTACTATAGTAACAAACATTTTGCTACAGTGAAATATACAAACATAGACATAATTATGCTTAAATTCATATAGAGCAATATTTACATTTGGGAGAGATTTTCACGAGACAGAGAGAGACATAGAGACAGAAAGCGAGAAATCACCCCCCAGGGGGGATGGTCATGCCCCAATCCCTTCTCCTCCATTCTCCTCTTGGGATCTTTGGCACGCACGCACACGCGCCCGGCGTGAGTTTTAAGCCACCAGGTCCGGGATGCGAACTGTGGTTGACTTCGTGGGAGTCCAGCGACATAGCCATTACGCTAACTGCTGGTTCCCAACAATATTTACATTTTTATGTTAGACTTTTGAAGATAAGAGAATGAAGTACAGCTTAAGTTTTACAACAAAGAAAAGAAAAATATACACGACAGAAATGGAGTTAACAGTAAAAGTACAGCTCTCTGTTTCTGACATAACATGTGGAAATGTCTAGTCTGAAAGTTACATCATCTTAACCTGATTGTCCAAATAATTAAACAGACCTTTCTTTTTAAATACATTTTGTTGTATGTCATTGTGCAATATTATATTAAACTACGTATTTTTCTCTAAGCATGCCACTTAGTAGCAATATAAAATATTTTAATACATGTTTTTTTCTAATAAAATACACCTAGACAAAAACTTTATACTTAGGACTTAAGATAGTTGGAAATGAAACTCTAAAATTAACAAATAACTTTGAAAGGAATCAGTAAGGCTTACGTATTATTTTAGCTAAGATGCAATCTTTACAAAGACTATTACATACTAATCATTTATTTTCAAAATTAATATATTAATAAAATTACATATTGAAAACAGTTTCAATTTAAAGTAAAAATTAGTGTTTCATATATACATATATACATATATCATGAGGAAAACCTTCTGAGAAACAAACATTCTGTTTCATATATACATATATAATGAGAAAATCCTTCTGAGAAACAAACATTCTTTTTTGGGGACGATTTTTTTTTAATTTACTTTTTTATTATCATCATAATCTTGTTTATAATACATTGGATTGCATATAACTTTACAGTGCATTACGTTGCTTTTTCAAAAGGGAATGCCCTGCATGTCAGTCAATAGAGAGACATTAAGCTCCCCACTTCATCATTCAATATATTTTCAATGTTTTTCCCAATCATTATTATTATTCTAATTATTTTTTAAACAGTCAATTGCTATTTCTCATTTTGCTTGTAAAAAGACTTTACCCATCATGAAATACTTCTGAGACCAATCCAGTTGAGAATACTATACATGCCATCATCAACAGGTAATAAGCCATATCTGTTTCCCACTAACGTCCTGCCTCTCTATTTGCTCTCTTGCTTTCTTTCTCTATGCTCTTCTCTTCACCACCCCCCCCATTCCACACTGTCTTATTCTCGTTAAGTACTTTCACTGCTTTTATGTCCTCCAATATTTCGCTCTCTATCATAGAGTGTGAATAGTCAGTATATATTGAGTGGACACATACAATATCTTTCTTTCATAGCCTGGCTTACTTCACCCAGCAATAGATCCTCCATGACCACACCAATGGATGACCCAACATGTTATTTGCCCTTCATATAGAAATTCTGGGTTAGGGTATGTAAATGTTTCCTGAAGCAACTGTATTGGGCTATAATTCTCAGGTACTAATGTTTGGCCTTTTAAAGACACAGATTATTGACTTTTTTTTTTTTTTTGGAGAGATTTTCACTGTAGGGGCCGT
>NW_006160150.1:6495-20974 GCF_000334495.1 Tupaia belangeri chinensis | reverse complement strand
GGGGGATGGTCACGCCGCAATCCCTTCTCCTCCATTCTCCTCTCGGGATCTTGGGCACGCACACACACGCGCCCGGCGTGAGTTTTAAGCCATCGGGTCCGGGACACGAACTGCGGTCGACTACGTGGGAGTCCAGCGACATAGCCATTACGCTAACTGCTGGTTCCCACAGATTATTGACTTTTGTATTTTTACACAGTCAATAAAAACTACAGTCTAATTAGAATTCAATCACCCAAAAAAGACCCCTCCAACTTTGTTCTAATAACTACATTTTTGTGGTAATAGTGGTGCTAAAAATATTTACTATAAAATCTACTGTTTGAATAAATTTACACAAAGGCAATATATAAGTGTACAAAGCAATATTGCCAAGTGGGACTGAAATAGTACCACAAATTTCTAGGATTTAGTTACATGGATTAACAGGAAATTTATCAATCCCTCATTAACCTCTCCTCCAATTCCTGGGAACAACCATTCAACTCTGTTTCTATGTTTCACCTGTATTTTTCCTTCTCTTTTATTTTATTTTTAAGGTTTTTGCATAGATGTGTGCACTCACTAGAGACAGAGAGGGAATGTGAGAAATCATCCATTAGGGGAGAGGGCCATGCCTCAATCTTTTCTTCCTTTTCCCCTCGGGATTTGTGGCTCACACCCTCACATGCTCAGTGTCATTCCCAATCTACCAGAAGAGGGACTCCAACCTAAGGTTAGCTACATGAGATCCAGCACCTTACCCACCATGCTTTCTGCTAGCCATTTTACCAAATTAGAGGATCCACATAAGTGTTATCATAAAGCATTTGCCATTTCCAACTGGTTTCTTGCATTAGTATAAAGTCCTCAGTGTTCACAACATTGCGAGGTGTAATGAGATTTTCTTTAAAATTTATTTTAAATTGAGAAATAATTGTGTTTGGATATACACATATAGCGTAGAAAGATTCAGTGAAGCTAGATGAGATCAACCAGGCATGGAAAGATAGGCTCTGTACTCTGCCTCTAAGTGAAATGCCAGGACCTTGCTGTCTTGGTGATTATAGCTTTGCAGCATATTTTGAAGGACAGTAACATGACACCTTCAGTTCTGTTCATTCTGTTCAAGATTGCTTTAGCTACATGGGGTTTTTAGTGCTTCCACAAAAACTTTGTGATTTTTCTTCCTGTCTCTGTGAGAAGAGCATCACTGGTATTTTAATGGGACCTGGTTCTTTATATTTAGCAATATTCATTCTTATAATTCATAAATGGGAAATATTTTTAATTATTTTTGTATCCAACTTCTTTCTTTTCTTCACTTTATTTTATAGTTTTCCAGAAGACATGTGTGTTCACTGTCAGGACCTGGACAGGATTGCTTTCCTCTGTGGACCTGGCCCCATGTGGTCCTGAGCCCCCAGAGGTCACTACTCAGGTAGGCCTCAGCCACAGTCTTCTTTTGGAGGTTGGCACCCTGGGCATCTCTCACCTGGAGCTCACCTGTGTCCTGTGGAATATCCTGCTCCTGAAACTAGCCACAGACCTGTCTTCCACCTGTATGTCTAGCTGCCAACAAAAGAGGTGCACAGAGGCAACTCAGCTTCCACAGAATCCTGAACATGCCTCTTGCTGGAGGAATGGCAGGGGGGAGCCTGGGGGAGGGCACGTGGAGGAGAGCAGCCACGAGGAGATCTGGGAGCCCCGGGACCACGGGACAGGGCTTGGCAGCTGAGAATGCAGGTGCTGGCTGGAGGAGCTCATGCTGCTTCCTAGCCTGGATGTGAACACATTCCCTCAGTGGGGAGCTGGTGGAGGAGAGCAGCCACGAGGAGATCTGGGAGCCCCGGGACCACGGGACAGGGCTTGGCAGCTGAGAATGCAGGTGCTGGCTGGAGGAGCTCATGCTGCTTCCTAGCCTGGATGTGAACACATTCCCTCAGTGGGGAGCTGGAAAGGGGCCCCTCCTATGTCTCAGGCACAGAGCAGGCTCAGGCTCTCCCATCCTCCTGCAAGTATCATTTATCTCTGTCTCTGTCTCTCTAACTAACGAGACACAATCACAATAGGATCTGTGTGTACTTGTACATGATGGTGGTGGGTGAAGTCCAGGTGATCCATGTGTCAAGGTCAAGGTCGAGGTCAAGGAATTGTATCTCCAAGAAACACCCAATGCCTTTTGCTGTGGGGGCAGTTCACACATGTTGAATATGGCCGGAGGTGATGAGACCTGGTGACAGCAACTGTGTTATGGACACATGTATGACAGCTCCACAATGCAGAAACTCGAACTCCATCAGGGTAGGGAGGTGGCAACAACCCTGCATGTCCACACACAAAGCAAATGTCACAATGTCCTAAGAAAACATGCACATGCAGGGGACCAGCTGCTGTGACTTCAGTTCCCACAGCGTGTGGGAAGGTGGGAGCTCTCAGGCAGGGCTGGGAGACTCCCCTCTGCACTGAGTCATGCCTGTGAGGAGGGAAGAGGGCTCAGGTCCACTCAAATAGGAGGTTTTGGTCTTCCTTCCCCTTCACCTATGTCACTATGTATTACACGTAGCTACTCCCACTGCTATGGTCTATCCCACAGTGGTAGTCACTCTCGTCATCTTCCTGGAAGTTCTGGATGGTCAGGAACTGATCCAGGCCAGAGCTTGACCCTGAGAAGCAATCTGGGATCCCCTCCCCCTTGGAACCCACAATGCCACTAAGGCACATTCTCATCACAAACCGTGACCCTTCCCTGGGCTCTGTTGGTACTATTCCATCATGTAGCTATCATAGCCACTGCTCAGGGTGCACGTGAATGTGATTGCTTGTCCAGGGAGGCAGATGCGAGGGTGGCTGATTCAGAACAGGCTGAGAGAAGGACCCTGGAAACATAGATCCTCATTAGGGCTTATAAAAGATTCTGAGCCTTTTTCTTCATAATCTGTTATGTATCCATGATGCATTTGTATGAAACAGTTGTTTGAGAGGAAACAATATGGAACAAAGTATGTCATCTGGGGATTTTGTGGCCTATTCACTGGAAGGCATCTTTTCTTTTGTCATCCTTCCTTGGGACTCATTTGTTGACCCAGTGAAGATGTGTCTTGTTCCCCCTACACCTAGTCCTGTAAAATGAGTAAGACTGTCCCCCTCCAGGTTTTTCCCCCCTGACTGAATCCTGGACCCCCCAGGACTGATCTGTGCTGATCAGACACCTCAGTCTAATCCCCAGAATGAGCTAAATGAGTGTGGGGTTGTTTCCTACTGCCCAACCATGAGGATTAAGCAGGAAGCTGCACAGGGACAGGACAGGTATCAGAGAGGCTGCCCTGACTCCCTGAATATCCTGATTCCAGGCCTACGCTTCCCCCTGGTGGCCTGAGGAAGAGTTCACTCATCCCAGAAGCAAGGGCTCAGGTCTTGATAGTCAGAGCCTGGCCCTAGCTTCTCCAGCCATGATGGCCCAGCCCTGACAGGTGAGTCTGAATGGTGAGTGTAGGCAGGAACTTGGGCTTTATCTGAAGAGACCAGGGACAATAACAGCAGCTTCAGCATATGAAAAAAATGTGTGCACAGTTCTAGGCTTCTGAGAGGGGAATCATATAAATCTGCTCCAGAGAGAAGATCATGGTCACTGCAAATGGACCCTACTTTTATAGAAGAAGACCTACATCTGAGGTTAGTCTTGAAACAATTATAATAATATACATTGTACATAGTACAATGACAAACCTGAGTAATGGTTTGCTAAGGATGTCACAACCAAAGATCACAGGCTAGGTGAATCACTTAATCCTGGATTTACAAAGATTTATTTTCTGATGGTTCTGGAGACTGTAAGTCCAGGGTCATGGTCTTATCAGATTTGGTCTCCCCTTGATCTTCTCTCTGTAGTTGAACATGAACACCTTCCCCCATGTCTTCACTCATGCTTTCCTCCTTCCATGTTGCTTGTAGCAAACCTTGCTCTGTCAGGACACAGACTCATTGGACAAGGGCCCCACCTTTATTACCTCATTTCTTCCTAGTTACCTCCTGAGAGGTCCTCTCTCTGAACATGGTCACACTGAAGGGGGTTGGGGTAAGACTGCCACATGTGATTGCTTTGTGGAACAGAATTTAGTCCACAGCAAGCAGTAATTACTGTCATTTTTTTTAATGAGGGGGAATTATATCACAGTAAAGTATTTAAGTGTGAAAATGACATTTTTCAAAGTATAAGTTTTTCATAGAATTTAGGCAATCATTTGAGCATGGTAAATTATAACATTAAATTGGCCATTTTAGTCACTTCTATGAGCACATGCTTTAATCAAGTTGAAGTGTAGCATTAAGAGAAGTTAAGCCCATCTTCAGTGTAGTCCAACCATTACCATTATCAATGTCCAAGAGTTTTTCACTGTCACAAACAGAAACTCTGTGCCATTCAAATAGTGACACCCTTTCTTCCTTCACAACAGTATCTGGTGGAGAATGGAGGGAAGTTGAACTGGATAGGGAGGAAGCTCCCAGAGCTCCATGAACCCACCTCAATGCAGGAAGTGCCAGAGAGGAGAGACCAGTGCCCCTGATGTCCCCTGGGAGATGCTGATTGACCCAGAAGGCCTTTTGGGCTGAACTTCTCATTCCTGAGGGACTATGGGCTGCCCCCTAGGGGACACTACCTCCATGAGCCCTTTGGCAGTGCGTCCAGTGCATCAATCTCTCCCTCCCACAGTGTTTCATGAGCATACCCTGAGAGAACAGACTATGGGCTGCCCCCTAGGGGACACTACCTCCATGAGCCCTTTGGCAGTGCGTCCAGTGCATCAATCTCTCCCTCCCACAGTGTTTCATGAGCATACCCTGAGAGAACAAGGCTCTTAAAGGGACATTTGAGAGGTTTTTGTTTTGTTTTGTCTTGTTTGTTTGTTTGTTTGTTTGTTTTCCTTCTCTACACTTTCAACACAAGCTTAAACATCCTCCAGAGACCTGTCCAAGGTGCTGTTTTCAGCCTAACTCCCTCATGGTCAAGAATTCTTTCAAATGAACATGGGTACTGCTTGATATTATGCTGAAATATGTTTAAATTTCTAGTTAACTGAAATTGAACCATTATATTGCTAATACTATTCATGCTTGTTTGTATGGCATCATATATCCAGAATTAGAAATGAGTTTATGCTATGTGCCATTTTTTTTTTATATTTACCACAGTACACATGAGCTCACCAGAGAGAGAGAGAGACAGATACAGCAACGAAATTGTGCTCAGGCACAATTCAACAGTGCCCACTCTTCAGGAGTGGCAGAACTTATGAACTGACCATGTGCAGTATTCTATGGACTTGAAGTGACAGAAGAAGGAAGAGTATTTGGATCCAGATCATACTCTGCTGTCATGAAGAGACTGAAATAGACTTATGACAGTTAAGTGATATATGATTGGCAGGCCCTCAACTGCACATATTTACTATTTCTGATTTAGTTTGTTTTGTTATTTATGTAAACCTCCCCAGAATCATCACCAAATCCAGAAAATAAAAAACTTTCCAACATCTTCAAAGTTTTACTGATATCCCTTCGAAGTCCTTCCTTACAACTATGTCTCCAGTATTTGAGCAATTTAGGTAGGAGATAAACTTGACACATCTAACTAGGGTGTAAGGCCCAAAACAGAGACATGGTAAGCTTTACCCAAGATGGAATCACAATGGTTAAGTTTTAATAGACCACGAGCTGGCTGCATTGGGACTCAAATCTGCTAAGCTAAGGGCAACCATTTCTATTTGTTAATTACATTCTAACAAAAAGTGCAGACCAATGTGGTCTGTTAATCCACAAAGAATGGAGTCATAAATCACCCATATTTCTATGTATCTATTTTCTGAAGTTCATTTTTTATGAGAGAGTGAGCCCACTGCTCAGACTGCTGAGTAAAATCTCTACTCAGATTCTCTTTGACAGCCCATTCAGGACTTCTCCTGGCTTGGGAATTCTTTTCTTCCTTCCCTCCCTTAATAGACTCTGCTTTGCTATCCCCTCTCTGTGTCTATGTCTCTAATTCTCTGTGAGTGTGGGACAAGAACCTGGTTATCTCCTGGTCCTAAATCAAGCACTGGTGTTGGGCTTGAGCATCCAATACCTGCATCAAAACCACTGATTTCTTTCTGCAATTGCATTTTAGATTTTTTAAATGCATATAATTAATATCATAGGTTATGTACCATCTTTCTGGAATCTTTACTTAGCAGATTTAAAAATATAATTCAAGAACCAGCTGGTGTTTTAGTGGTTATGGCATTGGACTTGCACATGGAGTCCTGCACTCACAGCTTGAGTCCTGGAACCAGAGTCTTAAAAAACATGCTGAGCACATGTGCATGCATACCCTAAATCCCAAGAGGAGAATGGAGGAATAATGATTGTGGTGTGGCCATCCCCCCTGGGGGTGATTTTCCATTTTCCATCTCATTGTCTCTCTCTGTTTCTCTCCAATGAATGCACATGCCCTGTGACAAAATCCTTAAATATATATATTTAAATCCATGTTGCTACATGTACAAATAAATCACTTATTAATGTTTCAGTTTATGGACATATCAGAAGAGATTTATCCAAATGCCTATGGGAGGGCAAGATGGATTAGTTATAGTTTGCAGCTGCTATAAATAAAACTGTTCTGAGCAT
The DNA here is from genome assembly GCF_000334495.1 of Tupaia belangeri chinensis. Classification (NCBI taxonomy): domain Eukaryota; kingdom Metazoa; phylum Chordata; class Mammalia; order Scandentia; family Tupaiidae; genus Tupaia; species Tupaia belangeri. The sequence continues at coordinate 14,329 of NW_006160150.1, read as the reverse complement.
TTGTGTAGAAGCAGCGTGTGCATATATGCTTTCATTTCTCTTTGATAGATTCAGGATACACTGACAGGTTTGTTTATTCTTTTTCAGAAACTGTCTCTTTTCCATAGTGGTTTAAGCATTTGTCACAACTCCCAGCAATGTGTAAGATTTCTCACTGTGCCTCATGCTTGCCAACACATAGCATGGCAGAATTGTTATTAATTTCCAGAGGGCACAAGTGCATGTGAGAGATAATAGAAAGCACCCCCCACCCCACTGAAGCATGGTCACTTCATACTCACTTCTCTATTTCTCCAACTTCTCAGGTTGTGGAGGACACACACACACACACACACACACACACACACGCACACACACAGCCTAATGTGGTTGTCAAGCTCTGGGGGAATGGTCCTCAAACAGACAAGTGGAATCCAGATCCCTAGCCACTAGGTTATGGTTTTATAAAATGACACTATTATTATGCTTTTACAGCAATACCTGCACACCGGGAAGGCCAAGACAAATACACATCTAAAAAATGGAGTGTCCCTGAGCTGCAATAAGAGACAGTATATAGTTGATATCATGACTGTGAGTGAGTCTCCTTGCCATAGGAAATGCCAGTAGAATGAGGAATGAAGATATGTACAAAGGTTTCTTGAATGACCTTGGTTTGAATCCTGGCTCAGGAGGCTTGAAAAACACATCAGACACATGTATACGTGTGTCCCCACACCTGATGGGATGATGCGTAGAAGAAAATATTGCAGCATGATCTGCAGCACAACTCACTATGGCCTCTCTCACTCTCTCTGGAAAGCACAAGTATACACTGGCAATACAAAAAAAATCAGATGCCAGCATGTGGCATATAGTACTTAAGGCGCTAAACTCCCACATGACCCACAGTGATTGGAGTCCTGGGCCCAGCGACTTGAAACTCACATCAGGAGCAGATGCTTATGTGCCCCAAATCTCAGGAGAATGGAAGGGAGGGAATTGTGGTATGGTCATCCTCCTGGGGGTTGGGGGTGATTTCTCAATTTCCCTCTCTCTGTATCTTTAACAAACATAAAATCATTAATTTAGAAAAGAATAAAAACATTTTATTAGACTGTCTTGTGAAGATGACAATACCATTTCAGCAGAATAGAAGGGAGGATTTTGCCTCACTTCCCCATGTTTCTAGAGCACTGCGGCATGCTATGAACTGTCATGCCACACACCACAGTAATAGTCGACCTCATCTTCAGGCTGTAGCCCAGAGATGTGCAGAACACCTGCATTGGCTGATGTGTCTTTGGATCCAGAGAGGCAGCTGGGGACCCCAGAACCCTGGTGCTTTTGTGAGTCTGTGTGGTAGTACAGGGGATAACGGGAAGGGCTCCCTGGTTTCTGCTGGTACCAGTATATCTAGTAACCACCAACACTGAAGCCACTGCCTCAGGGTGCAGGTGAGTCTGGCAGATGCTCCAGAAGATGCAGAGAGGGAGGGCGGCTGAGTCAGCACAGACTGGGAGAGAGAACCTGCAGACACAAATACCCATAAGTTGGGAAGAATGGGATCAGGGCTAGGGGACTTAACAATCTGAATCAGCAGAGAAAATACAAGGCCAGATGGTACCCCAGAACACCTGAAGATTTTCCTTACCTGTGCAGTAAAAGAGAAGCACAAGGAAAAGAGAAGTCCAGGCCATGGTGGATGCACAGCTTCGAGTCCCCACATGGGTTGAGCTGCCCCAAGACCCCTTTTCTTCTCACCCTCTGCTACAGGAGAGGCTCTTCATGCAAATGTGTGTCCATCCAGTGACTGTTTATCCCCTCCTGAGCCCTGGGCTGGGGCTCAGCTCACACTGAAGACTGATGGGGGGAGGGAGGTTAGCTCCACCCTTTGGGGATCCCTGCAAGGAAGCACCTTCAGGAACAGCACAGAGGGCCATGCTCAGGGAACTCTGTCAACCAGAGAGCACACAGCTGCTTTAACCTCATTAGGGACCACAGAATTCAGTCCCAGGCCCAAGCTCCCTTCATTGATTTTTATTGTGCAACTGTTTAGGAATTGTAGGGCAGTCCTGCAGCGCCTCCTGCTGGTCTCAGTCACACACTTCTGCATGACTGAGATCCATTATTTAGCAGGTGGTCTTTGCAGCTCACTGATCATTCACTGTCTCTGTTCACACATTCATCATCTGGTTCCCTGATATTTAGATTATGTTACATTTTGCATGGTTACTACACTTTCCCACACACAGTAGATAACATACACATAGAGGATAATGTAAGTTGTTAGTCCCCCTAGAGGACAGGCAAAAAGGGTCTCATCTCTTTGTTGGTGTATGCTGATTTATACTTTTATGTATTTATCTTTTCAACTTGGAGAGACGTATGTATTATTATTGACTTGTGTCAGGTACTTGGGATGAGCGGAGATAAATGAAGAGTTTGTGCCAAACCAAACCATTTACTTAATAATGGTTTGTATCTTTATAAACATTGTGTCATAGCTAGAAAATATAAGCACACAACTGATATTTTTATAAGTTACAAATAATATTCCTTCTCTGAAGTTTTATTTTCAACAATCCTGAGTCTTAGGAATACTATCATTTCTCTTAAGTATATATTACGGGTTAAAATAAGGTAATGGATTTTTTTTTAATGATACAAACCATTTACCTATAAAATTAATATATTGATAAATATATTAATCAGAAAAAATACTTAAAATTTTAAGAAAAACGGTCTGTAAGATATATTATTTTTTTCTTATTCTAATGAACAAAACCCCAAAGTTTCTGTGGAAAGGATGAAAAGCCAGTATTTCTTGGTTTCAATGGGCCCACTATTCCTAAAATGTGAAGACTTGACCATGAATAGGCTCATTGCTATTTCTAGGAGGCGGTGATTGGGAGATTCCTGTTCATTGGGACGGGGCTTCCTAGGTTCCACTGTTCTCAGTGACCCTCAGAAATTAAGATGCATGGATGCAGCCTGGTAGCCCAAGAGGTCTGTGTGGATGGAGGGAACAGCACTGCTTTAACGCTCAGGTTCGCTCCTAGGAAGAGCCATCAAGGTTGTTCTTTGGACTCCTGGCAGAGTCACAAATACTCCCAGTGATGTGGAGACTCTCATCTCTTCGAGGAACTTGAACACTTTCAGCATCTCCAGCATCTCCTTCTCTTGTTTGGAGCATGTAGATCTCTCCTTCAGGTCTTGAACCATGGACCTTAATTTCTGCCTCAGCATCAAGTCAATCTTCTTCACCATTATGTTATTTTAATTAAGGTGGGAGATGATGAGGGACTCTCTCTCTTGCCTGGCTCTCTCTAAAGATGACTCAATCGCTGACTGCTCCTCTCTACCAGCACTAAGCATGTGAAGAAGTTGACATTTCTCCATGCCTGCAGCCAGGGTCTTTTCAAACTTCTTCTCTCTCCTTCCATAACACCAACTTCTCAATGACCCAGCAAGTCTGAATATAAACAAGAGGTCCACCAGGAAACATATGAGAGTGGGACACTCGAACACTTCCCCCTGAAGGTTGTAAAAAGTGAGTATTGAATGTGAGTTAGGCTACAGCTCCTTTACCACCTCATCCAGCTTTCCAAATATCATCCCAAAGCCCAGCTACACCAAGGATTACAGCCACTCCAAGGCTTTGCAGCCACCACCGGGCCCTGCCCCGTTACGGTGAATCCAGTTGCCACAACAGACCCCAGGGAATGTCTCCACATTCCATCTGGAACCCAATCAGCACCTGGTATTTTGGATTGGTCAGTTATATGGTCTATGGGGGAGGGGGGAGATGTGGAGAATCAGATGCACTTTTCTCCACTTTGCTCCAACGACCATTCTATTCCCATCTAAACTGCTGCTAGTGTAACAAATAAAAACAAAGATATTATGAAATGTGTGAATCCTAGTATATTACTGGACATACACTCTATCTCCCTCTGCAGTATCCAACACCCTTATCAATACATGACTCATGTCCAGTTTGGAGTAGGAAATACTCCATGTAACATTTTAATCAATACTCACCCCCACGACCACGTGCAGCCAGTTTTTTTTTTTTTTTTTTTGGGGGATTTTCACTTGAGGGGCCCAGTGGCCGCCACAAACCATTTACTTAATAATGGTTTGTATCTTTATAAACATTGTGTCATAGCTAGAAAATATAAGCACACAACTGATATTTTTATAAGTTACAAATAATATTCCTTCTCTGAAGTTTTATTTTCAACAATCCTGAGTCTTAGGAATACTATCATTTCTCTTAAGTATATATTACGGGTTAAAATAAGGTAATGGATTTTTTTTTAATGATACAAACCATTTACCTATAAAATTAATATATTGATAAATATATTAATCTGAAAAAAATACTTCAATTTAAGAAAAACAGTCTGTAAGATATATTATTTTTTTCTTATTCTAATGAACAAAACCCCAAAGTTTCTGTGGAAAGGATGAAAAGCCAGTATTTCTTGGTTTCAATGGGCCCACTATTCCTAAAATGTGAAGACTTGACCATGAATAGGCTCATTGCTATTTCTAGGAGGCGGTGATTGGGAGATTCCTGTTCATTGGGACGGGGCTTCCTAGGTTCCACTGTTCTCAGTGACCCTCAGAAATTAAGATGCATGGATGCAGCCTGGTAGCCCAAGAGGTCTGTGTGGATGGAGGGAACAGCACTGTTTTAACGCTCAGGTTCGCTCCTAGGAAGAGCCATCAAGGTTGTTCTTTGGACTCCTGGCAGAGTCACAAATACTCCCAGTGATGTGGAGACTCTCATCTCTTCGAGGAACTTGAACACTTTCAGCATCTCCAGCATCTCCTTCTCTTGTTTGGAGCATGTAGATCTCTCCTTCAGGTCTTGAACCATGGACCTTAATTTCTGCCTCAGCATCAAGTCAATCTTCTTCACCATTATGTTATTTTAATTAAGGTGGGAGATGATGAGGGACTCTCTCTCTTGCCTGGCTCTCTCTAAAGATGACTCAATTGCTGACTGCTCCTCTCTACCAGCACTAAACATGTGAAGAAGTTGACATTTCTCCATGCCTGCAGCCAGGGTCTTTTCAAACTTCTCTCTCCTCCCATAACACCAACTTCTCAATAACCCAGCAAGTCTGAATATAAACAAGATGTCCACCAGGAAACAGATGAGAGTGGGACACTCCAACACTTCCCCCTGAAGGTTGTAAAAAGTGAGTATTGAATGTGAGTTAGGCTACAGCTCCTTTACCACCTCATCCAGCTTTCCAAATATCATCCCAAAGCCCAGCTCCACCGAGGATTACAGCCACTCCAAAGCTTTGCAGCCACCACAGGGCCCTTCCCCATCACTGTGAATCCAGCTGCCACAACAGACCCTAGGGAATGTCTCCACATTCCATCTGGAACCCAACCAGCACCTGGTATTTTGGATTGGTCAGTTATATGTTCTACAGGGGTGGGGGGAGATGTAGAGAATCAGATGCACTTTTCTCCACTTTGCTCCAACGACCATTCTATTCCCATCTAAACTGTTGCTTGTGTAACAAATAAAAACAAAGATATTATGAAATGTGTGAATCCTAGTGTATGACTGGATATACACTCTATCCCCTCTGCAGTATCCAATACTCTTATCAATACATGACTCATGTCCAGTTTGGAGTAGGAAATACCCCATGTAACACTTTAATCAATACCCACTCCGATGACCACATGCAGCCAGTTTTGATTTCTATTAATTTCAATTAGTTTTACCAGTTCCTGAACATCACAGGATTAAACAAATCATGATGTACACTTTTCTCTCTATCTTTTGACTAAAATGGTCCATCTGATATACATCCATGTTTCTCTAGGAATAAATAATTTATTCTGTTCATGTTTGAATAATTTGACTGTGTGTGAGCATACTACAATAGATTTATGATTATTTGGATCACTTCAAGTATGAGCTATTAAGGAACAATATTCTTGTGACTATGTTCATGTTCTTTTTATAAACTCTTTTTTTCTTTTTTGCTAGAGGGTGTGTGCACTCTCCAGAGAGAGGGGAAGAAAGTGAGAAAACACTCTTCAAGGAGGATGGACACACTGCAGTTTCTTCTGCAATTATCCTTTAGGGATTTTGTATACACATACACACACACACACACACACACACACACACACACACACACTTTTCTGTTGTGCTTTTTAAGTCACTGGATCTGGGACTTGGACTGTGCAATAGGTCATAATGATTCAGCTGCCTTACTACCACACCTCTGGTTCATCTAATCATTTGTTTTTATTTCCACTTCATATAGAAATTCTGGTTTAAGGTATGTAAATTTTTTTGAAGCAGCCTTATGGAGCTGTAATTGTCATGTATGAATATTCAGCTTTTTAAAAACACAGCTCATTGACTTTTGTAAATGTACAGAATCATATAATCACCCCAACCCAATCTGAAAAATTCAACCACCCAAGAAAGGCCCTCCAACTTTGCTCTAATGGCTGCATGTTTGTAGTGACAGCAGTGGTCAATATATTTACTGTAAAATCTATCTTCTTAACAAATGCATACAAAGGCAATACAATAAAATATTGCTAATACAGAAGTAGAATTATACCATAAATCTCCTGGACTTAATTACTTTGGATAACTGGAAGATTTTCAAGGTCCCATTCATCTCTCGCCAGCTGCTGGCAACCACAGTGAGCCCCTGCTTCTACATCTTCCCTGTCTGGATGACCCATGGAAGTGAATCAGGCAGGAGCTGCCATTTGGTGCCCCCCAAGGCTTGGTTTAGTCAGGGCTTAAAGAAAGTTGACAGAAGCCACTATGTTTTGATCTTGACAGACTGTCACACATCCACAGGCCACAAGCCCTACAGAGCCCCAAGGTATTGACTATTAATAAGCAGGCATGTCCAGTAAAGTTTTCTTACATTATTGGGAGAAAAAGAAGTGGGAAGTTTGATGATATCACAACATGAAGATGCTGCAGGGAGGTGAGGGACACAGGGGACTCTGGGGATGAGATCCGATACCTCCTTCCTCAGCAGACAAGGACGGAGGTGATTGAGATCTGGGTCTGAGTGGGTGTGGGTCCTGCTGGGGGACAAACACTATGAGCAGAAGAGGTGCAAGTACTCAGGAGATGCAGCCAAGGGTGCAAATATTCAGACACAAAGATTTCATATGCCAAACCTGAGAACACCTCTCAGATGGCCCTGGGGCATGGCCACAGTGGGTGTGTGTTTGTAACTTGTCTCCTGAATCAAAAGAGCTGCATCTGAGACTCCAACATGTGAGTGAGGGAGTAGGCCCACTAGGGCACAGGGTCTGAGGGACAAGTGTGCTGTTCACTCTCATGGCCCTCTTGAACATGAAAGGTGTTTCAGGGGGGAGACAAGTGACATTCCACAGGGGACCAAGGAGAGAGGTGACCTCCTGACACAGGCCTTTTGCCCAGGATTACTTCATCAATGGTGATGGGATTAAGACAGTTTTCATTTTATCTAAGTGTTGAAATGGGCAGAACAAAGAACAAATACTGGATGTTTAACTACCATAACTTGCACCCCTAATCAAGCAATGTGGAAGAAATTTGCAACATTCAGAATAAGAATTTCTGTAAAATCAGACCTTGAACTTTGTATATTTTCTAGATCAAAGTGAGAAATTAATCCAGTCTGATCCACCGCCTGTGGTACAAGACCTTCCCTCACCTCATTGCACCTAAGTCAGCATGCTGGTCAGCGCCTTCCCCATTTCCCAGTCCTTCCTCTGACCACCAAGGGGCCTGTGCTCTCTCTCCTCTGCCAACATCACCCATCACCTTCTCAGGGGGAAGCTTCACACATAAATA
>NW_006160150.1:1205-6161 GCF_000334495.1 Tupaia belangeri chinensis | reverse complement strand
TTTTTTTTTTTTGAGAGAGGTTTTTGCTATAGTGCACATGTGCTCACCAGAAAGAGACAGAAATTGAGAAATCACCCTCCAAGAGGGATGGCCATGCTGCAATCCTTTCTCCTCCATTTTCCTCTCAGGATCTTGGACACACACGCATATGTGCCTGGTGTGAGTTTAAGCCACCAGGTCTGGGACTTGAACTGTGGTCAACTACACGGGAATCCAGTGATGTGACTGTTACGCCATCTGCTGGTCCCCACATTTGTAATTTTTTATATCTTATATTTGTTATATAGTTTGTAATTTTTACTATCACTGGAATAATAACAATTTTGAACTACTTTTCAATTACATATGGAATAATAAATTTTAATAGTTACGAATTTGGTCAATTTCTTATTTATTTGAATGAACTGTCTCAGTACATTTTCCATCTTTTGAGTAGATAATTGGGACATCCAACATGTTAAATTAAAACAAAAATCTCATATCATTATTTTTTATTCTTTTCTGCTGCATCTATTGTGGATGTGGCAGAAATTCCAGGTAAAACTCAGGCTCCATTTCAAAGACTGACAAGTGGAGTCAGGGACCCAGGAATCCCAGGGCATCCTCATCTGTAAGGACCTTCTGGTGCCTGATGATCTGGTCACAGGTCACAGGCCCTTCACTGGGTAATGGATGACCAGAGATGCATCTATCTAGGTGCACATGTAGGTGACAGCACAGTCCCCACATCAGCCATATCCATCCCCAGGCTGCCCCCCACCCTTGTCCACAGGTCCTGCACCTGGTCTGTGCCTCCTCCCTGCCCATCACCAGGACAGACACCTGTTTCTGGACCTCAGCCCCAACTTCCATCCCTCCCTTGCTCAATCAAGTCATAGGGAATACCAGCAGGGTCACCAGGTCTAGTGTGTCATTGATGCCTTTATGTGCAGTTTCTGATGCTTTGCTGAGATTTCCACTTCCTCAGCCATTCAAGTGTGTTTTATCCAAAGGCCTTGAGTGAATCTATCAGACTGTCTTCACCACATTGGAGGTTTGGAAACAGGAGCTGAGAATACAAATTCATTTACCGATCGTTTCTTTTCCTTCTCTTGCTGTGCTTTGAGGTGTTCAAGGAGTAAGTTTAAATTTTTTGCAGATTCATCCTAAGGCTTTCAGATTTATTCTACATTTTTGGTAGAGGTTTTTGCCTTAGGGTGCAGGAATTCTCTAGCGAGAGAGAGTGACAGAGACAGTGAGAGGGAAAGTGAGAAATCAACTTCCTCTCCTCCTTGGATCCTGGCCACACACGCACATGTGACTGGCATGAGTTTTAAGCCACCAGGCCCAGCATTTGAACTGTGGTTAGCCATGTCCAGCAATGTAATCACTACACCATTTGTGAGACCCGATGTTGATTCTGTTATGAATACTACTATGTTCTCTGTCATATTAGCTGGGTTACTGCTAGTATCTAGAACACGATTCATTTCTGCACTCAGTACTGTTCATGGCACAGACTGAAGAGCTCACAGAAGTGTTTTTGAGTTTCCCCTAGACCATGAGGTGGGCAGGACTAGGTTCACCTTCCTAAGCTTTCTGCAGTGTTTCCATGGAGGTATTTTACATCTGAGCAGTGGGTTCTGTCTGCAAAGACGTGAATGGAAGGAGAATACACAAGTTGGCCATTAGAAAATTGAAAAAAAGGACCAGCCATTGCCAGATCCAGTCTTCACAGAAAATTCAGGTGCTCACAGGGAAGTCATCCCTGGGTCTTTTTGGTTCAAATTACAAGCAGCAGCAACTGCACCAGACAGGAAGAAGTAATGGAAGGATTTTTGTCTCATTCCCCCATGGGTTTGGAGCATTGTGTATCAATGTTGCTGTCATAGGTTAGACAGTAATAGTCATCTTTGTCCTCAGGTTGCAGCCCACAGATGTTCAGAACCCGGCATTGGCTGAGGTGTCCTTGGATGAAGAGAAGCAGCTGGGGACTGACTCTAGAGCCCTGGTACATGTCTGAGTCTGTGTGGTAACTCAGGAGATATCATGGAGTGCTCTCTAGATTCTCCTGGTACCAATCTATCCTGTAACTATGAACACTAAAACCACTGCTCAGGATGCAGGTGAGTTTGGAAGATGCTCCAGGAGATGGGGGGGAGGGTGGCTGAGTTAGCACAAGCTGGGGGCGGGAACCTGCAGACACAGACACACGTGAATTATGAGGCAGTCACCAGAGTAATCAGGTTCATAGGCTTCAATCACAAGAGACTGAAATAAATGGGATCTTCTCTGTGTCCCCAAGCCCTGTCCTACCTGTGTAATGAGAGATGAGCATCAGGATGCAAGAGAGCTGGGTAATCAGACCCAACACCCATGCTGGTTCTCTTCCAATACTCACAAAGAATTAGAGACATGGATACAGAGAGGATATAGTGACGTGGAGTGCCTTAAGAGAGGGAAGGAAGAACAAAGTTCCCAAGCAGGGAGCAGGTCCCAAATAGTTTGCAAAAGAGGAGCTGGAGATGATGGGTTTTTATCTAGCACTCTGAGCAATGGGCTGGCTTTCTGATAAGGAAGTACAAGATTTTTCTTAATGTGGGGTAATCAATGATGTCAACAGACTACACTCTCCACTACTAGGGGTCTGGGTAGTTAATATTTTATCTTACAAATGAACTAGGGTGGCTTGCTTTTTGTTCTCATATACATGGTTCTTGCATTCTTCTGGCTTTTCTCAAGCAGAACAGACCCTGATAGTTCCTCCTTGGAATATAATATTCATAAGGACGTGAACTCAATGGCTATGTTGGCTTCTCAAACAGGACAAAACCAACTCTGGCAGTAAGCAGTGCTCTGTGTGGGCAAATGGTGAGAGCTAATAATTGATCTCTAATGATAAGATTAATAATTGTTATTAATGGCTCAACTACAATGACTCCATCTCATCTCCACCTTTCTGGTCCATGTATTTATAATCAAATCCCACTGGGTCTGTATTTAGAAATTGGGCCTACGGAGGGAATTAAGGTTAAATTAAGTCATCTTCCTTGGATTCTGCCCTTTTTTAACACCCTCTCATCTTCCCCCTCCACAGGTTACACTCCCTCATTCCCCAGATCCCAGACTAGACCCCACTCCTCCAGAGTGAGCTAAGGTAGCCCAGTTTCCCACCATTTTCTGCCACTCCTCCAAGGCCCCTTCCCTGTGTGAGTGTACCTGATCCTGTCTCTTCTCTCAAATCTCTTGCTTGGTGGCTGACATTAAGAAGCAGAGCTGGATCAGGGAAGGCACAGCTGGCTGAGTTTGGTTTTTCTAGTACATCTAATTAGAGATGTGTTCATAATTCTTCTCAAAGGAAACCCACTTGTACAAGGTCCTGGAGCCTCTAAAGCTATTCTGAGCTTGGAGAGCCCAGAACCTTCCCCTTCTCAGGACAACCCCGCAGCATCTCCTGCTGGATCCACAACCACACTCCCTCCAGAGTTTAGGATACAAATGAGGGCATTGGGCACTATGTTCCTGATTATGCTGATCACCTTGGATCACCCTGGTCAGGAGTCCTGGAATACCAGGTCACACAGAGAACAATTCAAGCAGAAAAGACAAATTTTTCTTCCTCAGGGACATATTGGTGCTTTGGGTATTTCTGTGTTGGAGACAGGAGAAATCCAGAACCAATGGTAAATGTTTGCCAACAAAGAAAGTCCTTAAAGCAAGACTTTGAGGTGTCTGTTAGCACCTGGGGAAGTGAGTCTATTACAAAGGCAACTGGAAGTCAGTGTGCCTCCAACTCGACTGGGGTCCTCATCCCTGACTTCCTAGTTCCTAAGCTATGGGAAATTGTCTTCTGCTTATTGTCCCCACAGGTCAGAGTATTCTTTTACAGCATCCTGAATGGACTTTGGAGGGGCAGACAGCAGTCAAGCTAGGTCAGGGCAGGAGACCCCAAGAGACACCCAAGAGTCACCACAAACTGTACTCCTTGACTCTGTGACTTGAAGCCATACAAAGGCCCCACATTGTCCTAGGGGAGGAAACAGGCACAGGGAAGGTCTGATGAGCCATTTCCAAGTCCTTCCTCTGTCAGCAATGCAGAGGGGGGGTAGGGAGAAGGCCCAGTCAGGGCACCATAGGTCCCAGGGACAGTTTCCTGACACTGGAGAGTGGGGAAACATCTACGTGCATTCTTTTGATTCTCCTTCAATAGTCACCTGTCATGGATCTCCTTGGTCTCTTTCCTGACCCCTGAGTGTCAGCCCCAGGAAGTCCTGGATAAGCAGCAGATCACATGGAATGCAGCAGGAGGTGGTGACTGCAGGACCTGACTCATGGTTGAGGGGCCTGATGTTGGGTGTCCTTGTGCACACGTTGGTCACAGACTGTTGTAGCTTACTGTGGAGGAGGCTCTGTCTGCTCAGCATCCCTGGACCCCAAAGACCCTCCTTCTATGAGCTTCAGGAGGAAAGAGCAGCTCCCAGGACTCAGGAGAAAAAGCAGCTGAAGGGAGGGGACCATTTCCTGGAGTTGCTGTGAGACTTGGGCTTGGGGCACACTGACCTAAGACCAACCACAAGCTGTGAGGCCTCACAGAGATCTAAGTCAGGCTGAGACCCTGTGCTGGACATAAATGCATCAGCCTCTTCCCTCCTATTCCACCATCTCCCTGGAGAGACCCAGAGACCTGAGGACTGACTTATGTCACTGCAGACATGACCAGATTGAGAAGATACTAGCAAAGAATCTAACAAGTACTTTGAGAAAAAGGAGAAGGCACTCTCATATACTTTGGCTCTAGGGAAACATGTTCTGGTTAAAAATGCCATCAGAGGTCACCCATAGCTACACATGGACCCAGACAATGTAGCAGTGAGGGCACAGGCAGAGAGCACACAGGGGAGGTTCAATCTCACTCCCTGTGGTCTGGAGCCCTGTGTGAGGATGAGTGTTGCCATGATAAGTCCCACAGTAATAGTC
>NW_006160150.1:0-776 GCF_000334495.1 Tupaia belangeri chinensis | reverse complement strand
AGCACAAAAGGATTTGTTCAAGGGACTCTACCAGTTAGAGAGAACACAACTGCTGGGTCCCCATCAGGGAGCACAGGGCCACCCCAGGCCCAGGGTCCTCTGAGGAAGTGTCCTCACTTAATAACTGGGCAGTACCCCAGTGCTCCCTATCACTCACAGGCACACAGGGCCCCAAGGCCCAGAGACCCAGGGCTCCACTTAGTTCTTACAGTTCACCAGGCCCTGTCTGTGCTCATTGCAAAGGCTCTGATTCCTACAGGGTGACTGTGTGATCCCAATGGTCTCCCTCCCAGCAGGTGCAAACATGTGCACAGGCACAACACAGCCTCAGACCCCAGTACAGTCTAGTAAAGGCTTCCTGGAGCATGAGTGTCTTCAGGGCAGTGTCACAGTTGGGGACAGGTTAGTAGGGTGAAGGGCCTGTGGGGGCCTTAGGGACATGTGTACATGATGACTTCCCAGGTAACTCAAGTGCTCAGTGTCTGCATCTGGGAAGGAGAACATCCTGCGTCCCCCATGTAGTGAGTATGCAGCAGAGCAGCCCAGACGGCAGGATCTGGGTGCTGTCTGCATCACTCCACAGGTGCCTTCTCAGGACTGCTCACAGGAAGCTCTTGGTGGGAATCAGACATGCTGGTTCTCTGCTTGTAAAATTTTAACAGTAGAAATGGTCTTCAGGAGAGCAGACACTCCTTGGGAGCCATGTGCCAGTCATGGTCAGGAACAGTTTTTGTCCCTCTTCTTCCTTCATCTCAATCACTGTGCTTTACTGGAAT
>NW_006160149.1:31803-32217 GCF_000334495.1 Tupaia belangeri chinensis | reverse complement strand
TTTTTTTTTCCTGTGATGAATATTTTTTCAAAAAGAGTCACTATAGGACCAGTTTAGATCAAGCAAAAGAAAGAATCTTTGAACTCAAAGACAGAACTTGTAAAACAATCCAGTCAGATGAAAGGAAAATAATCTAAAAATAAAGAAAATATTGCAGGCAATGGGACATTATTGAGCAACATAATAGGAATCTCAGAATAGGAGACAAAAAAAGGCATTGGCAACCTATTTCATGAAATATAAGTTAATAACTTCCCAATTCTAGGAAGAGATACAAACTTCCATATTCGGGAAATTTAAAGAACTGCAAATAGATTTAATACAAAAAAGAACTGATTAATGAATTCAGTAGATTTACAGAATAGAAAATCAAACTACAGGGACCAGCAGGTTGCATAATGGTTACGTTGCTGG
>NW_006160149.1:0-210 GCF_000334495.1 Tupaia belangeri chinensis | reverse complement strand
TTTATCCAGATAGCTGTTTAATTTTGTGAAATTTTCTCTAAAATTGAGATAAAAATATGAATTCTCCCTTTTTCTATTATCATAGAAATAGCATTAATCAATTTCAAAGATTAAAGATCAAAGATTGTAGCATTTCTGAGACAAATACAACATTTTCTTGATGTGTTATGCTTAGAATGTTACTGTTGAATTTGAACTGGTATTCTTTGA
>NW_006160148.1:3690120-3691413 GCF_000334495.1 Tupaia belangeri chinensis | reverse complement strand
ATGTTACTTCATTGATTGTATAATATAAAATGGTTTCTTTTTATTAGCAAAAAAAGATGTAACTGATTAAACATAAATAAAAATGTTTTTGATTAAATTAAAATTAATTTTTTAAAAGAAAACACAATGTATATGGTAATGTCTTCAACTAAACCAATATGCAGTGTATTCATGATGGAAAATTTTTTTGGCATGCTGTAATGATACACAGTGATTAAATGTAAAAAAATAAGTAAATTTACAATAATTAATTAATTAGAAAAGCATCTATGAAGCTTGCTTGCTGAAAGCCATCATGCCCTTGTTAGGCTCATAAATTCAAGTCCCCTGTTTAGATCTTTGATCTATTTTGAGTAGATTTTTGTTAATAGTTTGAGACAGGAATTCGGTTTCATTTTTATGCAGATAAATTTTCAATTTTTCTAGCACCATTTTCTTAAAAGGTTTTCTTTTCCCCATTGGGTTGTCTTGTGCCCTTTGTCTAAAATTAGCTGCCTGTATGTTTTGGGGTTTATTTCAGCGTTCTTTATTCTGTTGTATTAGTCTCCATGCCTGTATTTGTGCCAGCACCACGCTGTATTGATTACTACAGCTTTGTAATATATTTTGATGTCAGGAAATGAGACTCCTATTTTATGCTTTTCTAAATAATTATTTTTTAATTTTAAAAATTCTTTTTCTGTTTTATTTATTGGTTTATTTATTTCATTATTATTTACATTTAAACACTATACATCCTTACAGTGTATGGCATGGCTTTTCCCAGCATGAATACAGTGCATATCAGTCATGAAAAAAATTATCATTTTATTTATTATTTATTTATTTATTTATAATTTGATGAGAGAAAGAGCACGAAAACAAGCTGTTATGTCCAGGATTCAAATCACAGTCAGCCATGTTGTGGCCCAGCGCTCCAACCACCATGCCACATGCCAGCCCCGCCCCCACACTTTATTCTTTTTCGCACAGTATTGCTTTGGCAATATAGGACCTTTGATAACTCCAGACAAATTTTAACCCTGGAACTTGCTATAAAGTGGACAAATATGGAAGATTTAATGCTAAGTGAAGCAAACCAGACTATAAAAGACAAGAATTGTATGTCCCCACTTAATATATACTGAATGTATGCACTGAATGGCAGAAATTGAAAGATTAGGAAGTATAAAGGCATGGAGAGCAACTGTGGATACTGGAGACAGTGTGGGAAACGGGGAGGGTGAAAGAGAGAGAATCAAGGGGATAAAAAGAAGCCAAACATTTAAGGAACACAAAAGTAGAAAATTATCT
>NW_006160148.1:3688848-3690069 GCF_000334495.1 Tupaia belangeri chinensis | reverse complement strand
AAGAAAGAAAGAAAGAAAGAAAGAAAGAAGAAAGGAAGAAAGAGTTGGGGCTGAGTTACTTTGTTTAGAAAAGGTCTCAATGTTCAGAAATAACATTGACTTATAGAATAGTAGATAAGAGTATGGATATGTTTCAGAAAAATTATTAGCCTCAAATGATAGTGGTGTGTGATAACATGGAAAAGAGAATGTGAGACCAAATTCCTGCAAATATTTTTAAGTCAGTCATTAGAAACCATATTATCCTGTGTCCACCACTCCATGCTGAGGGTTGAAAGTTCTCAATTATCTTGATAAATTTTCATACTATTACATTCAAAATTTATAACAGGAAGAAGGAGAATGTCTTATGAGGATGAGAACTGAGCGTCATGCAAGTCTTTAAGTGAAATACTAAACACTACAAATACAGGAAACTCAGTGAATCCGAGAATGAACAACCTCACAGGATATTACCCAGTGCAGTGCCAGTTAGCCCACAAGGCATTCTACAGAGAACACCTGTGAACATAACTGAAGTTAGGCTGAAGGTTCATTTTGGTTTCCATTTTAGTTAGGATGTGAATTCAAACTTCAAAAATTGGTACTGGGATTAATAAAAAATATTTGTTTTAATTAAAAAACTGAAAGTTCCACAGTTTCTGTGTTCATGGTCAAATGGTAAATTCCCTGGGACTTGCTTCCATTGTCAGAATGTCTGTTCTCCTGGAAGTTCCTTTCATTAGTTTCCTTTGATTTTTTTTTTCATAAAAATCACCTGTGAATTCAGAGTAGTTGGCATTTCCTGATTCTGGGAGGCAATGAAGAAGAGTGGGTTTCCATATATCTTCAAGGGCAATGAGCCTTTTTAGCATTGTGTGAAGTGTAAGGGTCTTCACAGTAGGGACTGCATGGAGAGTATTCTCTAGAAGATAGGTGTCACCCAAATTTCAGTACCAAAAAACACACGAACCCCTGACCTCACTGTTCAGAGACTGAAGTGTCTCTTCCAACCTTTTTACTCAGAGGGGGTGTTTCTCTACTATATTCATTCTGCAGTGCACCTGAAAGCTTAGATAGTTAGTGTATATGCAACCTATACTTTGGACACTTTGATAGATGTGTTCCAAATGAAGTACTAGTTTCAATGCCACTTTCTTCATTTGGGGGAGAGATTTTTACTATAGGGCACATGCACTCACCAGAAAGATGGAGAGAGACAGAGAGACAGAAAGCGAGAAA
>NW_006160148.1:3681091-3686059 GCF_000334495.1 Tupaia belangeri chinensis | reverse complement strand
AAAGAAAAGAAAAGAAAAGAAAAGAAAAGAAAAGAAAAGAAAAGAAAAGAAAAGAAAAGAAAAGAAAAGAAAAGAAAAGAAAAGAAAAGAAAAGAAAAGAAAAGAAAAGAAAAGAAAAGAAAAGAAAAGAAAAGAAAAGAAAAGAAAAGAAAAGAAAGAAGAAAGAAAGAAAGACAAAACAAATAAGCATAAAAGAAAATCAACAAAACCAATTTCTGGTTCTTTGAAAGGATCCATAAAATCAATAAGTTTCTAGCTTGGCTAACAGAAAAAAGAGAAGACACCAATGACCAATATCAGAAATGAGATATCATCTATAGATCTCATGACTATTAAAAAGATAATAAAAGAACATTATAAAGAACAAAAAATAAGAAATAGCAGTGAAGAATTCTGGTTGAGCAAACAACCCAATACCCCAAAATCAAGCCCTGGCCACATTCACAGTGAGTTTATGAAGAAACAGTTCATCCTGGTGTGAAGCAAGCACTTTATCGCTTGCCCTTCCTGTCTACCTACCTGCATCTCCAGAGGACCCCAGGATACCAAGCGGGTCCTCAGGACCGCTTGGGGGAAAATGAGCCCATACTTCCTGCGCTAAACCCCGGTGGCTGGCAGGAGGCGCCAGAACGCAGCTTTCCTCCCCCAAGTGGTGCGCAGGGGTGTTTGCGGGGACGCAGGAGCTGCCTCCACAGCGCACAGATCCTCTTGCCTTCTGGATTCATCTGCAGAGGCCCAGCAAAGGACCAGCTTTGGGACTTCCTGGGGCTCATCCACCAGATGCCTTGCCCCATGCTGAGGAAGGGCCTTGCTGTGGCTTCTGGACGGTTTTCTTAAATAGTGAGTATGGAAGCTTTCGCTTTCTGGAATATTCTCACCTGTTTTATTCTTTACTCTCTTGCATACTATTTTAACAAGAATTGTTTTACACGATACTTGTTTACTTAGGGTTTTGATGGGTTGAAATTGGATTTAGGCTTGTTTCTGAGGGAAAATACTGATATAGATTCAGAGTGAAAGACACAGTTGTGAAGTGAATACTAATATTGAGACAGGCCAATGTTCGGTGGAGCCTCATCCGTAGCTCAAGAAAAGGAAAACAATGTGTCTACATTCCTGTTCATTAATTTTTATTGTTAATATACCCACCACTGTAAAATAATTGAAGAAGGAAAAGTTAAGTATACTAAGACTTACATTATTTTTAAGTTCCAGTATCCTAGACCGAAGCCAGAATTCATCATACTTTTACTTTCTTAGCTTTAAAGGAAGCTCATTTATCATCTTAAACGCATACTTATTAGCTTATCTCATTTTTAAATGAGAGTGTTACTGTTTTCTTATTTTCTCATGATCAAATGACAGCCTGAAAACATTATTTAAATACTTTGAGTTTACTATGTTCTTTCTGGACCTCATTGTGAATTGGTATGTCAAACAGAAAATGAACAAGGCCACCTTCTCTGAAACTAAGAGGCTTTTTCTCCAGTAATTTCTGTGATAACCCGGTTGACTTATTGGAAGTAAAACTCACATGTATGTAAGACCTCCTAGGACTTGGCCCTATTGGTTTTTTTTAATGTATTGTGACTTTTTATAATGTGTTGATTTTATTTTTTTAATGTAGAAAGGGAGAGGGGCACTCTCAGGGTTTTAACTCCATGGTCCTTCCCCATCTCTGCCAGCCAGAATTATAGGCATATACAGGCATATGTGCCTGGTGTGTACAGGGAGACCTTGGGACATGAACCTGGCACCGTCTCATTTGTCCTCAGTATGGCACAGAGCGTTGCATTAACCACTGCACTGGATGCCTTGGAGTTGACTGCAGAGCATGGGAAGGAGCAGGTTAGAAGGCTCTACAGTCATGCCGTCACAAGGTGATAATGACTGACCAGGTTAGAATAGGGGGAGGTAAAGGAGCATCAGTTACAGACTGTCCTGAAGCTGGGATGGGAGCTTTGCTGATGGAGTGGGGATGGAGAGAAGAGAAGATGTCGAGGAACACTCGGAGCTAAGGCCTGTAGGGGACCAATGCAGAGCAGGTTCAAGGAGGAGTCTGGAGTTTGGTCTTCGCGTGTAAGATGTTGATATCGAGATGTTATGACGGCTGCTACGTGAGTGTGAGCCTCAACTGAATGGAAAGGCTTGGCATAGATAAATAGACGCAAATGTCATGCCAATGTAGGTGTCATTTTGAGCCAAGGGGACAAATGAGTCAGCAAAGGAGTGAGTGTCTGAAGAAGAAATTAGCTCAAGGACTATAGGGTCAAAACTAATGGTGAGGGGGCTGGACGGTGGCTCAGTAATAAAGCAGGATGCTCTATGAGGCTGATCCACATGGGAGGGTTCGGAGTTTGTATCCAGAGAACTCCTGGAGTGTGGTGGTCATCTGTGCGCCCATGATCTGGTCTGGCTCTGGCTGGAGGCGGATCACGACATCTGGGGGATGCTTGCTTTCTGTCTTTCTTACTCTTCGAACAAGTACAAGAGTAGCTTTCCAAAAAAACCTAAAAGCTAATGGCGAGAGGTTTGAGAGAAAATAGAAACCAGTTGTGGAGAAACAGAAGGAATAGACAGTGTGGTCGGTCATAAAATGTAGGAAACTGGAAAATAAGTAGGGAGTAAACTGGAAAACAAGTAGCAAATAAACTGGAAAATAAGTAGTGGGAGCATTTCTAAAAGGAGAAGGGGGTGGACTATGTCAGATGCAGCCAATAGAGTAAAGTTAGAGGGGTCTGTTAAGGGTGACAGAAAGGGTCTAAAATGGGATTGTGATGGTTAGAGAATTGTGTATGTGCATGTACATTTACATATTTATTTATATTTGTATACACATATAGACATATATAAGTATTTTATATATAAAAGGTGTATACTGTGTGTGTGTGTGTGTGTGTGTGTATTCTTTATTGTTGCCAGGGCATGTACACTTGCCAAGAAGAGACAGAGACTGGGAGAGAGAGAAAGCGCCCTCCCCCCATGGGGCATGGCCGCACTGCCATCCTTTCTCCTTCATTTTTCCTTTCTCTTATGCACTCCTGGCATGTTTTTCAAGCCATCAGGATTGGGATTCAAACCACCATCAGTCATATGGGATCTGGCTCTCAGCTCTTATCACTAAGCTGTAGGGCCAACCTTTATGTATGTATATGTTTTTAAAATCAATGATTTATGTATTTTTGCGATAAAGAACATGTGTGTGAGTGTGCGTACGTGAGAGATAAAGACAGAGAGAAAAGCACCGTGACAGGGTCTTACAGGCAGCCATGCCTTTTCCTCAGCCCTCCAGCTCCTCAGGATCTATGGCATCCTTACTTTTGCTTGGTGTATTTTTAGGTCCAACCAGGGATCAGGATCTGTAGTCAGTCCTGTGGTCTCCAGCCTTGTGGGAGGGAATACCACCACAGCTGAGCCTTCCATGGAATATTGAGGAGAGCTGCAGAATATGTAAATTATAGATCATTAAAGGTGTTCCCAAAAAAATCTTTAGCATAAAACAATCCAGAATTTCAATTCCCAGGGCAAATGCAAACCTATGTTTATAAGAAAGACATGTGCACAAATACCCACATGTCTATATTCAGAATAGCCCACATCTGAAGCCCCCAAAATGTTAATGAAATATTTTGTGTTTTATTAATTGATTGTCACATAACTCAGACATAAACAGTAAACAGCTTGTCCACACAAAAACAGGGATAAATTTCAAAAACACTATTTTGAGCAAAACAGGCAGAGATTGACCTGTACACTGCCGGATATTCAGCTTCCAAGATGTTTAGGCCAAACTGATGTCTGTTCATAGAAACCAAAGCAGGGACTGCGTGTTGTCAGGTTGAGTGGGCACTGCCTGAACAGTTCCTGGGGGTAGCATTTTCTGCGTTAATGCATCTGTTTCATAAATTGATGGAGTTGTCAGACATAGTAGGAGAATAAAGTTTTAAAGACTTCTTTTAAAGTCATACAGTTTCTATTAGCACATTTCAGTTTATTTTAATTGTATATCAATACACAGTAAGAAACAGAGAAATTTGGCCATTAGACAATAGACACATTTTATTTGCTAATCCTCCCATACCCACTGACTATGTAACTGACCAATCCAGGCTGCCCGTGACTGGTTGAGTTCCAGACAGAATATTCTGGATCTTGCTGTAGCTGCTGGAGCCGTAGTTACTGAGCAGAGTGCTGTGGTGGCCACAGTGCCATGAGGGGCTGGGATCCTTCCTGGAATTGGCTTTGGGCTTGTTGTCAGGAAACTGGCTGAGGTGGCGGTGGAGAAGCTGCACGAGACTTGGGTTCACAAGTCATTTTCTATAGTCTTGGGGGAGCCAGATTCGCGCATGTCTATCAGCAGCCTACCTATGAGTCTCTTCAATTTTATGCAGATTTTTTCAGTTAGAAACTGACTTTATGGAAGACATGAAAAACAACTGGCAAAAACCCTAGATGTTCAGATTGAGATGCCAATTCATTGCCATGTTTAGTGCTGCTGAAGAGGAGCACACAGAGTTATCTTTAGAGAGGGCCAGGCTAGAGAAGGGTCTTTAAATATCCCCAGCCCTACAGTCACTTACGGAAAGGTGAAGAGGACAAACTTGATGCTGATAGATGACTTAATTTTTCTGCTTCAAGAAGCCAGAGGAGAAATTCAAGTGTTCAAAATAACTAGAGATGACGGAGGAGGACATGAGTAACACGCTGGTGCCTGCAGAAGAGGGCATGAGAACTTCCACATCTCAAGGAGCTTTTGCAAACCTGCAAGGAGGCAGAGTCCTGGCCTGAGGGCCTTTCTCAGGCACAAGCCTGAGTCTTAGAGCAGAGGTGCTCTCGCCCCTCTTTTCAGGTCTCCTGAGCTGCCAGGCTGCCTTTACCCACCTAGACTCCATCTGAGCGTCACTGAGACCGGTGGCCCCAGGAAAGCTCCCTGTGTGAGCTAATGTTCTTTTACCTTGTCATTCTGGA
>NW_006160148.1:3667972-3680315 GCF_000334495.1 Tupaia belangeri chinensis | reverse complement strand
GAGGAGAATGGAGGAGAAGGGATTGCGGCGTGACCATCCCCCCTGGGGGGTGATTTCTCGCTTTCTGTCTCTATGTCTCTCTCTGTCTGTCTGGCGAGCGCACACGTCCTACAGTGAAAATCTCTCAAAAAAAAAAAAAGAAAGAAAAAAAAAGAAATAGATCTTTTGGGAATTGAGTTAAATGGTATGTTTAGAGATGTAAGTATGCTTCTACTATTTATTATTTATATTTTTGTGTAATGGTAAATATTTTATAAAACAAAATTGATTAATTCATTGCAAGAACATTGCAGTGAGAGTTTTCTGAACAACAGTAAAATCCACTTGGGCAATTTGGGACACACCCACATCACTGCCCTTCAGCCTTCTCTTGCTCATCCACTAACACTGCTCAGTGGAAAACTATAATTCTGGAGGGGCTTATTTCTCACACACTAAACCTGGGGTCCCCACAATTAGTATAATAATTTTAGTTACAAAGGATATAACCCCATTAAAATATGAATACAAACTGGATGTTATTCTCCTGGAGGGCAAGCAGCAAGTATTACTTAGATTAACCAGAGTGGTCCCATGACACAGGTGACAGAGGCAGCGCCAAGAAGGTAAATAGCTTCTCTTCAGAGTTGATAAAACTATGCTGGGGTTGTGGATAGAGCAATGAAGACCAGAAAGAGAGTCTCTGAGATCAAGTTACAGAATTCTGGGGAAAAAGAGAGGTAGCACATCAGAAGGTGATATTCTACAGAGAAATATAAACAGGAAAATGTAGGGAGTGATTATGGGAATAGAGGATTCTCTCATGGATGGAAGAGAGAGTCAAGAAAGACCTCTCTGAGGGTAAGACACCCGATCAGTGAGGAAACCTGGGTAAAAGCATTGTGGGATGAGGGAATGGATGCATGGTAGCCCTGAGGTGGGCCTGAGTGTGGCAGTTGTCGGGACCTGGCAGAGAGCCGAGTAGATGGAAAAGAGTGAATGATGACCAGAGACCACCAGGGGCAGATGATGGTGGGCACTGTCAGCCTTAGTAAGAAATTGAATTTCTCTTTAAAAGGTCAAAACGTCCATGTGGGGAAAAAAGATAAAGCAGGGAGACCAGGTAGGAGACAATGACAGTACCTTGAAGCTGAGGATGGTGACACAGGACCTGGAGGAGCAGTGGAGGTACAGATGGAGACGCACCATCAGGGCCAGGAGTTGTGCTGCAGGCAGGGACTGTGAGACTCACTGTGCCTGTGAGGGAGGGGAGAAGGGAGTGGGTAGGAGCACGGTGCCCTGTGGTGTCCTCCGTGAGATGGAGAGGGATTGCAGAGTTGTGCATCTGAATGGGAGATTGGAGCCAAGTGGAAATTGGCTTATTTGGGAGGAGAATTTAGACAGGGACCCTCTGACTCCAAAGTAGAAATGTCGAGGGCTCAGGAGGAGGGGTCTCAGAGACAGTTCACAGCTGTAGAAGGGGCGAGTCATTGAAAAGTGGCAGAACTGGCAGCACTACGTTGTCTGACCTCTCAGGAAACAGTTGCACTAATAATAACTATTTCATGGTTATTGATCATGTGTTAGGCACGTATTACGAATTGTTATGTCTTCTTGGAGAATTGACCCTAACTAATTGGCCCTAATATGATGAATTTCCCCTATAATGGGGACTAGAGACGTAGCTTGGTTTTTCACTTTTTGATAGTTGCATCAGACTTTGCAGTTATGATTTATAACTATCTCAAGTCCCCTTCTATTTACTCATGTAATTATTATTTTTACTAGAAGGCATGTGAGCTCACCAAAGAGACAGAAAAGGAGAGGAAAAAATACCCTCCATGGAGAAAGGTCATACCACAATCCCTTCTCCTCCTTCTCTCCCTCCTTTTGGGATTTTGGACACATACACCACATCCAGTGTGTTTGTCAAGCCATCGGGTCTGGGACTTGAACTTTGCAGTCAGCCGTGAGGGACTTGGCTGTCATAACTGCCAGGCCCTAGAGCAGGCTGTCAGTTCCCCTTCTGTCTAACAGGGCACTGCTTCATGGGTAGTGGGCATAGCCAATAGTAACTAGCTATCGAAGAGCACAGCACTGAACAAAATCCACAAACCAGCTCTAGATTATGTTCTAACTTTAGATTGTATAAGAAAAGTCACACTGAAGAGAAACCATGTAAATGTAATGAATGCTATAGTTTCAGCCAAAGAGCTCACTTTTTTTTTACAGAATTACTTATTTTATTTTATTTATCGTCGTTATCTTTTTTTTTTTTTTTAATTTGCTACATGGCACGTGAGCTCACCAGAGAGAGTGAGAGTGAGAAAGTGAGAAAGCAAGCTCCAGGCCCAGGATCTACCTGCGGTCAGCAATGTGGGAGTCTAGTGCCTAAAACACCATGCTACCTGCTAGCCCCAGCTCGCACTTTTTTTAACCCACCAGAGAACGCACTTGAGGAAAAAAAGCATAGCAGAAGCTTTTCTCTCCTTTTTTTAATTAATGTTATTTTCATTTGCCAGAGGGTGTGTGCACGTGTTTGCTGGAGAAAGAGAGAGAGAAAAGGTGAGAAAGCTCCCCTTATAGGCAGTGGCCATATTGCAATTCCTTCCCCTACATTCCTCCCTCCTTTCAAGATTTTGGGTATGCACAGGCCTGTGCTGGCATGTGTTTCAGGCTCCTACATCTGGAACTTGAAATGCACAGTTGGCACAGTGGGATCCAGCTGGCCCAGGCTTTTCAGTCTTCTACATGGCAGATAACTCAGTGGACAGTCCTCTAGTCTTGTAAACACTGGAGGATCTTTCAGCTAGACCTTCAGTGTGGTGATAGGCAGGAACATTCATTAGAAACAATCCCTGTGTGATAGACAGGAATATTCACTAGAAACAATCCCTGGGACCAGCAGGTGACGTGTTAGTTAAGGTGCTGAATTCCCACATGGCTGACCATCATCTGAGTCCTGGACCCAGCAGCTTGAAATAATGCCAGGTACATGCATGCATGTGCCCAAAGTCCCAAGAAGAGAATGGAGGAGCGGGACCAGCAGTTAACGTAATGGCTATGTCGCTGGACTCCCATGTAGTCGACCGCGGTTCGCGTCCCAGACCCAGTGGCTTAAAACTCACACCAGGCCCATATGCATGCGTGCCCAAGATCCCGAGAGGAGAACAGAGGAGAAGGGATTGCGGTCTGCCCATCCCTCCTGGGGGTTGATTCCTCACTTTCTGTCTGTCTCTCCAGCCAGTGCTCATGCCCTATAGCAAAAATCTCTCTATAAAGAGAAAGATTGGGACCAGCAGATGGCCATAAAGGAGAGAGAATGAAGGAGAAGGAATTGTGATATTTTTACTTTCCCTCCTACTGTCTCTGTCTCTGTTTCTCTCTGGTGAGCGCATGTGCGCTAAGGCAAAAATCTTTTTAGATTTTTAAAGAATTTTTGCCTTAGGGTGCATGCACTTGCCAGGGAGACAGGGAAACAGAGATAGTGAGAAATCACTTCCTAGAGGAGATGGCCAGTCTGCAATCCCCTCTCCATTCTCCTACCG
Organism: Tupaia belangeri chinensis; assembly: GCF_000334495.1. NCBI lineage: Eukaryota > Metazoa > Chordata > Mammalia > Scandentia > Tupaiidae > Tupaia > Tupaia belangeri. The sequence continues at coordinate 3,676,788 of NW_006160148.1, read as the reverse complement.
GGATCCTGGGTAAGCATGCACGTGCACCTGGAATGATTTTCAAGCCACCAGGTCCAGGATTCAACCTACAGTCGGCCATGTGGGAATCTAGCAATGTGACCACTATGTCATTTGCTGACCTCCAAGGCAAAAACCTCTTTTAAAAGAATCCTAGTCCAAGCAGCCTGAAAAATGTACCAGTTGTATGTGTGTGTCTGTGTGTGTGTGTCCCAAATCCTGAGAGGGTAGAAAACAGACAGGAAATTTCAGAAAACCTAGCCCCATCAAGGAGGTTTGGGGGTTGTAAGGGTATAGGAGTGTGTGTGTGTGTGTGTGTTGGGGGGGGTGCTTTCTCCCTCTCCCTCGTTCTCTCTGGCAAGTTTAAGTGCTTTGTGATGGATACAAATTTTTTTAAATAGTGAATGCTGAATTTAGTAACAAATAATAAGCTATGAGATTAAAGCTTTTTAATAGATTGCTAGCCCATGTGTATATAGAACACTTTGCTGAAATTTTCTTTTTTTTCTTTTTTTTTTTTTCTTAGAGAGGGTTTTGCTTTAGGGTGCGTGTGGTTTTTTTTAGAGAAAGATAGGGACAGAAAGTGATAAATTACCCCCCTGACATCTGGGATGCTCCTGTGACTTTCAGGGTCATCTGCCCAGCACCCTGAGCCAAAGCAGTTAGAGACCCTCTCCCTTGGAACCAGGAGCCAGAGACCTGTTTTTCCCCATTCTCCCTGGCTGCTTGCTTTCTGGTACTGGAAAAAAATATATATATATGGCACTTGTTAAAAACACACAGACCCCACTCTTTCTTCCCTAGCCGAGGATTATTCTGCATGTAGAAGCACTTGGGCATGTTACTGGAATACTCTTGATAAGAGAAGCTGTATATATGTAGTGTGTACAGACTCTCAGTTTGCATAGGTATGTGCCCTTGAAACCATCACCCCAATAAGGCCATGACTTTGTCCATCAACTCTAAAAGTTTCTTCCTGCTCCCTTCCATTTACTTGTTCATTTTTATTTTCTGGTAAGAACACTTAACATAGAACCTAACTACTGGCCAATCTTAAGTACACAATAATGTATTTTGTATACAGGCCCTTTGTTATACAGTAGATCTCCAGAACTTACTTATGTAACTGAAACTTTGACCTCTCCACATGACCCCCTCCCCCCTCCACTGGTAAACCCTCTTCTATTCTTTGTTTCTATGAGTTGAACTAGTTTATATTCGTCATAAAAGTGGAATTATGCAGCATTTTTTCTTGCATGTCAGACTTATTTCACTCAGCATAATGTTCTCCAGGCCAGTCCCTGTTATTGCAAATGACAGGATTTTTCTTCTTTTTAAAGGCTGAGTAATATTCCATTGCATATATATGTCATTTTTTTTTAAAGTTGGCTTACCTACCAGTAGTATTTTGGGTGTTATTATATCTCAACTATTAGAATAAATACTGCAATAGACATGAGAATGTAGTTATCTCTTTGAGATCTTGAATTTAATTCTTGTGGATATATACTCAGTAGTAGCCTCATTGGATCAAATGGCAAGGTTTCTTGTTTTGTTTTGTTTTGTTCTTAGTTTTGTTTGTTTTTCAAATGACAAGTTTTTTAATTTTTTTGAGGAACCTTCGTAATGTGTCCCAATGACTAAGCAATTCATATTCCTGCCCCAATGCATGTGTTCCATTTGATCCACATCCTTCCTAACACATTTCTGTGTCTTCTTTTGAGAAGTGTCTATTTAGATTTTTTGCCATAAAAAAATTTCATTTTATGACTGTGTTTATTCTAAATGGTGTGAGGTGATATCTCATTGTAGGTTTTATTTGCATTTCATGGATAATAATTGATGTTGGGCTCATTTTCATATCTGTTGACCATTTGTATGGCATCTTTTGATAAATGCCTACTTAGATCTTTTATACATTTTCACTTTATTTTTTAAAGATGTCCCAGGACCAGCTGGCATGGCACAGTAGTTAAGACAGCTGGATCCCATGTGGCTGACTACATGATAAAGTCTGGGCCCAGCAGGGTAAAAAGCATGCCAAATATGTGTGTGCACCCAAAATCTTGAGATTTTAAAAATCATGCAATTTTTTCATGATTGCATTTCTGTGAACTTTTTGAAGACTTCTCATATGTATATAGGTAGATATTTAGATATATGGAAGGTTACTTATGAGAGACTTCTCAAATGTTCGTAGAAAATGCTCAATATGAGAAAACTGCATATATTTCACATTGTGGGTGTGATTGCACCAAAATAGACTTGCACATTAATTACATTTTCTATTATTTTTTTGAATAATTTTTCTTATTAGGGAAAGTAGCTCACACTGAAATGGAGACCTAGAAGAAATATAATCAGCCATCTGCAGGCAGCAGAACCAGAAAAGCTAGCAATGTGGCTCAGTTCAAGTTGGAAGGCCTAGGGACCAAGGGAGTCAATGGTGTAACTCTCAGTCTGAGGCTAAAGGCCCAAGAACCTCAGGAGGCTGCCGTGCAAGTCCCGGGGACCAAAGGATGAAGAATTTGGAGTTTTCATGTCCAAGGACAGGAGTAGTAGTCCTAGAGTACAAGAGATAATTTTCCCTTCTTTCCTGTTTTCTGGCCATCTTGGCCTCCAGCCAGTTGGATGGTGCCCATTCACACTTCCCCATCAGGGCCACTGATTTGTGTGTCAGTCTCTTCTGAACACACACTCACAAACAAACCCACAAACAATGCTTCACCAACCATCTAAGCATCTATCTATTCAGTCAGTTTGATGTCTTAACCAACACAAGAGTCAAGGCAAATGTTTGGTCAAGGCTACTTTCAAAGTCAAGATCAAAGGAAATAGCAAATTCAGGATAATCTCTCAGTAAAAAAGGGTCATCTGTAGCATTAGGACTCTCTGGGTTAAGGTAAAAGTCAAGTTAAAGATCCAGGTAAAATTCATAGTCCAGGAAACACAAACACATAAGGTCAGGATCAAAGGACAAGTCAGTGATAGAAAGTCAGATGATGGAGACAGGACATGTGTCAAAAAGCCCAAGGGGAAAGGCAGGCATGCTTCCAGGACAATGTCAAGATCAAGTTCAAGATTAAATTTGAGGGTTAGGGTCAAGATGAGAATTTAATGTTAGAATGGAGGTCAGGATCAGAGTTTGCATCAAAATTCAGGGTCAGGGTTGAAGTTGTATAAAAGTTGTATTTGGGGTTATGGCTTAGGGTGTTAGACTACGGAGTGAGATTGGGATCTGGTCTGTGTATGTGTCTATGTTTGTATTTGTATTATGTTTGTTGTCAAATTAAGATGGGGCTAAGTGTTGGGTTGAGATTTGGGAGCATATGTAATATAGGGCACACAGTGTCAAATGAATTGGATCATAGAAATAACATTATCTGGGGCCAGCAAGTGGCATGATGGTGAAGTGCTGGACTCCCACACAGTCAACCACGGTTCAAGTCCTAGACCTGGCAGCTTGAAACTCAGTGCCAGGCACGTGTGCATGCATACCCAAAATCGCAAGGCCAGAATGGAGAAGAAGGGATTGCAATGAGGCCAATCACCCTGTAGGGTGATTTCTCACTTTCTGTCTCTCTGGCAAGTACACGTGCCCTGTAGCAAAAATCTCCCCACCTGCACAAAAAAGAACTAACATTATCTTTATTATGATTTCTTTTGTTATGATTTCTTTGTAGTTTGATCTTGAGGTCTGTCTAGTTTATTCTCTGTTGCTTACAACAAAACTACCTAAATTTATTTATCCAGGAGCTAAACAAACTTTTGTCTTTTGTTATAAAGAACAAAAATGTATTTAGCTCACAACTTTGGATGTCCAAGATCAAGGGGCTTCATTTGCTCAGGGTCTTCTTGATGGTGAGGACTCCGTGCAGAGCCCAGCTGACTCAGGGCAAGAGAGCGAGTGCTTCTATATCTGTGTGTCTCTGTCTAATAAAGCTATCAGGATTCAATCATGGGGCCCCACTCTGATGACCTTCTCTAATGCTCATCACCTACCAAAGGTTCCAGCCGATTTTGTAAAAAATAATTTTCTAAAAAAATGTATTTATCTCTTCATCTTTTGAACAAGTGAGATAGAGATAAAGACAGAGAGACAGCACTTCCAAAAAGGTCCTCAGACCAATATTGACCCCCACCCTCACCCAGGCCCAGATCATGTGTATATGTGAACCTGACATGTTTGCAGTCTTCAGACGCAAACCCAGGGCCTTCCTGTGTGAGCCAGCTCTGCAGAGCATTGAGTTACCGCTGTCCCACTGCTCAGCCCTATCCATCATCATAACACTGTTGTGACAGGAACCAAATCAGCATGACGTTTGAGGGAACAAACCACAGCAAATTCTCTCCATCAGGAGTGGCAGTAAGCCAAAGTAACCATTTTCCTGGAGAGCCCTGACAAGGGGAATGTCTTAGTTGCTTGTGTCCCTCAGGTGAGAAAATCAGGAAATGAAACCAACATGCTTGAAATAGAATTAGAAATTCATTGCTTACAGATCCCAGAGACATTAGAGGTGTTAGGGGCCCATATGAAGGCCACAAGTGGCAGAAGTCTCAACCAGCAGGTGGAGACTGAGAGAGAGAGAGAATCTGTGGGGCTGTGCCTTTAAGACTGAGGGACATTATCCACAGACTTTTCTACAGGGGTTTGTGTATTGGCTGGTTTAAAGAAAAAACATTTGAGGGCCAGCCAGTGGCCTGCTGGTTAAGGTAGTTGGATCCCACATGGCTGACTGTGCAGGTCAAGTTCCGGACCCAGTGCTTGAACAACATGCCCTGTGTGTGTGCATGTGCCCCCAAAATCCCAAAAGAAGGGCGAGATGGAGCAGAAGAGATTGTGACATGACCATGGCTCGGGGGAGGGTGCTCTCTCATGGTTCCTCTTTCTCTCTGTCTGTTTCTTCAGTGAGTGCATGGGCCCTCTAACAAATTAAAAAGAAAAGAAAAAGGGGGAAAAACACATATGAACAGGGAAATGTATTCACTATAATTCCTGTGTTCACATTGGGCTTTATTTTCCCTCCTTTATGAAAGGGAGAGAGCTAGAGAGAGAGAGGAAGTGAATCAGAGATAGGCATTTTTGACAGGTTCTTACTGTGTTGTGATCCTTCTGCCCACTTTCCCAGCGAGGACCACAGGCTTACACGACCATCCCTGTCATGTTCAGCTTGGCCAGGGAACCAAACCTGGATCTCCCATGTGGCTTCCAGGATCCCAAGTGGTGGTGATACCTGTGTGCCACCATGGCTGGGCCTGACCATTAGATTTTATTGTGGTTAGCAGCTATAGAGAGTGTTGGGTTTGAGATCATTGGGACAAGGGACAATTTGGCTGCGTTATTTACAGCCACAGAGAGAGGGGAAGTTTTCAGTAGGCCTAAAGTGACAATGTCTAACTGTGTTTCAAACAGCTATGTCGGGTCTAAAATTAGATGCCAAGGCAGCAACTATATTAAACAAATGTATGACACCTCTTTATTTACACATTTCATTATTTTTTTAAGACAGGGTCTCACTGTGTCACCATCTCCCTGCCTCAACCTTCTAAGTTGCTGGTTTGATAGGCCCATACTATCACGCCTGGGCTTTAGGCCAAACTTTGTTCTCATGTGGCCCCAGCCTGTGGTGCATAGCGGGCTGGCAGCGTGCCCCACTGCAACTGGACACAGCAAACACTGAGAAACCTTGTCCACATATTCCTTCAGAGAGAGTGTAACACATCATACAGTGGGCATTACAATGTTTCAGAGAAGTAAGAGCATCCCAATTGAGTGAATACTCAACCTGTACCATTAGAAACATCTTTCTAACCCATATAGAGTGCATAACATGAAGCAGATAATGACGAGCACAGCATACTGCTGAAATAACCATCCTCTGTTATTACTACATCTACCACTAGTACTCTTAATATCATGCCTTCCCCATATGTCTTTATATGTCTTTTCTTAGTTGCCAAAGGATGCATGCATTTTGCAGACTGAGAAAGAGAGAGAGAGAGACGCCAGTGGGGTGTGGTCATATCACAATCACTTTCCTCCATGACCCTACCTTATTAAGATTTAGGGCATGCACACACACATGCCCAGCATGTTTTTCAAGCTGCCAGGGCTGGGACCTAAACCACAGTGACCACATGGAATCTGGCTCCCTACACAGCACTTAACATCTACATTATGAGGACAGACCAATACCTGTCTCTCTTTTTCTTTTCTTTTTTCTTTTTTCTTTTTTTGGAGAGGTCTTTGCTATAGGGCACGTGCGCTCACCAGACAGACAGAGAGACATAGAGGCAGAAAGCAAGAAATCACTCCCCAGGGGGGATGGTCACACTGCAATCCCTTCACTTCCATTCTCCTCTCAGGATCTTGGGCACGCACGCACACGCGCCCGGCGTGAGTTTCAAGCCACCGGGTCCAGGACATGAACCGCAGTCGACTACATGGGAGTCCAGCGACATAGCCATTATGCCAACTGCTGGTCCCCAATACCTGTCTCTTTAGAGTACACGACATATCCCATAGACACACAAACAGTGTCTCACTGAAATAATGTTTTGCTGATTCATTCTTGTAACTATCACTTTTAGAACCTTGTATTCACATGTTTGTATGTTGTGAGCATAAGAGTGAAAGACAGACAAGCACCTTCAACAGAGTCTGATGGTACGATCCTCTCCAGCCTTTCCGGCTCACCAGGATCACAGGTGCATGTGCCTTATGTGTACCGTCTGACTTCCGTAGAGATCCAGCAGCACCGAGCACTCTGTTACCCATGCACCACCGAGCAGATGCTCCGTATTAATTATTTAGACAGGGTCTTGTTGTCCCTCACTTCTTTCCTCAGCCTCCCAGCTGGGACCACAGGTGTGCACCACCATGTTTAGCTCGCTTTTAGACAGGGTCTCACTATGCTGCCCAGGCCAGCCTTGAGCTCCGTCTGACTTCTCCTCCCCAAGTTGCTGGAATTACAGGCATGTACCACAGTGTCCAGCCTTCAGGGTAGACCAGGATCCTACCCAGCCTTCCCAAGTGACCCCTTTCAATGGAGCACAGCATCTTAGCAGTGGGTGCCTCTGTGGCTCGGCCTACATGTGCCTTTAGAGTGTGTATAGTGTGCAGCACAGAACAGTGAATACAGTGTCTCACTGGAAGAACACACTTCATTTAAAAACCAAAGGTATTTCTTTGATAGGTGAGTGAGAGAGAGCCGGATATCCCCACCCCGCCCCACCCCCAGCTTCTCAAACACCCAGGATCATAGGCACGTATAAGTGTATGTATGTGCCTTTCTGCTCACCCTGGTCAGGGCTGACCTATGGAGGAAGGGGTGTCTGAGACGTGGGACAGACACATCTGGGTTCAGATTCTGCCTCCAAAGCCCCCTTTCTGGTGCACACCTCGGTTTTCTCATTTATAAAATGGGACCATCATAGACATGAATGCTAAATGAGGCCAAAAAGGAATAGCATGTGGCAGAGGTTCCTGACACTGGGTGCATGTGTCAACCAGGATCCCATGAACTGAACTGAACCCATGACCTCCTACATGGATCTGTTGCTGGACAACGGGGGCCTATGCCCAGGTCCAGACACCCAAGCAGGTCTGACCCTTTACTGCTCAACAAAACACAGAGGCAGAGTTGTTGGTAAGAGGAAAAAAGATAATTTATTTCACTCTGCCCACACTGGGAAGAATTGGATGAATATCTTCAATTGGTCAGCCAATTTACATATGCTTTTATAGAGGAAAGGAGATGCTATAAGGCTAATGGCTCTGTCTATAAAAGTATAGGTCCGGTTTATTCTTAGCCGGGGGCAGGGGCACAATCAAACAATCTTTAAGGCAAGAGTTTGGCTTCCCTGGAGGACAATGTTCCTTATTTTCAAGCTTTAGGTTGACAGTTCATCACCTTGGAGTTCCTAAGGAGAGAGCTTTAACAGAGAGCATCAGACTGAGAGAAAAACAATTTCACTTAAGATGGAGTCAGGCTGGCTAAAGCAGGTCTCTATCACAGATCCAGTATCATGTTACCACGTATGGAGGTGCCACTGAGCCATCCCCAGAATCCTCATTTTTTCAGGCAACTAGATGTCTTAAAAACATCTTTCATACTCATGTCTCTAAAAAATGTATAATATGTAGCCCAGAGCAGCAAGCAGATTTCTCATCCTCCAAAATTGTGAGCTAAATAAACCTCTATTCATAAATTACCCAGTCTGTAGTATTCTGTTACAGTAGTACCCTCTGACTGCTGAGAGCAGAGGTCGATCTGTGTCTCCAGAGTAGGATACAGAAAAATTCTCTGAAGGTGCCTCTGACAATTGGGCCCCAAAGGGACTGTGGCCAGACCAGTGGTGTTCTACTAGTTGCCAGTGGTGGCTTGGGCAGTCACCATGGTGAGGTGCACCCATGCAGATTGGTCACCCACGGTGAGGTGCACCCATGCAAATTGGTCACTCCTGGGAGAGCAGGCTGAGCAGATGCAGTGCTGAGACCCAACCTATGGCCACAGTGGCAGCTCTGCTGGAAAAAAACTTGGCAATGACTTGCAGATGACCCCTCTGCTCACCTGGGTCAGGGTAGACCTATGGAGGGATGGTTTTCTGAGACTTGGGGCAGACACATCTGGATTCAGAGTCTGCCTCCAAAGCCCTCTTTCTTCTCTGCACCTTAATTTTCTCTTTTGTAAAATAGGGCCATCATAGTAGACATGAATGCTAAATGAGGCAAAAAAAAAGAAAAAGAAAGAAAGAAAGAAAGAAAGAAAGAAAGAAAGAAAGAAAGAAAGAAAGAAAGAAAGAAAGAAAGAAAGAAA
>NW_006160148.1:3655658-3665496 GCF_000334495.1 Tupaia belangeri chinensis | reverse complement strand
TCGCCCCCCAGGTGGGATGGCCATGCCTCAATACCTTCTCCTCCATGCTCCTCTCGGGATCTTGGGCACGCACGCACACACCCCCAGCGTGAGTTTTAAGCCACCGGGTCCGGGACGCGAACCGCGGTTGACTACATGGGAGTCCAGCGACATAGCCATTACACTAACTGCTGGTTCACAAAAAAAATTGTTCTTAATTTTAATGTTTATCAGTTTCAAAGTGGATCCTGTTGTGACCAGCAGGTGACATAGAGATTAACATGCTGGACTCCAGGGCAGAAGGGGACGCGAAGCCGGGCGGGTGCGCCAAGGCGACTTCTCTCGCTGCTGCTGCTGCTGCTACCAACTCGGTTGGAGACCCAGGAGGCCGCCATGTCCTGCCCTTAGAAACAATAGGAGTTGGCACCCGAGGTGCCCAGCCGCACTGCTCTTGGGGGCGCTGCAGGTGTTGGCGCTGCTGGGGCCAGCATGTGCCTTCCAACCACAAAAGTGAATCTTCCAACAGCACTGTGAAACCATCGACTTCAGTTTCCTCGGGCTCAAACAACGTGACAGACAGCACTGCGCCAACCTGTGACAACACCTAAAATGGCAACACCTGGTGTCGCAACAAATGCGACTTCCACTACCTTAAAGTCTGTAACGAAAACCAGTGTTGCAGAGAACACAACCCAAATGTCAACATCTACAGTGACCCGTGCCCACGATAGTTCAATGACATCTGTTTCTTCATCAGTAACAACCACAACAACTGTTCATGATAAAGAAAATAATCGAAATTTGATACTGGCAGCCTTGTTGGTGGTATTGTATTAACACTGGGAGTTTTATCCATTCTTTACATGGGATGAAAAATGTGTTATTCATGACGAGGTGTTTGGTACAGAACCATAGATGAACACGATGCTATCATTTAAGGAAATCCAGAGTCCAAGGAAAGAAGATTGATGCAGCCCTACAACTAATTTTCGTTTATTTAAAACAATATTCTCTTGAAAACTGTATAAACAGGCCATGCACACAATGTACAATGTATTACATAAATATGTAAAGATTCTTCCTGATTACTAAAGGTAAAAAGGGCTTGGTTTGGGTTTCTTAATATTTGGAGTTTACAAATAGTTACTACAGTGATTTTTTTTTTTTCACTTTTAGCAAATATATAGTAAGATGAGCCCCTTTTCTTGTGGCATTGATCACTTGGAAGGCACGATTACCCAAGGACAGGATGCCATCTGGACGTAGCAGTAAGGAGACAGTCATAGCTCTGAGGGTACTGAGAGTCTTTGTTGCTCACACAAAGAACATCAGTGTCTTCGGAGCTAGATCTGTCCTAATCACTAATGCCACACAACAGAAATTGATTCAGTCTGGTCTGAGGTATAATTTAAGAAATCATCGACCTTTTCTAGGCTTTAAACTGTGGTAGTTGGTCTGGAAACAAAGTACACGCACGCATGTGCAGACACACACACACACACACACACACACACATATTCAAATAAAACACCCACCAATAGTATGCTGCAAAGATTAACATAATGTTTTAAAGACTTAGTTGTTAGGATTAAGAAGGAAAATACTCCAAGGAGTTAGATTATTTCCTACTGTGAGAATATTGCCACCATTTGAAATTATTTCTATTTCATAGCCACTTGTTAATTTTTATTTTACATCTAGTGAATATTTTAAATGTAGAGCTGCTTTTTAGACATTTTTAATGGAGTGCAAACACATCTAGCTTAAAATAAAAACCTCCTTGTAGGATTTCTAAAACATTTAGAACACGATAGAATCATATCATAGATTGGTGTTGTGTTCATCTAACCAAGTATGGTGGGTCTTCACCCAGGCTCCTACCAGCTGCAGGATGAAAACGCTACATTTTCACACACTGTCAATTTACTCAGAGATTTGAGGAAATAGCATTTTTATACTAAAACACAAGTTTATTTTGAAATAAATTCTTATAAAGTTTTAAGAGTACTTTAAAAAAAAAAAGAAAAGCAGGAATTTTCCTGCTTCCTTATTTGGGTATGCTCCAGACCGCTCTTTTTACCCCACTGCTCAGGGGGAAGTACTTTCAGATGCATTATGTGAATGGAGAGTAACCACACAGTATTGTAGAAGCACCAATATTAGCTAGTCTATTCTGGAGTGTTTTCAGTTTGGCAATTGATATTCTTGCACTCAAAACTCAGGGTCTGATTTTAACAAAAAGTATTTAGACTCAACAGTAAGATAATATTTCTATGTTTGAGGATCAAAGTAAATCACACTAATTTCTAAAAGCCCAAAAGTGAGCTAAGATAGCCCACAATTAATAGGAATAAAATATAAGTTTTGTGATCAGCTTCTGGTTTGCAGAGAATGTCAGATATCAAGGATTTTGATATAAAAGATCATTTCTACTTGCTGTTCATTACGGCCAGTTGAGTTGATGAAGATGGATGTTAAGGATCCTCCAAAATAAGGTTCTGATTGGATGTGTGTTACTTAGATGTACTTAGAGGAAATTTTGTTACTTAGATGTACATTTAGATTTGTTTGAAAAGAAATGTGGGCTGATGGGTGAGGTGTATGTTACTAATGTGGCCCTAACTGGTCTTGCAATCACTGTTTTCATTCTTTTGCAAAATGTAGTTAAGATATAGTTATAGTAATGAGGGCCTTATAAATTTAAATCGTTTTGTCTCCTGCATTCTTGGTATTGCAGTACTTCAATTCAGTCAGAACTTTGTGGACTGGACTAAAGTTTTTCATGAATACTTGTGTCTTTAGCACTTTGAAGATAGAAAAATACTTTTTAAGTACTGAATTTCACTATTTGTTCAGAAAGCTTCCTCTGCTTTGGCTTGGCCTGGTGTTGTGAGGTTTGGCCCTGTGGTATGAGGCTTGGCCTCATGGTGTGATGCTTCACCTGCTGTTCTGAGGCTTGGACTGCTGGCTTGAGGCTTGGCCTGCTGGCATGAGGATGACCTGGTGGCGTGAGTCTCGGCCTTTCGATGTGCTTCTCGACCTGTCGTTTGAGGCTCAGCCTGCTGGTGTGAGACCCGGTCTGCTTGTTTTTGGTGTGGACTACTGGCTTGAGGCTTGGCCTCCTGGTGTGCGTCTCAGCCTGGTGGCATGAGGCTCAGCCTGTTGTTTGAGGCTCGGCCTACTGGTGTTAGGCTCAGCCTGGTGAAGTGAGGCTTAGCCTGCTGGTATGAATCTTAGCCTGCTGTTTTCAGGCTTATCCTGGTGGAGTGGGGCTTGTCAGGGTGGCATGAGCCTTGTCCTCCTGGTATGATGGTTAGCCTGCTGGTGTTAAGCTTTGCCTACTGGCTTGAGTCTTCACCTGCTGGTGTGAGTCTCGGCCTGCTGGCATGAGTTTTGGCTCGCTGGCGTGAGGCTTGGCCTGATGGTGTGAGGCTTGGCCTGATGGTGTGAGGCTTGGCTGGCTGGTGTGAGGCTTGGCCTGATGACTTGAGGCTTTACCTATGGTGTGAGTCTTGGCCTGATGGTGTTAGTCTTTGCCTGCTGGTTTGAGGCTTGGCCTGTTGATGTGAGTTTTGGTCAACTGGTTTAAGGCTTCTCCTGCCAGAAGGCCATCCTCACACTACCAGGACAAGCCTCACACCACCAGGACACATCCACTCCACCAGGATAAGCCTTAAAAGAGCAAGCTAAGACTCATACCAGCAGGCTAAGCCTCACTTCACCAGGCTGAGCCTAACACCAGCAAGCTAAGCCTCACACCAGAAGGATAAGCCTCCTCACACCACCAGGCAAAGCCTCACACCGGCAGGTCAAGCATCACACCAGCGCAGGCCGAGCCTGAAACAACAGGCCGAGTCTCGTATCAACAGACCGAGCCTAACGCAATCAGGCTGAGCCTGAGGCCAGAAGGCCAAGCCAAAAGCCAGCAGTCCAAGCCTCAAACCAGCAGGCCAAGCCTCACACCAGAAGGATAAGACTCCTCACGCCACCAGGCAAAACCTCACACCGGCAGGTCAAGCATCACACCAGCAGGCTTGGCTTGCTGGCATGAGCCTTGGCTTGGTGGCATGGGGCTTGGCCTGCTGATATGAGGCTTAGCCTGCTGGTGTGACGCTTGGCCTGCTGTTTTGAGGCTTGGACTGCTAACTTGAGGCTTGGCCTGCTGTTTTGAGGCTTGGACTGCTGACTTGAGGCTTGGCCTGCTGGCATTAGGCTTGGCCTGCTGGCGTGAAGCTTGGCCTGGTGTTGTGAGACTTCGCTTGGTAGTGTGAGGCTTGGCATCTTCGTGTGAGAGTTGGCCTGCTGTTTTGAGGCTTAGGCTGCTGGTTTGAGGCTTGGCTTACTGGTGTGAGACTTGGACTGCTGTAGTGAGGAATTGCCTGCTGGTGTGAGGCTTGGCCTGGTAGTTTGATGCTTGGCCTGCTATTGTGAAACTTAGCCTGGTGGTGTGAAGTGAGGCTTGGCCTGGTGGTGTGAGGCTCAGGTTTGTGGATGGAGGTTTAGCTTTCTGGTGTAATATTGGTCTGGTAGTAAGAGGCTTGGTCTTCTGGTATGAGTCATAGCCTGCTGGTATGAGTCTTAGCCTACTGTTTGAGTCTTGGCCTGTGTAATATTGGCCTGGTAGAGGCTTAGTCTTCTGGTATGAGTCTTAGCTTGCTGGTATGAGTCTTGGCCTGCTAGTTTGAGTCTTGACCTACTGGCATAAGGCTTCTCCCAGTGGTGTGAGGCTTTGCCTATGGGTTTGAGGCTTGGCCTGCTAGTTTTAGGCTTGGCCTGGTAGTGTGAGGTTTGGCCTTGCAGTGTAAGGCTTAGCCTGCTGATGTGAGGATTGGCCTTGTAGTGTGAGGCTTAGCCTGCTGGCTTGAGGCTTGACCTGCTGGCTTGAGGTTTGGCCTGTTGGCAGCAGGCTTAGCCTGGTGTCATGAGGCTTGTCCTGGTGGCGTAAGGCTTGGCCTACTGTTGCGAGGTTTGGTCTGCTGTTAGGAGGCTTAGCCTGGTGGTGTGAGGCTTTGCCTGGTGGTATGAGGCTTGGACTGCTGGAGTGAGGCTTTTCCTGCTGGTGTGAGGCTTGGCCTGGTAGTGTCATAGCCTGCTGGCAAGAAGTTTAGCCTGCTGGCTTGAGGCTTCGCCTGCTATTTGATGCTTGGCCTGCTATTATGAGACTTAGCCTGGTGGTGTGAGGCTTAGCATTGTGGATGGAGGATTAGCATTCTGGTTTAAGGTTTGGCATGGTAGTTAGAGGCTGAGCCTCCTGGTATGAAGCTTAGCCTGCTAGTATGAGTCTTGGCCTACTGGTTTGATTCTTGGCCTGCTGACGTGAGGCTTCTCCTGGTGGGGGGGGGTTTTGCCTGCCAGGTTCAGGCTTGGTCTGCTGGTTTTAGGCTTGGCTTCGTAGTGTGAGGCTTGGCCTTCGGGTTTGAGGCTTGGCCTCCTGGTGTGAGCATGCCTGCTAGTGTGAGGCATGGCCTGTTGGTGTGTGTCTTGGCCTGGTGGTAAAGGCTTAGCCTCATGGAATGAGGCTTAGCCTCCTGGTGTGAGGCTTAGCCTGCTTGCTTGAGGCTTGTTTTGCTGGCATGAAGCATGGCCTGCTGGTTTGAGGCTTACCCTCCTGGATTAAGGATTGGCCTGCTGATGTGAGGCTTGGCCTTGTATTGTGAGGCTTAGCCTGCTGGTGTGAGGCTTGGTCAGGTGATGTGAGGCTTAGTCTCGTGGAGTGAGGCTTGGCCTGCTGGTGTGAGTCTTGGCCCAGAAGCGTGAGGCTTAGCCTGCTGACTTGAGGCTTTTTCTGTTGGGGTGAGTCTTATCCTGGTGGAGTGAGGCTTGTCCTACTAGTACAAAGCTTGACCTGCTCGTGTGATACTTGGCCTTCTAGTTGGAGGCTTGCCTGCTGGTGCGAGGCTTAGCCTTGTGATGTGAGGCTTGTCTTGCTTGTGAGAGACTTGGACTGCTGGCCTGAGGTTATCCTGGTGACGTGAGTGTTGTCCTGCTGGTGTGAAGCTTTGCCTACTGCTGTGAGGCTTGGCCTGTTTGTTTGAATCTTGGCCTTCTGGCATGAGACTTGGCCTTCTGGCATGAGGCTTGGGCTGGTAGCATGAGGCTTGGCCTGGTGGCAGGATGCTTGACCTCTAGTGTGAGGCTTCGCCTGCTGGTTTGAGACCTACCGATTTTGTGCGCTGGCCTCCTGGTGTGAGGCTTGGCCTGCTGGTGTGAGGCTTGGCTTCCTGGCCTGAGGCTTGGCCTGCTATTTTGATGCTTGGGTCCTGATTTGAAGATTGACCTTCTGGTGTGAGTCTTGGTCTTGTAGTATTTGGCTTAGCCTGCTGGCATGAGGCTTAGCCTGCTGGCATGAGGCTTGGCCTACTGGTTTGATGCTTGGCCTTCTATTGTGAGACTTAGCCTGGTGGTGTGAGGCTTATTCTAGTGGCATGTTTTCCTGCTGCTGTGAAGCTTGGCTGACTGGTGTGAGGCTTGGCCTGCTGGTGAGAGGCTTGACCTCGTAATGTCAGGTTTAGCCTGCTGGCTTGAGGCTTACCCTACTGACTTGAGGCATGTTCTGCTGGCATGAAGCGTGGACTGCTGGTTTGAGGCTTGCCCTCCCATTTTGAGGAATGGCCTGCTGGTGTGAAGCTTGGCCTTGTAGTGTGAGGCTTGGCCTTTTAGTGTAAGCCTTAGCCTTCAGGTATGAGGCTTGGCCTGGTGGTGTGAGGCTTGGCCTGGTGGTATGAGGTTTGGACTGCTGGAGTGAGGCTCGGCCTCATAGTGTCAGTCTTAGCCTGCTGGCATGAGGCTCACCCTGCTGACTTGAGGCTTACCCTGCTGGCTTGAGGCTTTGCCTGCTGGCGTAAGGCTTGACCTGCTTGCTGGATTGATGCTTGGCCTGCTATTGTGAAACTTAGCCTGGTGGTGTGAGGCAAGGCTTGGCCTGGTGGTGTGAGGCTTAGCATTGTGGATGGAGGCTTAGCTTTCTGGTAGGTAGCCTCACTAAGGCTTGGCCTGGTAGTGAGAGGCTTAGCCTTCTGGTATGAGTCTTAGCCTGCTAGTATGTGTCTTGGCCTGCTGGTTTGAGTCTTGGCCTGCTGACATGAGGCTTTTCATGGTGGTTTGAGGCTTTGCCTGAGGGTTTGAGAATTGGCCTGGTAGTGTGAGGATTGGCCTTTGGGTTTGAGGCTTGGCCTCCTGGTATGAGGCTTTGCCTGCTGATGTGAGGCTTTGCCTGGTGGTAGACGCTTAGCCTCCTGGTGTGAGGCTTAGCCTACTGGGGTGAGGCTTGGGCTGGAAGCATGAGGCTTAGCCTGTGGGCTTGAGGCTTATCCTGGTGGGGTGAGGCTTATCCTGATGGTGTGAGGCTTGGCCTGCTGGATTGAGGTTTGGGTCCTGGCTTGAGGATTGGCCTGCTGGTGTAAGGCTTGGCCTTATAGTGTAAGGCTTGGTTTTATAGTGTAAGGCTTAGCCTGCTGGTGTGAGGCTTTGCCTGCTGTGTGAGGCTTGGCCTAGTAGTGACAGTCTTAGCCTGCTGGCATGAGGCTTAGCATGCTGGCTTGAGGCTTGGCCTGCTGGTGTGTGGCTTCGCCTTGTAGTGTAAGGCTTGGTTTTGTTGAGTAAGGGTTAGTCTGCTGGTTTGAGTTTGGCCTGCTGGTGTGAGGTTTTGCTTGTTGGTGTGAGGTGTTGCCTAGTCGTGGGAGGCTTGGCCTTGTAGTGTGAGGCTTAGCCTGCTAATGTGAGGCTTGGCCGCTGACTTGAAGCTTGACTTGCTGGCAGGAGGCTTAGCCTGGTGGCATGAGGCTTGGCCTACTGGTTTGAGACTTGGCCTGCTGGTGTGAGGCTTGGCCTGTGAGGTTTGGTCTGCTGGTGTGAGGCTTGGCCTGCTGCTGTGAGGCTGGGCCTTGTGGAATGAGGCCTGGCCTGCTGTTGTGAGGCTTGGCCTGGTAGTGTAAGGCTTTGCCTGGTGGTGTGAGGCTTGGCCGGCTGTTGTGAGATTTGGCTTGGTGGTGTGAGGCTTTGCCTGGTGGTATGAGGCTTGGACTGCTGAAGTGAGGCTTTGCCTGATGGTGTGAGGCTTGACCTGGTAGTGTAAATGAAGTTTAGCCTGCTGGTATGAGGCTTGGGCTGCTGGTTCGAGGCTTGGACTGCTAGTATGAGTCTTAACCTGGTGGCATGAGGCTTGTTCTGGTGGTATCAGGTTTGGCCTGATGGTGTGAGGCTTAGCATGGTGGTATGAGGCTTAGACAACCAGGATCTTGACCTGGTTGTTCCCACCAGCCCGGTAGAAGAAGGGGAGGCAGGGTTTGCTATCGATGTCAGCTAGCTCCTGCGGGTTCTGGATCTCCTGTGGCAGCTGCGTGATCGGCTGGGTGGTGGTGTTCCCAGTAGTACATCCCATCCCAGCTTTTCCTTGTCCAGGCTGAATGTTGTCAGTGAGGCTGACGTCCCGACAGGCTGTGAAGACAGAGGGACAGGCTCAGTTCTAGGCACCCTCACAATGCCTGCTGCCTTCCCAACGCACCAGGCCCAGGGTGCTACTCACCACCCAGCTGGTCAGCAGTGCTGAACTCCTGCGACATGGGCAGACCTGGAACAAGCTCCTCTGCAGGGCTCTGAGTGGTGGACCGGAACTTGCCCTGCCGCTCCTTTTGTTTGTCCACAAGCCACAGCACCTGACCCTGTAGCTCCAGCAGCTCTACCTGGAGCAAAAGGTGCTCAGTGCTCCTCCCCTACCCTGGCCATACCTGGGACCAGTACCCGCAGGCTCCCTCAGAGGTCCCCAGTGCACCATCCCTAACCCACCCACAGAGAAAGTGCTCAGTGCCCTGCTCCTACTCTGGACCAGGCCCTGCCCTGCCTGCAGAGAAGCTCATGGCCCCACCTTCAACTTCTCGTTGTCCTGCACCAGCTGATGGATGAACTCGTCCTTCTCCCTATAACGCTCTTTAAGTACCGCACTCTGCCTCTGGTACAGGGCAATGTAGGCTCCTGTAGGGATCGAGGGCCAGTGGGCTGGTGTGAGGACAGGGCACAGGTGCTTCCCCCACACACCCACAGCTTGCTGACCATTGGCCCTGGCATCTCAGCTCACCAATGGTCTCGGTTTCTTCAGAGAGCAGTAGACAGCAGTGTTCTAATGTGTCCACTCGCTCCTGCAGGGCCGCCTTCTCCTCCATGACCTGCAGAAAGCGGCTCTGGAGCCCCGGGAACAGGTCAGGTCTCAGCAGTGACCTGCACCATGCCCACCATTCAATGGCCCATGTTAGGGGAAACTCACTCACCTTCAGCTTCTCCATGGCCTCCTGTAGTCCCTGGTGGCTCTCCCCACACTTGTAGTCACTCTTGGTCCCAGAGGAGAGAGGCTCCCTCTGTGGCTCCTCCTGGGATGGAGCTGCCCGGGGAGCCAGTTGCTGGCAGCTACATTTGTGTTCTTCCAGCTGCAGGCAACAGGTGCATGTGTTTTTGTGGGGGGAACACTTAGGACACAAGGAGGGAGAGATGCAGAAGGTAGCCCTTCCCCCTCTCACGACCTTGGTGGACCACGTGCTGTGCCCTTCCTCCCACCCCAAGAAGGTGCAGGGTCCAGAGTAGTCAGGGGGCCAGGGATTCAAGTAGGAGGAGGGTGCTCAGTGAGATCATAGAGGGGAAGCCGGAGAGGAGGGATGGAGGAGGGCAGGGAGGTGGAGGCTCACCATAGCCTCAGGACTCTCCAGCTCTTCCACAAGGCCCAGCTTGAAACGAGGAGCCTCCTCGTCCAGTTGTCCTCCTAGGAGGAGAGCCGAGAGTGTCCTCAGACAATCCACCAAAGGAGGTAGAGTGAGCCTGGGAAGAAGCTCAAGGCCACCTCTGCCCCCACCCTCACCCTGACCCTGGAGGG
>NW_006160148.1:3649928-3655405 GCF_000334495.1 Tupaia belangeri chinensis | reverse complement strand
CGTGCACTCGCCAGAAAGAGGGAGAGACAGACAGAAAACAAGAAATCACCCCCCCAGGGGAGATGGCCACTCCTCAATCCCTTCTCCTCCATTCTCCTCTCGGGATCTTGGGCACGCATGCACACGTGCCCGGCGTGAGTTTAAGCCACCGGGTCTGGGACTCAAACCGCGGTTGACTATATGGGAGTCCAGCAACATAGCCATTACGTCAACTGCTGGTCCCTTCCCTCTCTCTTGTTCTAACAGCAGCTCAAACTCCTCCAGCTTCTGCAATTCCTCCATTCTGAGCTGCGTGGCTGCCTTCTTGGCACCTAGGGTTTAGAGCTTCTCCTCCTAAGATCACTTAGAGCTGGAATTTTAATATCCTGATCTAATTCTTGAAACCCAATTTTTCCCTGGGGGTAAGGACGGGGAGTGTTAAATTACTATTTTAATTTTTTTTAAGGTTTCTTTCTTTTTTTTTTTTCCATAGGAAGCATGTACTTACTGGAGAGACAGAGACAAAGAGAGGGAAAGTGAGAAATCACTCTCCATGGGGATGGCCATGTTGCAATCCATTCTGTTCCATTCTTCTCTCGGGATTTTGGGTACACACACACAGAGAGAGAGACATGTACCAGGCAAAGTCTGAAGCTGCCAGGTCTTGGACATGAACCACGGTTGGCTCCAGTTTTCACTCGGGAATCCCAGTGCCAAGGGAGAATGGGTTGGCCTTAGCTGGAGGGACCCCTGAGCATGCAGCATGGCTCTTTCTGATGCTGCCCTCTTGACTTGCTCTCTTCTGCAGACACCCCCGCCTGAGTCCTTGCCACACTTGCCCTGGCGTCACTGCCCCTAGAGGAAGCACTGGCCTGTCACCTGGCAAGAGTACAGTCCCTGACCTACTCTGTCTTTGATTTCTGACAAGCCAGCATCCCTCCCTGGGCTTCAGACTCCTGGGAGGTCAAAGGTTGCTCTTAGCTTTAAGCATCAAAGATTGAAAAAACTCACTAGAATGTGTCAGGCAGAGGGAGATTGTCTCTTAAGACCAGGACCGAGCCTATAACATGGGCTCAGGAACTATTGGTTGAAGATGAACGCACCGTTCTAAATCACAAGTGGGCAGAGGGTAGTTCTCTTAAACTCCATTTCTAGAAAATTATGTCACTGTTTCTTTGGGTTTTTTTTCTTTTTTTTTTTCTTTTTGAGAGATTTTCACTGTAGGGCGTGTGCACTCGCCAGACAGACAGAGAGAGACATAGAGACAGAAAGCAAGAAATCAGCCCCCAGGGGTCACGCTGCAATCCCTTCTCCTCCATTCTCCTCTCAGGATCTTGGGCACGCACGCACACACGCCCGGCGTGAGTTTTAAGCCACCAGGTCCGGGACACGAACCGCGGTCGACTACATGGGAGTCCAGCGACATAGCCATTATGCTAACTGCTGGTTCCCGTCACTGTTTCTTAAAGAGAATCCAGATTCAGGCTTTTGGTTCTATCCTCTGAGTGAAAACCAGTGAAAAGAGTTTGAGGAGAAATTGTCAGTTCATGGCCCCATAGGGTCTGAGAACTCTTCTTTTAAAATTGGTTTGTACCCTGCCACAGTGGCACAGGCATCAGGGCATGCCATGTGGCAGTACTGAAGTCACATGGAGGACTGCAGTTTGGGTCCCAAGTCATGTGCACACCCACGTCCCAGTGATCCTAGCTGGCTGAAAGGCTGGGGAGATTGTGGCATAACAGACTCTGTTGGGAGTGCCTATTTCTCACACTCTCATGGAAGAAATTTTTAAAAAAAAATCCCTGGGAACCAGCAGTTGGCGTAATGGCTGTGTCGCTGGACTCCCACATAGTCGACTGAGGTTCGCGTCTCAGACCCAGTGGCTTAAAACTCACGCCGGGCGCGTGTGCATGCGTGCCCAAGATCCCGAGAGGAGAATGGAGAAGGGATTGCGGCGTGACCATCCCCCCTGGGGGGTGATTTCTTGCTTTCTGTCTCTCTGTCTCTCTCTGTCTGTCTGGTGAGCGCACGCGCCCTATAGTGAAAACCTCAAAAATCCCTTGCTCCCTGCCCAACCCTTTTTGGCCTGAGGGTGCAGTGAAGGAGCCATCCTCGGTCACCTTCCTTTATCTCTTTCCACAGAAACAACAACAGTAAGAAACTCTGGATCAGCTGGGAAAAGTAATGACTTCTCTATTTGCTTGTTGCCTGGCTGATAGGTTGAAGGACTTGGATGCAGGGGCCCCAGACTTGCCATATCCCTCTCCTCTGCCCTGGAGAAGGCTCCTGCTCCACCACCCCTCCACCCCACAGCATCCCTGATTATCGGGTCTCTTTGTGGCCTCCTCTCAGTAACAGATACTTCTTCCCTCTTCCTAGAGGAGAAGGAATGTCAGAAAAAGTTGGTGAAGGAACACAGGGTGCTCAGGGAACCACTGCAGGTGAGTGGACCACGTGTACCTTTTGTGTGCCCTGGAACATTTCTTTCCCTCTCTTTGAGCACTCGTTTCATTGTTCTCCCAAAGGTTCACATTCAAACCATAGGCATCCTGGTGTGTGAGAAGGCAGAATAACAGACAGCCCTGGCCCACACTCAGGAGGCAGCCAGGCAGACAGCAGGTGGGCCTTTGGGCACCCCTTCATCCTTCACCTTGGCAGCCTTCAGGGGAAGTTCATTGGCTGCATCTCCACCTCTCTTATTGTAGAAGAATCTGAGGGTCTTGCCAGCTGCCTGCAGGCTTCTTAGCAGCATGCAGGAGAGCTGGAGCATACGTTGTCTGCCCTCTCCATGTAGCAGAAACAGGTAGAAAGGGTGAGCCCAGACCCCTTCTGCAGTTTGGAGTGTTTCGCTCACGGAAATGCAGCACAGGCTATTTCCTGCAGCCTGGCCATCGAGTGGTTAGAGTTAGCACCTGCGAGTGAGCCAGGGCAGTGCATGCATTGGATGAACAGAGGCCAAATGCCCTTCAACTGGCCTTTAACTGGCCTTTAACGGGCTGTGGCCTTGGCCAAGTGCTAGGAGGAGTGTGGTACGTGGGCCATAAAGGCACAGAAGGGTATTCCTGAAGGACTCCTACAAATGTCAGGGAAGAGAACAGGGTGGCTGAGAAGTGTTTCATTCTGTACCTTCTGACTTTTAGAATTTGTGTATTTATCATTGAGAAAGCAAACGAAAGGTTAAAGTACAGGGGCCAGCATTGGCCGTAATGGTTAAGGCACTAGACTCCCAGATGTCCAATTGTGGTTCAAGTCCAAGACCCGGCAGCTTGAAACTCATGTCTGGCATGTGTGTGTGCACCCAAAATTTTGAGAGAAGAATGGAACAGAATAAATTGCGACATGGCCAATCCCTGAGGAGTGATTTCTCACTTTCCCTCTCTCTGTCTCTGTCTCCCCAGTGAATGTATGTTTCCCCAGTGAGTGTATGGCAAAAAAAAAAATCATTTAAAAAATTAAAGTACAAATTTAACACCCCCTCCCCATAAATGGACCCTTACCTCCAGGGGAAAATTGGGTTTTGAGAGTTAGGCCTAGATATTCAAGTCCCAGCTCTAAATGATCTTCAGAGGAGAAGCTCTGAATCCTAGCTGCTGAGAAGGCAGCCATGCAGCTCAGGAAGAGGGAATTACGAAGCTGGAGGAGTTCAAGCAGCTGTTAGATCAAGTGAGAGGCTGCAGCCCTAAATTGACTACATTCATGCCCAAGAGAGAGAAATGAGCACCCTCCAAAAAGACTAGTCATACCACAATCCCCATTTTCCAGGCCTCTTGCTCCGTTGGATTTGGGGCACTTGGGCACTTGCCCAAAATTTTTCAGGCTAGCAGGGCTGGAGATTTGAACCCTGACATCATGTAGGGGATCCAGTTTCTCTTGAGCAGCACATTACTGGTGTGCCACAGAGCATGTCCGTCCCTGTGCTTTTCCATCAGTCTGTGAACTACAGTGAAAATGGTGGGAAATGTTATGAGGCCTTGGGCAGGTAACAGGTCTGTGCCCCCTCCATATTTCCAAGCTCAGAGTCTAGAAAAAAGGTGCCACATCCCCTCTCTCCTCAGGTGGAGGTAAAGAGCCAGGAGGCTCAGGGTCTGAGCAACAGCACAACCGGTACACCATCTACCTGCAGCAATACACGGCCTCCTATGAGCTGCTAGCCTCTGAGAAGGAGGTGCTACAAAGGTAGCTGAGTTCTTACCAGTTCCTTTATCATGCTACTGAGTTGTTTGTCTTTTAGATAACTAGAGTCCAGGGCTACTGCTAGTTCTTGGTACCAGCTCTGAGTCCCATGCAAAGAGAATGCATTGCAGGAAGGTTGGGGGGGAGACTGTTTCAGCTGGCAGGGGACCCCTGGCCCCATTGAGGGAGGAAGTCAGGGGTTGACCTTCAGGGTCGCTGGGCAGGGTCACTGGGTCACAGTACAGGTCACTTATCTCCAGATCTTTCATATTAGTAGAAGAGCTGAGGTCCTCTCCATTAACATAGGATGAAGACTGGAAGAGATGACAGCCCATGGAGACATTCTGTCCCCTCAATGTCTAAGCTCTCTGACTTTGTTTCTTCCCCCCAAACTGACAAATTGTTCTTTCTGGCCTAACTTGGTCACCTGTAACCTTTTTGCCTACTTCTCATTGTTTTTATCTCCCTGTCTATCCTCTTCTCCTAAGCAGTTCTCATTTTGCACTTTCCACAGTCTGACAAAGTGATGTAAGCAACCTCATGGCCCAGTCCTTACCTTTGTGCAGCTTGCAGGGAGAAGACTTGAAGATGTCACTTTCCTAATATAACCCAGGTCTGCTTGTCCTAGGATCTTCCCTTCTCATGAGACTCCCTGCCTTGGTTTCTATTATACCTTTCTTTCCCTCTTCCCCCTTGAGGACCCTGTCTTCTGGAGTACCTTGGACTCAAAACCACTGAGCTGCAGAGATAGTTGTTGCATGCTCTCAGTTCATGACAAAGTCCTAGGGATGAAGACACAGAGGTCAGAGGTGCAGGCAGCTTGATGGAAACAAGAGCCATGGGCCTGCCCTGACTCCTGTCGCCAAGCACCGTGCTCCCCTGTGCCCCCCAGTGGCACTCACTGGTTTTTGTCCATGAGATCAGGACCATTGTCAGCATCATGGTTCCTCTGGGAGGACACACAAGAGGTGACCATTTCATGTCTAGTAAGAGTTATCCTGAGCTCAGATGAGCCAGGCTCATCCCAACAGCCTTCTGTCATTTCCCCAAACCTCAAAGAAAGGTGTCATTTCCAACCCCAATCCCAGGAAAGGGACTTGGTGCAACAAACGAAACTACCTGAAGGATGAAGAGGGTCTACAGTAGGTCTCCTCCTGAGGAAGGAGGATGCAGCGAGCACATAGGAGGACAGGAGGCAAAGGGACAAGGGGCACAAACCTGAGGAGATTCCGTGCTAGCTCCAGGGGAAGTGACACCATCAGGTAACACGGTGACATCAGCACATGCTGGTACAGGAACAGTGTGGTCTTTGGGCACCTGCCACC
>NW_006160148.1:3639623-3646980 GCF_000334495.1 Tupaia belangeri chinensis | reverse complement strand
ATGGATGCATGTAACCTACCCTGAGTCTTCCCACTCGCCTCCTGCAGCCTCGAGTCCATCCTGAACCAGCCTTGTTGAGCATTTGAATATTGCCACATTCTCCTTTGCATCTCTCAGAGGACTGTGTCCGTTGATGTGCACCCTACCTTGTTCAAAGGGACACTCAGCCCCATTCATTGGCTTTAAAATAAGATTCAAAGACTCTGATCTAATCCAGCAAAGTTGTCTTTCAGATAAGGAAAGTGAGGACCAGAAAGTGATTTTGCTGAGGTCACCCAGAAAGCTCCTGCCACAAGTCAACTCAAACCTCAGATCTTTCCATCCTAGCTCCCAGGGCTCTCCCCCCACAGCCTGGGTCTTTCAGTGCTTCCTAAAGGGAGGGCCTGATGACACGTGGCTGTGTTCACTGGCCTGGCTTCCTCTGGAGGCTGGGGATAAGAAAAATCCAATACTGCTCCCATTTATTCAACCTTCACGGGTACCAGCCACTTCCTTCTCAATCTTAATGGTCACCCTCTACTGCCCCTGAAGCCCCGTAACCCAGAAGCCTGGTCAGACAAGACTCACATCCTCAGAGAGACAACCACCAGAGGTGATTGCCTTAGGGGTACGCCCAGTTTTACTTTTTTTCTTCATCTTTGCTGCTGCCAGAGTACCAGGGCAGTTCTTCTGCTGGTATTCTCTCAACTGTGGAAAGGAAATCAGTAAAACTCATGAGAACTGTAAGTCTCTAAATTCACGTGCTACAGCATTTACAAAGTACTCATTCATGCCCCCACCAACCGTACAAATTGTCATAATAATCACTTAAGGACTGAACAAATAGACTGAAAACATGATTTTTTTTAAAATAAGCATGTATTTAAATTTATTCTTCTGACCCTGAGATCTGGGTTTTGTCATGAATCAGCAGCTACTAGAGAGCAAAACTGAAGGTAGAGGTGGAAAAGCACACCGTAATTCAACAGGAAGTGTCCACTGTGTAGTTTAGAAATCCAGGGCGGTGGGGAGGGGCTGCGGAGTCCTTTCTTACACATCTGTGAGAGCTGCACAAATACCTGGGAAACTTCCTATCAATGTATCCTAAGAGCAGAAGACAGCGAAGGTGCACTCCTAGTGAATCTGGGAATCCAAGAGAAAGGGGACACCCCAAGCATCTTCCAGAATAGTCTCTAAAATCTTACAAACCTACACAAATTTCAGCACTGAAGTATTTGTTCTCTCTGGAGAATTAAGCAAAACTGAAAATTCGTCCCCCATATTTGTCCTGTGGTGCTCAGAGCACCCCAGGTTGATATGACAATTTGGAAGTAATTCGGGCTGTGAAGTTCTATTCTGCAAATACTAAGCGGCTCTCTCTCACTCTAAAGAGTGAAGGGCACTCTGGTCCCAGAATCACAGGGAATTCGAATGTGAGATAGAGAACTCAGCAGAAAATGTAAAGTCCCTCTGGAGAGTAGAAATGGGGAAAAATCAAACCAAGTCAAACTCCTCCTCCCACTGCCACCAGAGATAACGTCAATGTTTGGGGTTGGCGATGAATGTAGATTTTTCACACTGTCTTAGTTAAGGGAGTAAGGGCTAGGTCCCATAGTCCCCAGTTCCTTTCCAGGTGGAGATTTGTGCAGAAACCAGAGAAACCCCAAAAGAGGATGTATACACTAGAGGATTGGGTCAGAAGATGAAAGGCCAGGCTTGGAAGATGACAGCTCTGAGGGGGATTGTGACATAACTACATTCCACTCCTCCTCACCCATGCCAGAGTAGCCATTCCATGGTGGGGAGGAGTGCATAGGGCAAGGACACAGGTTCTAGACTACTGGAGCCCTAGGCACCTGGGGTGGTCTGGTTTGGAGAAGCGGGAGGCCAGGGCCTAGACCAGAGCAGGAGCCCCTCTAGTCACCAGCCCAAAGTAACCAGGTACACCAAGAGCAGGAACAGGAATACTGAGGGGATGAGGCTGGCTAAGAGGATTTGGGGACAGGAAGCCAAGGGGTACCCAGGAGTTGGCTTTGAATGTCCTAGGGATGGCACAGATTGTGTCCACCGTCTGGCCATAGGAGGGGCCTCTGGCTGGGTCTCAGGATCCGCCCAGCAGTTTTACCTTTTTCTTGGCTGCAGCCAATTTCTTTTTTCGGGTTTCCTCTGACATCTCGAGGCAGGGCTGGGGGAAGGGGTGGGACCACATGACCGCTATCTGGTAACCGCTGAGAAAACACTTCAGCTCGCTACCTCGCCGGCCTGTGACTGAGCCAGAAGAGGCAAGTCAGGGAGTTTTTAAGGCTCACAGAATGGGCGTGGCCTCAATTCTCAAATCCTATTGGTCTACGGAGAAAGATAAAAGGCAAGAGGTGTGGCCAGAATGCTTTTGACCAATTAGGACAGGTAGAGTCACAATGAAAGCTGCAGGGCCTACTCTCTAGGCGCAGGCACAGCTTTCTGTGCGGGGATTATGGTCTCCATTGCGAACTTTTAGTTACCTGTGGGACCTGTGAGTTTGCTCTGTGTTCCCAGCCTTGGATCCTCCAGCCCCTCAGACCCCCAACATGGACAGCAGGGCAAATGTGCTCCAATTCACAGTCCCTTTGCTGATTTCTCACAGCTCTGCTCAGACGTTCTGTCCCCAGAGTATCACCTTCCAGGACCCCCTCATCTGGTCCTCCAGACACCATCCCTCCCAGATCCCTCCTTCATGGAGAGGCCCTACCCTGATCCCAGGAGGGGATCTGCATGTCTTACGAGGACCCAGTCTGAACTGCTCATCCCCAGCCTGGCCTTCACCCACACCCCCAAAGTCACCTTTCCTCCCAAACCAACTGGGTCCCACCTGCCTTTCCTCTCCAAAATTCCTCCTCCTCCATTCTCCTTTAGGAATTTTGAGCATGTGCACACACACACACACACACACACACACACACACACACGTGTCTTTCAACCTGCAGGGTTCAGGACTCAAACTGCACAGTTGGCTATGTGGAATCAACCTTCACTATACTGCCACCAGGTGGTCCAAGCGGGTATTTGACCTGAAGCAGTTTTATTCCAAAGCCTGCACTCTTATCTGGTACACTGAGCTGTCTCTTTGGGCCCTCTGCAGGTCTATCATCCTGATTTCCTTCCTCTGTTTTTTTTCTGCCCACTTGGCTGGTCCCTCTGCCCCCTTTTACTAGTTAGAGAAATGTACGTGGTTCTGCTACCCATATTCTATGTCTACACACTCCCTTAAAGGTCTTCCTCATCTTCAACTCAGCCCAGTACACATGATTCTCCTGTATTTCTCTAGCTCTGACCTTTCTCTGGAAACTCAGACCCGCCAGCAGAATATCTTTGCCTTCCCACTTCCTAAATTCTAAAACTACAGTTAGCATCCTGACCTGGACCATAATCTAGATCCTTCTCCAGCTACCCCCACATCTGTTAGTGGTACCCTAGGCTTCCAAAGTGGGCTCTGTCTCTCCCTCATGCCCTCTTATTATTTTTTTTTAAAGATTTTTCTATACAATGCCTGTGCTCATCAGAGAGTGGTGGAGAGAGACAGAAAGTAAGAAAGCATCCCCCATGGGAGATGGCCATGCCACAATCCCTTCTCCTCCATTCTCCTCTCAGTATTTTGTGCACTCAGAGAGTGTTTTTCAAGCCACTGGGTCTGGGACGAACTGTACTGCCAGCCATGTGCATCTGGCACCTTAATTTTCACACCACCTGCTGTCCCAGCCCCTCCCCTTTGTTAACAGCACCGCAAGTGGTTGCTTTTGTTGTCTCACAGGATTATGCCCTCACTCCCCCATGACACACAAATGAAAACCACTCTCATTCCCCTGCCTCAAGTGCAACCCCAAAATCTCCCTGACTGAACACAATACCAATCTGTCTACTTTCTTCTTTTTTTTTAAGAGAAATTTTTGCTATAGGGCATGGGGGTGCTTTCAAAGACAGAGACAGAAATCAAGAGATCATCTCCCAGGGAGGATGACCACACTGTAATCTCCTCTCCTTCATTCTCCTCTAGGAATCTTATGCACAGATGCTCACATGCCCAGCGTGAATTCTAAGTCGCTGGTTCCAGGACTTGAACCATGACAGACTATGTGGGAATCCAGTAATATAACCAGTACATCATCTGCTGGTCCCTTTCCTTTTCTTTTTAAAAAACCTTCTATGTGGCACATGTGCGTTCCAGAAAGAGAGGGGGCAGGAGAGGAGCGAGAAATCACCCTCTCCCCCACCCCCATGGAGAACGACCACACTGCGATCCCTTCTCTATTCTCTCAGGATTTAGGACACTCATGCACACATTCTAGGTGTGTTTCTCAAGCTGCTGGGTACAATACTTGAACTGCATAGTCGGCTATGGGACCCAGGCACCTCAACTACCACTCCACTGGCTGGCCCTGTCTGCTTTTCTTACAAGATCTGAGAGGCTGGTAGCCTGGCCCTTAGCACTCGTGGTCACTGGAGTCACCACAGCATGGGAAGAAAGAGATGAAGCAGACACGTTAGTTCCCACTGACATGCCCCAGACATCACTTCTACACGCAGTCCCATCCAGAACTAGCCACGTGGCCCACGCTGATGTGAGCCGGGCTGGAAGAGGAGGGTGAGCACACAAATGTTTGATGGGGGCCAGCCATCTGAGCACAGGCCCACCTCCATGGCAGCTCTGAGTGTTTGGTGAGCATCACCTAGGCCCCAGTACCAGAGTTGTGCTACTCAGCAACCCGTGCTTGCTCTAATGACCCAAGCCCATGCTCTGGTCTTGTTCCAGACACTAGATACTTGTATGTGTTTCTCCACTGTTTTGGAGTCACTGCAAAAGCCCCATCAACCTGGCACAGACAGCAGCATTCTTGTTTCTGGGCTTTCCTTACCATTCCTTCACTGTATGCTTTCACATCATTATATCAGTGAGTTTTCAGTCACTTTATGAGATAGGTTCCTTTACTGTTCCTATTTTTAGGATGAGAAGACAGGCTGAGAGAAGGGAAGCTACCAGCCCAAGTCACACAGTTAAACAGTGGCCTCCCTGTGAACAAAGTCTAGATCTGACTAATTCTTGATGCCAGGCTTCTAACCTGAATAAAGCACCATGAATCTTTGTGCTAGACTCTTTTGTTTGTTTCTGGAGAGGTTTTTGCTATAAACCACGTGGGCTTGCCAGAAAGACAAAGATATACAGAGAGACAGAACATGAGAAATCACCCCCCAGGGGGGATGTCCACACCACAATCCCTTGTTCTCCATTCTCCTCTTGGGATCTTGGGCACACATGCACATGCGCTTGGCGTGAGTTTAAGCCACCAGGTCTGGGACTTGAACCGCAGTTGACTACATGGGAGTCCAGCAACATAGCCATTACACCAACTGCTGGTCCTTCTTTGTGCCAGACTCTTACCATATTGCATGCCCTCCAAGAACAAGACTTGGCTATATTCATGTCAAACTACACCCTTGTCAATGACACTTCACATATGCTCAGTACAGTTGACCCTGAACAATGTGGGATTGAAGCATGTGGGTCCTGAACTGAAGTTTTTAAATAAATACTATACTTCTATTTTTCTTCTTATTTTATTAATATTTTCTCTGGCTTACTTTTCTTTCTTAATGTCCAGATAATGAGGAGAGGGGGGAAAGGAAGAAAACACTCCCCAGTAGGAAGTGGTCATGTCCCCATCCTGTTTCCTCCATCTCTCCATCCAGTCAAGGCCATGGCCCACACACAGATGTGCCAGCACATTGCTTAAGCCTCCAGGCCAAAATCTGAACTGCAGTCCATCCAGTTCCCTTAACCACCAGGCTACGGGACTGGCCAACCAAATTACTTTATAGTAAAAAATACAGTGTATAATACACACATAAAATATATTAGTCATCTGTGGTTATGAGTAAAGCTTTTGGCCAATAGTAGCTACTTTTGTGGGGGAGTCAAAAGTTACACATGGGTTTTTAGCTGTGCAGGTTGAGGCTCCTAACCCTGTTTGGTTCAAAAAATCACCTGTATGAAGGGACTTTAAAAACGTCCATGGAAAACTGAATTCAAATATGCATTTATTAGGCCAATCAGGTGGCGTGGAGGTTAAGGTGGCCAGACCCCATATAATCAACTATGAGGTTCAAGTCTTGGACCTGGTGGCTTAAAAACCAGATCAAGATCAATCCAAAAGTGTCAGGACAGAGGATTGGATTGAGAAAGTGTGGCACATATACACTACAGAATACTACTCATCCATAAAGAAAACAATGAGATCCTGGCATTTGATCAAAAGGAGGCAGATAACAAAAATGTAATGCTAATTAAGCAAGCCAGATTGTGAAAAAGAAATATTGAAAGTCCCTGCTTAATATATACCAAATGTCTGCATTCTATGATGGCAACTGAAAGACTAGAAGGTGTAAAGGCATGGAGAGGAACTGTAGATAGCAGAGACTGTGTGGGAGGAGGGTGGACAATACGGGAGTGGAGTGCAAGGGACAGAATCAAGGGGTGAAAAAAGAAGAGGCAAAGTAATTGAATGAACACAAAAATGGAAAACTATCTGGTGATGATAATGTCTAAGGCAACATCTTTGACTGGACTAATATACAATGTATACATGATGGAAAAATTCATTATGTATGCTGTAAAGATGTATACTGATTAAATGCAAAAATAAGAAAAAAGGTAAATAAAGTCTTTAAATCTCAAAAAGAAAAAAAAAGCCAGTTGTGTGTGCATGTGTGTGTCCAAAATCTTGAAGAGATCATGACATGATCATACTCCTTGGGGTGCTTTCTCACTTTCTATCATTCTGTCTCTCTTCAGAAAGTGCACTTACTCTACCATAAATTATTGTTTAAAGTATCTATTTAATGTAGTATAAAAAAATTTCTAATCCTTATGTATTTCTTTCATAATATGTATTTTCAGTGAATATTTCAAAGAACCCTGGAATTTGCCTAATTGAATGTGGCCCTGGTTCTGTTTCCTCAGGTCTTAGGTTAGAACTGGTGACCCAGCTTATCCCAGTTCTGGTTCCCTGTCCAGTTCAGTCACCAGCTGTCACCTCACCTGAGGCAGAGTGCCTTCACCCACTTCCCCCTCAGCTTTCTGGGAAACACTGGAGTAAGGCAGAATAGGAGTACAGGTAATTGACCAGGCTTGGAGGGGGTGGGAGTCTCAGGAGAAGTGAACCCTTCCTTGACCAGGCTTGGAGTGGGTGGGAGTCTCAGGAGAAGTGAACCCTTCCTTGCGGTTTCCTCTGCCCATCCCCATTTTCCTCCACAGGAAAGCTGGTAGGTTTTGTCCCTGCCTATGCAGTTTGTCAGTGCTGGGTGCTAGGGAGCCAGTCTCTGGGCCTCTGCCACCTTGCTCACCTGC
>NW_006160148.1:3621293-3638807 GCF_000334495.1 Tupaia belangeri chinensis | reverse complement strand
ACCCAGGCACCTCACCTACCACTCCACTGGCTGGCCCTGTCTGCTTTTCTTACAAGATCTGAGAGGCTGGTAGCCTGGCCCTTAGCACTCGTGGTCACTGGAGTCACCACAGCATGGGAAGAAAGAGATGAAGCAGACACGTTAGTTCCCACTGACATGCCCCAGACATCACTTCTACACGCAGTCCCATCCAGAACTAGCCACGTGGCCCACGCTGATGTGAGCCGGGCTGGAAGAGGAGGGTGAGCACACAAATGTTTGATGGGGGCCAGCCATCTGAGCACAGGCCCACCTCCATGGCAGCTCTGAGTGTTTGGTGAGCATCACCTAGGCCCCAGTACCAGAGTTGTGCTACTCAGCAACCCGTGCTTGCTCTAATGACCCAAGCCCATGCTCTGGTCTTGTTCCAGACACTAGATACTTGTATGTGTTTCTCCACTGTTTTGGAGTCACTGCAAAAGCCCCATCAACCTGGCACAGACAGCAGCATTCTTGTTTCTGGGCTTTCCTTACCATTCCTTCACTGTATGCTTTCACATCATTATATCAGTGAGTTTTCAGTCACTTTATGAGATAGGTTCCTTTACTGTTCCTATTTTTAGGATGAGAAGACAGGCTGAGAGAAGGGAAGCTACCAGCCCAAGTCACACAGTTAAACAGTGGCCTCCCTGTGAACAAAGTCTAGATCTGACTAATTCTTGATGCCAGGCTTCTAACCTGAATAAAGCACCATGAATCTTTGTGCTAGACTCTTTTGTTTGTTTCTGGAGAGGTTTTTGCTATAAACCACGTGGGCTTGCCAGAAAGACAAAGATATACAGAGAGACAGAACATGAGAAATCACCCCCCAGGGGGGATGTCCACACCACAATCCCTTGTTCTCCATTCTCCTCTTGGGATCTTGGGCACACATGCACATGCGCTTGGCGTGAGTTTAAGCCACCAGGTCTGGGACTTGAACCGCAGTTGACTACATGGGAGTCCAGCAACATAGCCATTACACCAACTGCTGGTCCTTCTTTGTGCCAGACTCTTACCATATTGCATGCCCTCCAAGAACAAGACTTGGCTATATTCATGTCAAACTACACCCTTGTCAATGACACTTCACATATGCTCAGTACAGTTGACCCTGAACAATGTGGGATTGAAGCATGTGGGTCCTGAACTGAAGTTTTTAAATAAATACTATACTTCTATTTTTCTTCTTATTTTATTAATATTTTCTCTGGCTTACTTTTCTTTCTTAATGTCCAGATAATGAGGAGAGGGGGGAAAGGAAGAAAACACTCCCCAGTAGGAAGTGGTCATGTCCCCATCCTGTTTCCTCCATCTCTCCATCCAGTCAAGGCCATGGCCCACACACAGATGTGCCAGCACATTGCTTAAGCCTCCAGGCCAAAATCTGAACTGCAGTCCATCCAGTTCCCTTAACCACCAGGCTACGGGACTGGCCAACCAAATTACTTTATAGTAAAAAATACAGTGTATAATACACACATAAAATATATTAGTCATCTGTGGTTATGAGTAAAGCTTTTGGCCAATAGTAGCTACTTTTGTGGGGGAGTCAAAAGTTACACATGGGTTTTTAGCTGTGCAGGTTGAGGCTCCTAACCCTGTTTGGTTCAAAAAATCACCTGTATGAAGGGACTTTAAAAACGTCCATGGAAAACTGAATTCAAATATGCATTTATTAGGCCAATCAGGTGGCGTGGAGGTTAAGGTGGCCAGACCCCATATAATCAACTATGAGGTTCAAGTCTTGGACCTGGTGGCTTAAAAACCAGATCAAGATCAATCCAAAAGTGTCAGGACAGAGGATTGGATTGAGAAAGTGTGGCACATATACACTACAGAATACTACTCATCCATAAAGAAAACAATGAGATCCTGGCATTTGATCAAAAGGAGGCAGATAACAAAAATGTAATGCTAATTAAGCAAGCCAGATTGTGAAAAAGAAATATTGAAAGTCCCTGCTTAATATATACCAAATGTCTGCATTCTATGATGGCAACTGAAAGACTAGAAGGTGTAAAGGCATGGAGAGGAACTGTAGATAGCAGAGACTGTGTGGGAGGAGGGTGGACAATAGGGGACTGGAGTGTGAGGGACAGAATCAAGGGGTAAAAAAAGAAAAGCAAAATATTTGAATGAACAAAAAAATGGAAAACTATCTGGTGATGATAATGTCTAAGGCAACATCTTTGACTGGACTAATATACAATGTATACATGATGGAAAAATTCATTATGTATGCTGTAAAGATGTATACTGATTAAATGCAAAAATAAGAAAAAAGGTAAATAAAGTCTTTAAATCTCAAAAAGAAAAAAAAAGCCAGTTGTGTGTGCATGTGTGTGTCCAAAATCTTGAAGAGATCATGACATGATCATACTCCTTGGGGTGCTTTCTCACTTTCTATCATTCTGTCTCTCTTCAGAAAGTGCACTTACTCTACCATAAATTATTGTTTAAAGTATCTATTTAATGTAGTATAAAAAAATTTCTAATCCTTATGTATTTCTTTCATAATATGTATTTTCAGTGAATATTTCAAAGAACCCTGGAATTTGCCTAATTGAATGTGGCCCTGGTTCTGTTTCCTCAGGTCTTAGGTTAGAACTGGTGACCCAGCTTATCCCAGTTCTGGTTCCCTGTCCAGTTCAGTCACCAGCTGTCACCTCACCTGAGGCAGAGTGCCTTCACCCACTTCCCCCTCAGCTTTCTGGGAAACACTGGAGTAAGGCAGAATAGGAGTACAGGTAATTGACCAGGCTTGGAGGGGGTGGGAGTCTCAGGAGAAGTGAACCCTTCCTTGACCAGGCTTGGAGGGGGTGGGAGTCTCAGGAGAAGTGAACCCTTCCTTGACCAGGCTTGGAGGGGGTGGGAGGCTCAGGAGAAGTGAACCCTTCCTTGACCAGGCTTGGAGTGGGTGGGAGTCTCAGGAGAAGTGAACCCTTCCTTGCGGTTTCCTCTGCCCATCCCCATTTTCCTCCACAGGAAAGCTGGTAGGTTTTGTCCCTGCCTATGCAGTTTGTCAGTGCTGGGTGCTAGGGAGCCAGTCTCTGGGCCTCTGCCACCTTGCTCACCTGCCATTAGGAAGTCAGGGACCTCAGAAGTGAGATCAGTGCAGTTCAATAAATGGTTGTCAAAAGAGGACCAGCAGGTGGCATGGTGGTTAAGGTGCTGGACTCTACATGACCAACTCTGTGGCTCAAATCTCAGAACCAGCTTGAAAAACATGCTGGGTGCGTGTGCATGTGTGCTCGTGCATGTGTGCTCAAAATTCTGAGAGGTGAAGGGATTGTGTTGTGGCCGTTCCCTCTGGGGTGACTTCTCATTTACCTCTCTCTGTCTCTCTCTGGCAAGCACACCCTATGGCAAAAGTCTAAAAAATAAATAGATGAAAAGTGTGATAGGGGTTACAGGAGCATATTTTTTTCTCTATTAATGATAGAATATGGACATGCACACATGCGACTGAGAGTCTCATGGGGGAGTACCCGTAGGTGTGGTCACACTGTAGTCCCCTCCATCCAGTCCTTCACTCTGTCAGTTCTTGGGTGTGGGAGCTGGCTTCTCCTGAGCCATACATTGCCACTGCACCACAAAGCATTCTGTACAACACACTGGAGCAGCATCCAACCAACTTGGAACACTGGGGAAACTTCCCACTGCCTGTACTTGACTGGGCCAGACAAGATCATGGAAAATAATTCCAGGTGGGGAGATGGCCTTTTGCACAGTCTCCAAGTCACTGGAATCCTTGGTGTAAGATGAAACTCACCCTAACTCAATGATAACACAACCTGTACTTCAGGCCAATTTTAAGCACCCACAAAGGACACTTATAAAGGAGCCATCACAGTCTTTGCATTTTTCTCAAGCCAGATAGGCTACAGTGCCATGGCAGGCACCAGCCTTGGGGTCAGCGTCCACTCACAGATGTGCTGAGCACCCTGGGAAGCAACCTTTGGGAGGGTCCAGTTAAGGAAGTCCCCACCTGCCAGGCAACTGGCTGCAGGCTAGATCCTCAGAGCACCTTGCACAGAAAAGCAGACTCTTTCTGGCAGCACCCCTCCTATGAGTCTGAAGTGACCAAGGATGGCAAAAAGTGACCAGTGACAGAAAGAGTCTAAGGTTGTGTCTTTATGGTGCCGAAAAACGGGTACAAGGTTAATTTCACACAGTGTGTACACCTTCATTGATGAACCATATCCTGTGTAAACCTACTTAAAAATATCTATCATCCAGCTCTTGAATTTCAAAACATGAACACAATCCCTGGGGACCAAAGGAGAGCATTTTTGGGTAGCCTGATATCACACAGGCACGGTCACACAGGCAAATATCGCCCACTCCAGCTTAGCTCAGAAGGGGAAAAGATGGTGGCCCACCAGAGAAACGTGATGTTCTGTGAGGCAATCCCATGTGGAAATGTTCTGAGTTCAGGCCCAGAGAGCTCCCTGAGAACCTGGGTATGCATATTCCCTTGACCTGGGGCTGAGGGTGGGTTGCACCATTAAGAAGTTATTGGGGGCGCCCTTTGTGGCTATCAGGTTGTACTGCAGAGACCATGGCTCATCCCCTTCCCCACACACCTTTGAACTCTCAGGTGTGTTAACTGGGACTTGGAGAAGCTCTCCTTTTCCCATTCCCTGCACCAATGAGACATTCTCCCCAGAGATGGATCTGGAAGAAGTGGCAAGGAGCTGCAGAAGGACTATGGCTCATCCCCTGCCCCATGCCTCTGAATTCTCAGACTTTAGTGTTTCCTGAAGCACACGTGCCATGCAATCCCTTCTCTCTTCCTCCACTGAAGCTTAGCAGCTCAGTTCCAGGTGCACATGTACTCTAGAAACTAGTAGGACTTTGAATGATCCAAGTCTAGAGATGACAAGGCAGGTTCCTAGGTGAGCATGAGAGAGGTAGAAGAGCAGCGAGATCGCCAATCACCTCCTCCTGCATGCCTTTGAACACTCAGAATTCACGTGAAGACTTTAAAAAGAAACATATAATTTACCTGATGACTAGAAATCATTGCAGAGGTTCAAGAAATATGAAAAATCAAGAAAAGATCTCTCTCCAAGGGAAAACATCAATTCCTCATCATCCACAGACAATACTAAGGAACTCATGGGAATGTCAGATAAACAATGTAGAGTATGTACAGTGACAAAATTATATGTGCAAGAGAAAAGAGACAACAAACTCTGCAAGTTGCAAGAGAAAAGAGTCGATGAGCTCTAGGAGATGAGAAAATCCTTTCACAATTTGAAAGAAGAAATTGCTAGAGATAAAGACTGGAATACAGGAAATCCAATCCTCCTTTCAAATTAAAACAAGATTAGAGACACCAACAGATGGTCTAATGGTTTCACTCCTGGACTCTCATGTGTTTGACTGCGGTTCCAGTCCTGGACCTGATAACTTGAAACTTGTACCAGGCATATGTGCATGCATGCCCAAAATCCCAAGAGGAGACTGGAGGAGAGGGGATTGTAGTGTGGCCTTGGAGGTGATTTCTCACTTTCTGTCTCTGTCTCTCCAGCAAGGACATGTGCTTTATAACAAAAAATCCCTCTTTCTTTTTTTTATGAAGAACAGATTTTATTCTAAAAATAGATCTCAATAACAATGATATACCAAAAGGTGGTCATTATAATAAAAAGGAGAAAAAAGGTAACAGGAGTTTACTTTAATTTTTTTCCTGAAAATACAAAATTATCACTGATATATTGCTAACTTTCATTTATCAGTATTTCAGTTATTCCTTTTGTGGATTATCCATTTTAGAATCATAGACTGGTCTCTGCCTAATATTTTGACATACATCTGGGGTGTTTTTATCTTCAAGTAAATACATTCTCAAGGAATGCAAACAAATTTGGGTATTTGCCTAAGTAAACACAATTAGGAAGATAAATTTATATTTAGGAAACATTCCAAAGTAAAAATTGTTTTAGTTCACTGTTTTCCTCAATTCTTGCAGACAACAACAAAAACTTTACAGGAAGTACTATTATTTGAAAATAACAAATCATACTACTTACAGAGAAAAGATGTAACTGCAGTATCCCAAACCCAAAGCAGAGGAAACTTTCTAAACAAATAGTGAAATTCAGTACTTAAAAAGTGTTTTTCTATCTTCAAAGTGCTAAAGACACAAGTATTCATGAAAAACTTTAGTCCAGTCCACAAAGTTCTGACTGAATTGAAGTACTGAAATATCAACAATGCAGTAGACAAAACTATTTAAATTTATAAGGCACTTATTACTATAAACTATATCTTAACTATATTTTGCAAAAGAATGAAAACAGTGATTGCAAGACCAGTTAGGGCCACATTAGTAACATACACCTCACCCACCAGCCCACATTTCTTTTCGAACAAATCTAAACGTACATCTAAGTAACAAAATTTCCTCCATGTGTTATATACATCCAATCATAACCTTATTTTGAAGGATCTTCATCAACTCAACTGGCCATAATGAACAGCAAGTAGAAATGATCTTTTATATCAAAATCCTTGATATCTGACATTCTCTGCAAATCAGAAGCAGATCACAAAAGTTATATTTTATTCCTATTAATAGTGGACTGTCTTAGCTATCTTTTGGACTTTCAGAAATTAGTGTGATTGGTGTTCCTTGTTGCTCGCTGCAGCACCTGGCGCCCGGGAAGAGCTGGTTGTGAGGGAAACGAACTCGCGGCTCCGGCTTCCGGCTTCCGAGCCTTCAGGTTTGTCGGAGGGAGGGGGTGGCGAGCGAGAAGAATCCGCTGCAGCCGGTCCTCGGCGACTCTCCCGCTGACCTCCGCGCGACGGACCCCGTTCATGGTGGAGTAGATGCTAGTGGAAAGCCCCAGGAAGCTGTCTATGGCCAAAATGATATACACCACAAAGTATTATCTCTGAACTTCAGTGAATGTCATACTAAAATTCGCCATGTGGATGCTCACGCAACATTGAGTGATGGAGTGGTTGTCCAGGTCATGGGCTTGCTGTCTAACAGTGGACAGCCAGAGAGGAAGTTCATGCAAACATTTGTTCTGGCCCCCGAAGGATCTTTTCCAAATAAGTTTTATGTTCACAATGATATGTTTCATTATGAAGATGAAGTGTTTGGTGATTCTGAACCAGAACTTGATGAAGAATCTGAAGATGAAGTAGAAGAGGAACCAGAAGAAAGGCAACCATCTCCTGAACCCGTGCAAGAAAATGCTAACAGTGGTTACTATGAAGCTCACCCTGTGACAAATGGCACAGAGGAGCCCTTAGAAGAGTCCTCTCATGAGCCTGAACCTGAGCCAGAATCTGAAACAAAGACGGAAGAATTGAAACCACAAGTGGAGGAGAAGAACTTAGAAGAGTTAGAGGAGAAGTCCACTACTCCTCCTCCTGCGGAACCTGTTTCTCTGCCACAAGAACCACCAAAGCCAAGAGTTGAATCTAAACCAGAAGTTCAGTCTCAGCCACCTCGTGTGCGTGAACAACAACCTAGAGGACGACCTGATTTCCCTCCCAGAGGACCAAGACCAGGCAGAGGAGATATGGAACAGAATGGTTCTGACAACCGTAGAATAATTCGCTATCCAGACAGTCATCAACTTTTTGTTGGTAACTTGCCACATGATATTGATGAAAATGAACTGAAAGAATTCTTCATGAGTTTTGGAAACGTTGTGGAACTTCACATCAACACCAAGGGTGTTGGGGGGAAACTTCCAAATTTTGGTTTTGTGGTTTTTGATGACTCTGAACCAGTTCAGAGAATCTTAATTGCAAAACCAATTATGTTCCGTGGGGAAGTACATTTAAATGTGGAAGAGAGAAAAACAAGAGCTGCAAGAGAGCGAGAAACCAGAGGTGGTGGTGATGACCGCAGGGATATTAGGCGCAACGATCGCGGTCCTGGTGGCCCACGGGGAATAGTGGGTGGTGGAATGATGCGTGACCGGGATGGAAGAGGAACCCCCCCAAGAGGTGGCATGGCACAGAAACTTGGCTCTGGAAGAAGAACCAGGCAAATGGAAGGCCGCTTCACAGGACAGCGTCGCTGAAGCCCCACTGTTGGCCAAGTCTTGGCAGTGGTACATTATTCATCGTGTTTGCATTCTTGTTAATTTTTTTTGGCTTTGGAATGTGACACAGCCTTTTTTGATCATTTCTTTGATGTGAAAACATCTTTTGGTTATCAGTTAAATGAGGTGGACATTATCTCCCCAATTTTACAACAAGATTCATACTATTCATTTATATATCTAGACTTGGAGAATTAAGGACTGAGAAATGACCATATCTTAAACTACAACAAAATGAACTTTAAAGGACACGCCCACTGAATTCAGGTCCTTTGAGTCAAAAAAAATCCTCTGCTGCACATTTTGTTTAAGTGTTACTGTTTCTGCCTATTAATGTTGGAAACACAAATAGTGCAATTTGTGCAATTGGAGAATCTTGCCTTTTTTTCTTGGCTCCCCCCAAAATACAAACCAACAGAAACTTGTTATGCACTCATCAAAATGCACTAATGGGTACTCTTGAACTCATTCACATTGACACCTGCAACAGGAGGCAACAGGGAAAAAAAATCTTTCATCTTCTTTTCCAGTAGAGAATAGTTTGTGAAATGATGAGGGCATTTCATCTGCTTGCTGTGACCAGCGTGTGTAGACATAAACCTTAACAAGACTACAAACAAGTATATTCCAGAAGGAAATAATTTAGTTACGAACTAAATAACAAAAATCAGAACTTCAAATGCTATGGTCTTAAATAATAGACCACATTTAGTAGCTCCATATCTAAGATGTTTCTACCTGCCCCTCTTCAGTACAGGGATGGCTGGCTGCTCAACACACTCCTCCTCCCCCTTTTCCTTTCTTTAAGCTGTGTACAGTGGAAATTGTCTTTACTGTATTTTTGTTCTCTGGTAATGTAATAAGCATGATGGTGCCTTCTATTAATACATCATTCCAGTCTTGCTGGTAATTTGGTACAGTATAGTGTATGAATTGCTGTGCTGCGAAGCCAAACAGCTACAAATGTTGAAAAATCATTGAAGTGTATAAAAATTGCAGTATCTTTTAAAAATCAGTAAAATGGACAGAATATTATTTATCTTGTTCTTCAGTTAAAGACTTTTGTGTTCTCTGTGGGAGGGAGTCTTGTGTGTTCTAGAGGGAAAGGGAAGGGAGGAAGTCAGTTATTTGAATAAGTCGGTAGTTGACTTTTAGCTTGAATGTGAATATTGAAACGCATCACTTCAGTGCTTAAAAAAGTCAGTCAACTTGATGTACTGTATATTTTTAGTGACATTTTAAAAGCAGTCAGATTCCATAAACGGCAAGTAAACCTGAAGTGAGGATACTGCAATTTTCAGAGAAAAGAACAGCAGCTCTTAGTGTTTGCATTTTCTATTTGGGGGGCAGGGAACTGTCATTCATTCTGCACAATTCTTGAACTGATGTCAGCACCCAAGTGGCTCCTGAATTTAAGTCTGGGACGACATCTTTTATTTTTACATGAATCTCTAAACAATTCTGTGAGCAAAGTTTGTAGCTGCTGGATTATTGTCTGTCTTTATAGCAAATTCCAGTAAACCGCAAATATGGCAAAGGTTATCCAATTTTGTGCTTGGAGCAGTCAGTACATAATAGTATCTGATGTTTCCAACAAGAAGTGGGGTAAATAAGTGTAACCACTCAAAGCTGCTTGTTAGCATGGAAGACTTCTCCATTCTATCTTAGTCAAAACAAACAAAATATGCACTTGACATAGTAGCAGATTGGTTCTGAGATATGTAACTTTGCATTCAATAAGTTTGGCAAATGATGTGCATATTTTGTTTTTCGTGTACTGGGCAATATGAGTAAAATTAAATGTCTTTTCCCCTTGCTCCTCCCTGAATGAGGTCTTCCATGTCTGAGGGAAAGTCTTGCACTATTAACATGTATTTGGGGGACACAGATTTTCAGTTTCCATTTGGGGTCCTAAAGATTTTTTTGTTTGTTTATTTGAAACAGTTTTATAGTTTCTGATGTATAGTACTTGAAGTTCTTATTGGAAAATTACTTTGGAGTTTTGAAGCCTATATTCAGACTACTTTTAATTAAGTAGTTTTATTGTCAGTGTTCCCCTTCCCCCCAGTGTATTTTTCCTCCATTCTTCTATTTCTTTCTCCTTTCTCCTTTATATATATATCTATATATCTATATATCTATATATATTTACATTTCAGGATATTGCCCTGCTACCCATGAAAACTGTTCTGGCACCGAAAGTAATGACAAATGTTACGTATAATAGAACAGTAGAGCAAAGAGCCATTCAGCTTCAGTCTTTACATACCATGAATTAAAACATCATATGGAGAAGTTTACATGGTGATTTGTTCACCTGCAGTACTGTGGACTTTAACATTTTGTCCCCTTTTCAGTGAAACGAAGTAAAAATATTCATCTACCATTACTGTTATTTGCTGGTTTTGTTTTCTGTTTTGATGGTAATACTCTATCCTTATGACACAGTTGCAACCAAATTGGCTTTACCATCTTGGCTTTAGAAGGTATAGAAGACAATGGATTACCATCTTTATTGTTGTAATGTGTTAAGCATTATATGCTAGTAGAATCTAGTTTAATTGTTTCAGGTGGAAAGTATTCTTTGAGTTTCCATTTTGAATGTGTTTGGACTAAACAATAAACTACTGATGTCTGCAGCATTCATCTATGTTCCTAATTTAATCTGTAGCTCTTGCTTTTCATATAACCCTAGTAAAAATAGTAAACAGGGTCTGTAGGTGGTGTGCTGGTTAAGGCACTGAACTCTCATATGGGTGACTGCGGTTCAAGTCCTGGACTTGATAGCTTGAAACTCCTGTGTGCATGCCTGCCCAAGATCCCAAAAGAATGGAGGAGAAGGGATTGTGGGCTGGCCATCTCCTTGTGGGGAGATTTCTCACTTTCTATCTGTATTTCTGACAAGTGCACACACCGTATAGCAAAAACCTTTCTCTAGTTAAAAAAAATAAATAAACAGTTCTAGAAACCAACTGTTTGTGAAAATTTATGTTTAAAAATGTAGAATATTGTTAGGTATTTAAAAATGTAGAACATTGTTAGGGATTTGTACCAGTCTAGTTAGACAGCTGGTATGCAGAGTTAATGTTAGCACAATACCCAAGTAAGGAAGCAGGAAAATTCCTGTCTTTTTTTGAGAACTTTTTTTGCTATAGGGCGCATGCGCTCACCAGAAAGACAAAGAGAGACAGAAAGCGAGAAATCACCTCCCAGGGGAGATGGCCACACCACAATCCCTTCTCCTCCATTCTCCTCTCGGGATCTTGGGCACGCATGCACACGCGCCCAGCGTGAGTTTTAAGCCACTGGATCTGGGACTCAAACCACGGTCGACAGCATGGGAGTCCAGCGACATAGCCATTACACTAACTGCAGGTCCTGAAAATTCCTGTCTTTGAAAAAAAAAAGTACTCTTAAAATTTTATAAGAATTTATTTCAAAATAAACTTGTTTTTTAGTATAAAAATGCTATTTCCTCAAATCTCTGAGTAAATTGACAGTGTGTGAAAATGTAGCGTTTTCATCCTGCAGCTGGTGGGAGCCTGGGCGAAGACCCACCATTCTTGGCATGATGAACACAGCACCAATCTATGATTTGATTCATTCCTGTCTTTGAAAAAAAAAAGTACTCTTAAAATTTTATAAGAATTTATTTCAAAATAAACTTGTTTTTTAGTATAA
Organism: Tupaia belangeri chinensis; assembly: GCF_000334495.1. Lineage (NCBI taxonomy): Eukaryota > Metazoa > Chordata > Mammalia > Scandentia > Tupaiidae > Tupaia > Tupaia belangeri. The sequence continues at coordinate 3,627,033 of NW_006160148.1, read as the reverse complement.
AAATGCTATTTCCTCAAATCTCTGAGTAAATTGACAGTGTGTGAAAATGTAGCGTTTTCATCCTGCAGCTGGTGGGAGCCTGGGCGAAGACCCACCATTCTTGGCATGATGAACACAGCACCAATCTATGATTTGATTCTATCGTGTTCTAAATGTTTTGGAAATCCTACAAGGGGGTTTTTATTTTAAGCTAGATGTGTTTCACTCCATTAAAAATGTCTAAAAAGCAGCTCTACATTTAAAATATTCACTAGATACAAAATAAAAATTAACAAGTGACTATGAAATAAAAGTAATTTCCAGTGGTGACAACATTGTCACAGTAGGAAATAATCTAACTCCTTGGAGTATTTTCCTTCTTAATCCTAACAACTAAATCTTTAAAACATTATGCCAAGCCTCACACCAGCCAGCCAAGCCTCACACCATCAGGCCAAGCCTCACACCATCAGGCCAAGCCTCACGCCAGCGAGCCAAAACTCATGCCAGCAGGCCGAGACTCACACCAGCAGGTGAAGACTCAAGCCAGTAGGCAAAGCTTAACACCAGCAGGCTAACCATCATACCAGGAGGACAAGGCTCATGCCACCCTGACAAGCCCCACTCCACCAGGATAAGCCTGAAAACAGCAGGCTAAGATTCATACCAGCAGGCTAAGCCTCACTTCACCAGGCTGAGCCTAACACCAGTAGGCCGAGCCTCAAACAACAGGCTGAGCCTCATGCCACCAGGCTGAGACGCACACCAGGAGGCCAAGCCTCAAGCCAGTAGTCCACACCAAAAACAAGCAGACCGGGTCTCACACCAGCAGGCTGAGCCTCAAACGACAGGTCGAGAAGCACATCGAAAGGCCGAGACTCACGCCACCAGGTCATCCTCATGCCAGCAGGCCAAGCCTCAGAACAGCAGGTGAAGCATCACACCATGAGGCCAAGCCTCATACCACAGGGCCAAACCTCACAACACCAGGCCAAGCCAAAGCAGAGGAAGCTTTCTGAACAAATAGTGAAATTCAGTACTTAAAAAGTATTTTTCTATCTTCAAAGTGCTAAAGACACAAGTATTCATGAAAAACTTTAGTCCAGTCCACAAAGTTCTGACTGAATTGAAGTACTGCAATACCAAGAATGCAGGAGACAAAACGATTTAAATTTATAAGGCCCTCATTACTATAACTATATCTTAACTACATTTTGCAAAAGAATGAAAACAGTGATTGCAAGACCAGTTAGGGCCACATTAGTAACATACACCTCACCCATCAGCCCACATTTCTTTTCAAACAAATCTAAATGTACATCTAAGTAACAAAATTTCCTCTAAGTACATCTAAGTAACACACATCCAATCAGAACCTTATTTTGGAGGATCCTTAACATCCATCTTCATCAACTCAACTGGCCGTAATGAACAGCAAGTAGAAATGATCTTTTATATCAAAATCCTTGATATCTGACATTCTCTGCAAACCAGAAGCTGATCACAAAACTTATATTTTATTCCTATTAATTGTGGGCTATCTTAGCTCACTTTTGGGCTTTCAGAAATTAGTGTGATTTACTTTGATCCTCAAACATAGAAATATTATCTCACTATTGAGTCTAAATACTTTTTGTTAAAACCTGACCCTGAGTTTTGAGTGCAAGAATATCAATTGCCAAACTGAAAACACTCCAGAATAGACTAGCTAATATTGGTGCTTCTACAATACTGTGTGGTTACTCTCCATTCACATAATGCATCTGAAAGTACTTCCCCCTGAGCAGTGGGGTAAAAAGAGCGGTCTGGAGCATACCCAAATAAGGAAGCAGGAAAATTCCTGCTTTTTTTTTTTTTTAAAGTACTCTTAAAACTTTATAAGAATTTATTTCAAAATAAACTTGTGTTTTAGTATAAAAATGCTATTTCCTCAAATCTCTGAGTAAATTGACAGTGTGTGAAAATGTAGCGTTTTCATCCTGCAGCTGGTAGGAGCCTGGGTGAAGACCCACCATACTTGGTTAGATGAACACAGCACCAATCTATGATTTGATTCTATCGTGTTCTAAATGTTTTGGAAATCCTACAAGGAGGTTTTTATTTTAAGCTAGATGTGTTTGCACTCCATTAAACATGTCTAAAAAGCAGCTCTACATTTAAAATATTCACTAGATGTAAAATAAAAATTAACAAGTGGCTATGAAATAGAAATAATTTCAAATGGTGGCAATATTCTCACAGTAGGAAATAATCTAACTCCTTGGAGTATTTTCCTTCTTAATCCTAACAACTAAGTCTTTAAAACATTATGTTAATCTTTGCAGCATACCTAAATTGCACAGAGAAAAAAAGTAAATCTTACCAACTGACATAGAAAGCTCAAAAGAAGTTATTAATAAAAACACATGCTTTCCAAAGCTCCCTTAGATGTGTAACAGCTCTGAGCCCAAGTATTGCTTGTGGTCGTATTTGAAGATTTGTGTGTGTGTGTGTCTGTGTGTGTGTGTGTCTGCATGTGCATGCGTGTAGCACACATGCGTGTACTTTGTTTCCAGACCAATTACTACAGTGTAAAGCCTAGAAAAGGTCGATGATTTCTTAAATTATACCTCAGACCAGACTGAATCAATTTCTGTTGTGTGGCATTAGTGATTAGGACAGATCCAGCTCCAAAGACACTGATGTTCTTTGTGTGAGCAACAAAGACTCTCAGTACCCTCAGAGCTATGACAGTCTCCTGGGACCAGCAGTTAGGATAATGGCTATATCGCTGGACTCCCATGTAGTCGACCGGGGTTCAAGTCCCAGACCTGGTGGCTTATAACTCACACCGGGTGCGTGTGCGTGCGTGCCCAAGATCCTGAGAGGAGAATGGAGGAGAAGGGATTGCGGCGTGGCCATCCCCCCTGGGGGATGATTTCTTGCTTTCTGTCTCTCTGTCTCTCTCTGTCTGTCTGGCGAGTGCACGCGTCCTATGGCAAAAACCTCTCCAAAAAAAAATGTCATACAGGCCCATGGCTACTGGTATGCCCAGACGGCATCCTGTCCTTGGGTGATGGTACCTTCCAACTACTGGTCCCATGTGATCAATGCAACTAAAATATGGACTCGTCTTACTATATATTTTCTATAAAGTGAAAAAAATCACTGTAGTAACTCCAAATATTCATTAAGAAACCCAAACCAAGCCCTTTTTACCTTTAGTAATCAGGAAGAATCTTTACATATTTATGTAATACATTGTACATTGTGTGCATGGCCTGTTTATACAGTTTTCAAGAGAATATTGTTTTAAATAAACGAAAATTAGTTGTAGGGCTGCATCAATCTTCTTTCCTTGGACTCTGGATTTCCTTAAATGATAGCATCGTGTTCATCTATGGTTCTGTACCAAACACCTCGTCATGAATAACACATTTTTCATCCCATGTAAAGAATGGATAAAACTCCCAGTGTTAATACAATACCACCAACAAGGCTGCCAGTATCAAATTTCGATTATTTTCTTTATCATGAACAGTTGTTGTGGTTGTTACTGATGAAGAAACAGATGTCATTGAACTATCGTGGGCACGGGTCACTGTAGATGTTGACATTTGGGTTGTGTTCTCTGCAACACTGGTTTTCGTTACAGACTTTAAGGTAGTGGAAGTCGCATTTGTTGCGACACCAGGTGTTGCCATTTTAGGTGTTGTCACAGGTTGGCGCAGTGCTGTCTGTCACGTTGTTTGAGCCCGAGGAAACTGAAGTCGATGGTTTCACAGTGCTGTTGGAAGATTCACTTTTGTGGTTGGAAGGCACATGCTGGGTATTTTCTGTTGAGTTAGCACTGGAGTTGTGTAGAGACACAGGATTCTTTGTGGTTAGAGGGACGCCCATGGTGGCCCCCAACAGTCTTCAGCACCTGCAGCGCCCCCAGGAGCAGCGGGTCCCGGGCACCTCGGGTGCTAACTCCTGTTGTTCCGAGGGCAGGACGCAGCGGCTTCCTGGGTCTCCACTGAGCTGGTAGCAGCAGAGGTGAGAGAAGGCCCCTCAGCACCCGGCCCCGCTCCGCATCCCCTTCTGCCATGCACGTCTCCACTCCCCCAGTATGCCCCCCAATCCAAAAATCCCTCTTAAAAAAAAAAAACAGATTGGTTCATGAAGAAAATCAAATCTCAGATGTAGAAGACAAAACCTCTCACCTAGAAAAATGATAATAAGGCTGAGAAAATAACTAAAGAAAATGAGGACAATATATAAGAAATGCTAGATACCATTAAGCATCCAAACATCCAGATAATTGATATTCCATTAGGTGAAGAAAATAATAAGGGCATCAATAATCAATTCCATAAAAGACTGGAAGAAAATTTTCTAAACATAGGGAAGCATTCAAATATCCAGACCCCAAAAATACAAAGGACATCAAATAGAATCAACCCAAGATCTACAACACACGTCATAGACAGATTGGCCAAGACCACAAAGACAAGATACTAAAATAGTCAAGAGAGAAACACCAAGTTACTTACAAAGGTTATCCCATCAGGCTAACATCAGACTTCTCTCACACTGGAACAATGCAGGCAAGGAAAGAATGGGAAAAATACAGCTGAAGTGTTAAATGAGAAACCATTTGAATGAAGATTCCTATACTTGGCAATTTTACCCTTCATATGGAAAGAAAAGAGAACATTCTCTGATAAACAAAATCTGAAAGAATTTGACAACTCTAGACCAACTCTTAAAGCAGTTCTGGAGGGAGTGCTGTACCAGGAAAACTAAAGTCAGACAGAAATCAAGAACAAAAAAAAAAAAAAAAAAGTAAAAAAGAAAATTACTTACTTAATGATAGGGAAAAGTCTGGAAATATTGATAATAACATTGAATGTTAATGGATTAAATTCTCTGATCAAGAGACACAGACTGACTGAATGGATTAAAAAAAAAAAAAAAAACAGAAACCCATTATCTGTTGCCACAAGAAATGCATCACATGGAGTTCCTTCTGTGTGGTTGCTGGGGAGAACCTGCCACTGGGCTGACCATGCTCTGCTGGACATGGTGTCCATGGAGACAGAGTGTCTATGGCGGCTGCGTTTGTGCAGTGTCTTGGTGTCTCAAAGTAAGCGAAGCATCTGGTCCCCTCCTGCATTTCTTTGCCCTGCCTAGTACTCCTGGATAAATTTTAGAATTTTTGGACCCTTTTCCATGAAAAGAAAACATACTGGAATGTCGATGGGATATTTATATCAGTGACAGAGATAACACTTCATTTTGATGAATTTTGGGAAAGTGGTCATCTTTGTAAGGTGAAACATTGGAACAGGCCTTCTTCAAGAGACAGTTCCATGACTCCATGGCTCCTGCGATCTAGGCATTTTGGGGGAAATGGAGAAGTGAAGAGGTCCCACTGATAATTCGGCCTCCAGCATACAACACTCACATGATTGAACTTCCAAGTTTGGGAAGAAACCGACCATCCACCAGATGACTAGAAATCACTGCAGGACCACAAGAAATATGGGGAAGCAGGAAAATACCTCTCCCACAAGGGATAACTCCTCATCCACATACAGGTCAACGGATATCATGGATATGTCTGATAAAGAATTCAGAACATTCATAATGGCAAAGCTTACAGAGATGGAAGAGAAGAGAGACAAGGAACTGCTGAAGAGGAAGGAGAAAGGAGGTGAAGAGTTCCAGGAGGTGAAGAAATTCATGCAAGATCTAAAAGAGGAATTTCACACTTTACAAAAGAATCAGATGGAACTGT
>NW_006160148.1:3619115-3619831 GCF_000334495.1 Tupaia belangeri chinensis | reverse complement strand
GAAAGGAAAATAAGGGTGGAAAAAAAAAAAAAAAAAAGGAGCAAAATATACAAGACATAAGGAATGGAAAATTATTTGTAAGTATGTTGATGTGATTTATTGCACCAATAGACAGTGTATTTTTGATGGAAAATTCATTTTGTATACTATAATATATAGTGAATTAATGTAAAAAAAGAAAAAATTATAAATAAAAAAAGAAATGAAAAAAAAAGTGAAACATTTCTCTTTTGACATAAATAAGGCAGTGGCCAACTATTACTGATTAGTAACTTTTTTTGAGATATAAACTCTGCTCTGAGGTTTTTTTCTTTTTGTTTTTGTTTTTTTGTTTGTTTGTTTGTTTTGAGCTACACTATAAATTCTGCTCTTTCTGACTTCATTTTTTTTTTAATTTTTGTTTAGGGATTGGTCGGAGAAGTATTTCATGATAGGTAAAGTCTTTTTACAAGTAAAATGAGAAATAGTGATTGACTGTCTAAAAAGTAATAATAATAATTAGAATAACAATAATAATGATTGGGAAAACATTGAAAAGATATTGAATGATGAAATGGGGAGATTACGGGACCAGCAGTTAGCGTAATGGCTATGTCGCTGGACTCCCATGTAGTCAATCGTGGTTCGTGTCCCGGATCCGGTGGCTTAAAACTCACACCGGGCGCGTGCGCGTGTGTGCCCAAGATCCCAAGAGGAGAATGGAGGAGAAGGGATTG
>NW_006160148.1:3614703-3619058 GCF_000334495.1 Tupaia belangeri chinensis | reverse complement strand
GTGGGCGCAAATGCCTATAGCTAAAACCTCTCCAAAAAAAAAAAAAAAAAAAAAGAAGAAGAAGAAATGGGGAGATAAATGTCTCTGTATTGACTGACAGGCATGGCATTCCTTTCTGAAAAAGCAATGTAATACACTGTAAAGTTATATGTAATCCAATGTAATAGAAAGAAGACTATGATGATAATAAAAAATAAATAAATAAATAAATACATCACATGGATAAAGATATAAATAGACTAAAAGTGAAAGACTGCAGATGGGAATCTGGAGTCATAATACTGATTTCAAACAAAATGGGCTTTAAAACAAAAATTGTAAGAAGATATAAACAGGTCCTTATACTGTAATAAAAGGTCTGATTCATCCAGAAGATATAAGGCTTATAAGTATCTATGCACCTGACAGGAACACCCAAATACTTGAATGAAAGGCTGCTAGATCTAAAAGGAGAGATAAGTTGCAACACTATAATTGTTGGGCTCTCAACACTCCATTATCCCCTTTAGACAGGTCTTGTAGGCAAAAAATAAGCAAGAGATACAGGATCTAAGTGATACCATAAATCAAACGAACTTGACATTTATAGAACTTGCCACCCTGAAACCACAAACTATACATTTTCCTTACCCCCACATGAATCCTTTTCAAACACTGATATTGTGATAGGACACAAACCAAGCCTTTACAGCATCAAAGGCATAGAAACGCTACCCCTCATTTTCTCTGACCTTGATGGAATTACACTTGATATTAATTTCAGGAAAAATTCTAGAAAATACACAAACACATGGGAACTAAACAACCTAATTCTGAATAATTTCACAACTACCATGGAAATTAATACTGAAATCAAAATATTTATAGAAACAAATGATAATGTATACAGGACATTGTATAATCTATAGGGCATTGCAAAAGCAGTCATAAGAAGTTGGTCAACATCTAAAGTTAAGTAAGTTGTACAAACAAGTTTGTATAAGTTTGTTCTTACATACACATTCTAAGAGAATGTTTTGAAGCTTAGTTTCCTTTGAAAATGTAGTACATTCCAGGCCCAAAATTCAACTTTCACGAACAACAAAAATATTTAGGTATGAAAAGCAGTTCCATGACTAGAGTCTCTGCAAAAGATCTTTCTGACATTCCATGCACAAGTTCAGATTTACCTGAAAAACTACATGCTTATTTCCGAAAATTAGTTTCATTTTACAGTGTCTGTACACTAACACTATAAAACTGCTTCCAAAACCAAACATTGATGTAGAGCAAAACTGTACTTCACAAGTTGTTCAACTTCTAAAGAGAAGTAAGTGGTACAAACAAGTTTGTGTTAGTTTCTTCTTAAATGTACTTTCTAAGAGAATGTCTTGAAGCTTTGTTTGCTTCGAAAGTGTAGTGCATACTTAGGCCCAAAAGTCAATCTGTACCTACAACAAAGATCTTTAGGTATGAAAATCAGCTCCATGAGTGGAGTCTTTCTGCCAAAAATCGTTCTGATATTCCATGCACAAGTTCAGATTTACACTGTAAAACTACATGCTTATTTCTGAAAATGAGTTTCATTTTACAAAGTTCATAAAATAACACTGTAAAACTGCTTACAAACCAAACATTGATGTAGAGCAAAATAGTACTTCACAAGTTGTTCAACTTCTAAAGTTAAGTAAGTGGTGCAAATAAGTTTGTGTTAGTTTGTTCTTAAATGTTCTTTCTAAGAGAATGTTTTGAAGCTTAATTTGCTTTTGAAAGTGTAGTGCATTCTTAGGCCCAAAACTCAACATTCAGCTACAAGAAAGATCTTTTGGTAGGAAAAGCAGCTCCATGAGTGGAGTCTTTCTGCCTAAGATCTTTCTGATATTCCATGCAAAAGTTCAGATTTAACTGAAAACTACAACCATATCTCTGAAAATGAGTTTCTTTTACAACATCCGGACAATAACACTGTAAAACTGTTTACAAAACCAAACATTAATGTAGAGCAAAACGTTACTTCACAAGTTGTTCAACATCTAAAGTCAAGTATGTGGTACAAACATTTTCTGTTAGTTTGTCCTTAAGTGTACTTTCTAAGAGAATGTTTTGAAGCTTACTTTGCTTTGAAAGTATAATACTTTCTCAGGCTGAAAACTCAACTTTCACCTACAGCAAAGATCTTTAGGTATAAAAAGCAGCTCCATGAGTGGAGTCTTTCTGCCAAAGATCTTTCTGATATTGCACGCATAAGTTCAGATTTAACTGAAAAACTACATGCATTATCTCTGAAAATGAGCTTCATTTTACAACGTCCATATAGTAACACTGTAAAAACTGCTTACAAAACCAAACATTGATGTAGATCAAAACTGTACTTTACGAATTATTCAACTTCTCAAGTCAAGGAAGGGGTACAAACATTTTGTATTAGTTTGTCCTTTTTTTTTTTTTTTTAGAGGTTTTTGTTACAGGGTGTGTGTACTCGCCAGAAAGAAAGAGACAGATAGAAAGAAAGAGAAAAATCACACACACACACCCAGAGGGGATGTCCATGCCACAATACTTTCTCCTCCATTCTCCTCTCAGGATCTCTTGCACGCACGCACACACGCCTGGCATGAGTTTAAGCCACCAGGTCTGGGACTTGAACTACGGTCGATTGCGTGGGAGTTCAGTGACATAGCCATTACGCCATCTGCTGATCCCAATATCTTTTTCTTAAGTGTACTTTCTAAGAGAATGTTTCAAAGCTTAGTTTGCTTTGCAAGTGTAGTGCATTCTTAGGCCCAAAACTCAGCTTTCTGCTATAACAAAGACCTTTAGGTATGAAAAGCAGATCCATGAGTGGAGTCTTTCTCCCAAAGATCTTTCTGATATTCCATACACAAGTTCAGATTTACACGGAAAAACTACATGTATATCTCCAAAAATCAGCTTCATTTTACAACGTCCGTACAATAACACTATAAAACTGCTTACAAAACCAAACATTGATGTAGAGCAAAACTGTACTTCACAAGTTGTTCAACTTCTAAAGTTAAGTAAGTGGTACAAACAAGTTTGTGTTAGTTTGTCCTTAAGTGTACCTTCTAAGAGAATGTTTTAAAGCTTAGTTTGCTTTGAAAGTGTAGTGCATTCTTAGGCGCAAAACTCATCTTTCAGCTACAACGAAGACTTTTAGGTATGAAAAGCAGCTCCATGAGTAGAGCTTTTCTGCCAAAGATCTTTCTGGTATTTCATGCACAAGTTCAGATTTTAAATGGAAAAACTACATGCTTATCCTTGCTCTGCGGAAGACCTTCAGTTCCATCTCTAGTCCCGTGGCCAGCAAGGAAAACTGAGGCACGGGTACCACTGCCCCCACCTCACTTCCAGGCTCCCAAGACCAGGACCCCGCCCCTCAGAGAGACTGGCCCATGCTCTGCAGGAGACCTCCAGTTCCATCTCTATTCCCCTAGCTATCAAGGGAAACTGATACAGGGGCACCACTTCCCCTCTGCCCCACTTTCAAGCTCCCAAGACCAGGAACCCACCCCCAGAGAGGTAGGCAGGGTTTTATTTTTGTTTTCTTTGCTCTTCCTTTTTGTTTTGTTAATACCCTGCTCTCCCCTGTCCCACAGAGTGGCCCTTTCTCTGCAGGAGACCTCCAGTTCCATCTCTAGGCTTATGGCCAACAAGTAAAACTGAGGCAGGAGTAACACTGCTCCCCACCCCACTTCCAGGCTTCCAAAACCATGAACCCACCCCCCAATGAGAGTGGCCTTTGCTCTGCAGGAGACCTCCAGTTCCATCTCTATTCCCCTGGCCAGCAAGGGAAACTGAGGCAAGGGAAACAATGCCCCCTGCCTCACTTCCAGGCTCCTAAGAACAGGACCCCACCCCCCAGAGAGAGTGGGCCTTGCTCTGCAGGAGACTTCCAGTTCCACCTCTAGGACCCTGGCAAGCAAGGGAAACTGAGGCAGGGTACCACTGCCCCCCACCCCACTTCCAGGCTCCCAAGACCAGGATACCATCCCCCAGAGAGACAGCTAAATAAAGTGCACCTCTTGAAACCACATTGCTAAGAACAACAAAAGAGAGACTTCCGCACACATCATATCACAGCAAAAGGGAAACACACTTGCTCCTAGTCAAAGAAACGTTCTACTAAGATGTATTCAAAAGTGAATACATCTTCCAATGGCTAGATGTAGAAGAAGAGTCTCAGGCCTGAATAAACCAGGAAATATGTCTCCATCAAAGAAAAAGAGTATCTCCCCTCCATCTCTGCTAAAATCTGAGGGCATGGGAACCAGCAGTTAGAATGATGGCTATGGCTCTGGACTCCCATGTAGTCGACAGTTCAAGTCTGGGACCCGGTGGCTTAAAACTCATGCCGG
>NW_006160148.1:3611209-3613596 GCF_000334495.1 Tupaia belangeri chinensis | reverse complement strand
AAGAGACAAAGAAGGGCACTATATTGTAGTAAAAGGGTCAATCGATCAAGAAAATATAACACTTATTAATCTATGTGCCTAACACAGGAGCACCCAAATATATGAAGGAAAGACTGTTAGATCTAAAAGGGGAGATAGACTGCAACACACTAATAGTTGGAGACCTCAACACTGCACTATCCCCTCTGGACAGATCATCTGGACAAAAAAATAGGTAAAGAGATAAAAGATCTAAATGATACCATAAATCAAATGGACTTAACAGACATCTATTAGAACTTTCCATCCAAAAACCATGAGATACTCTTTTTACTCATCCCTACATGGAAACTTCTTGAAGATTGACCACATCATAGGGCACAAAGCAAGCCTCTACAGATTCAAAGGCATAGAAACTATATCCAGCATCTTCTCTGATCATGATGGAATTGAATTTGACTTTAATTGCAAGAAAAACCCTCAAAAATACTCAAATACATGGAAACTAAATAATCTATTCCTGAATGATTTCACAACTACTGAAGAAATTAAGACTGAAATCAAAAGATTCATGGAAGCCAATGACAATGAGGACATGAGTTTCAATAATCTTTGGGACACTGCTAAAGCAGTCATAAGAGGGAACTTCATAGCACTTAGTGCACATAAATAGAAGATGGAAAGAAGGCAAATGGATCAATTCAAATCTTGCCTCAGAGAATTAGAAAAGCAAAAGCAAAAAATCCAAAACAACTCCAAAAGAAAGAAAATAATAAATTTACAAGAAGAAATAAATTAAATAGACAATGAACTAACTATACAGAAAATAAATTAAAGTAAAAGCTGCTTCTTTGAAAAGATCAATAAAATCAATACACCACTAGTGAGACTTATTAAGAAGAAGAAAGAAAGGAATCAGGTGAATCAAATCTGTAATGTAGTGGGCAATATAAGAACAGACAATGTAGAAATACAAAATATCATTAGAGGATATTATGAACATCTATATGCCAAGAAACAAGACAATCTGGATGCGATGGACAAATTCCTGGACACACATAATCTGCCAAGATTGAGCCAGGAGAATATAGAAAGTCTGAATAAGCCCATAACAAGCCAGGAGATTGAATCAGTAATAAATAACCTCCCAACAAAGAAAAGCCATGGCTCTGATGGATTCATCTCTGAATTCCACAAAACTTTCAAAGAAGAGTTAAGCCCATTCTGCTCAAGTTATTTCTAAAGACCCAAAAGGGTTAATCTCTCCCTAATTCATTCCATGAAGCCTCTATCACCCTTATCCTTAAAACAGATAAGGACAAGACAAGGAAGGAAAACTATAGACCAATATCCCTCATGAATATAGATGTAAAGATTCTCAACAAGATACTAGTAAATCATATCCAACAACTTAAAAAAAGATTACACATCATGATTGGGTAGGCTTTATTCCAGGAATGCAAGGTTGGTTCAACATACACAAAACCATAAATATAATACACCATATTGACAGGAAGAAAGATAAAAACCATATGGTCATATCAATTGATGCAGAAAAAGCATTTGATAAGATACAACATCCCTTCATGATCAACTCTCAGCAAAATTGTCATACAAGGGTCATTTCTCAATACAATAAAAGCTATCTAAGAAAAACCCATAGCAAACATTATCCTCAATGGAGAAAATCTGAAAGCTTTTCCACTAAATCGGGTCCACAAGGATGCCCACTTTCTCCACTCCTTTTCAATATAGTATTGGAAGTCCTCACCAACGGAATCAGAAAAGAGGAAAAACTAAAAGGCATTCAAATAGGAAAAGAAGAGGTGAAACTCTTTCTATTTGCAGATGACATGATTGTATACACAAAAGACCCAATGGTTTCCATGAAAAATTTCTGGAAGTAATACAGGAATACAATAAAGTTACAGGATACAAAATTAGTAACCAGAAATCTATAGCATTTCTATATACAAACAACAGGCAGACTGAGATAGAACTGAAAAATTCCATTTACCATAGCCACAAAAAGTGTAAGATACATTGGGATAAATTTAACCAGAGAAGTTAAAGACCTCCACAAGGAAAACTATGAGAAGATAAAAAAAGAAATTGAAAATGATGCAAAAAAAGTGGAAGGATATCCCATGTTCCTGGATTGAAAGAATTAATATAATCAAAATGGCATTTCTACCCAAATTAGTCTACCTATTTAATGCAATGCCAATCAAATTACCAGACACATTCCTCACAGATAGAGGAAAGACAATCATAAAGTTTGTCTGGAATCATTAAAGACCCCATATTGCCAAAGCAATTCTGCACAAGAAGAGTGGAGTGGGCAGCATCTCACTCCCTGACCCAAAAATACACTACAAAGCTGTGGTAATCAAAACAGCATGGTACTG
>NW_006160148.1:3609089-3609928 GCF_000334495.1 Tupaia belangeri chinensis | reverse complement strand
TTAAGTGTCCACACTCTATGACTGAAACTAATGGACTAAAGGATATAGAAACACAGTATATAGATGTAAATACCAGAGACAGTGTGTGTGAAAGAGGAGTGTCTGAGGAAGGACATTTAGAAGAAAAATAGGGAGGCAAAGCATTAATGGCACAAGGAAATGTGGTATTATCTGTCGAAAATATTTTGTAGTTTTATCAACTGTACTAAGAAGTCATGTTCACCTGTTGAAATATCCAAGTCAAATAATAATGTGATTAAATATATAAAAGAAAATGAAATGAAAAAAAATTTTTTTATAAATTGAAAATGACACAAAAAAGAAGAAGGACATCCCACATTCCTGGATTGGAGGAATTAATATCATCAAAATGACAATTCTACCCAAATTAATCTACATATTTAATGCAATGCCAATCAAGGTACCTGATCGTTCTTCACAGATCTAGAAAAGGCAGTCATAACATTTGTCTGGTATCAGAAAAGACCCCATATTACCAAAGTAATTCTCCACAAGAAGAGTAACATGGGTGGCATCTCACTCCCTAACCCAAAAATACACTACAAAGCTGTAGTAATCAAAACAGCATGGTACTGGCACAGAAACAGAAAGGTGGACCAATGGAACAGAATAGAGTCCTCAGAAATGAATGCTCAAACATACAGCCAACTGATTTTTGACAAGGAGTACCAGTCAATTCAGTGGGAAAAAGAAAATATCTTTAGCAAATGGTGCTTGCAAAACTGGATCTCCACTTGCAGAAAGATGAATCTCAACCCCTACCTCTCACCTCTGACAAAAATCAAGTCAAGGTGGATCAAAGATCTAAATGTACGACA
>NW_006160148.1:3606315-3608369 GCF_000334495.1 Tupaia belangeri chinensis | reverse complement strand
GTGCGAGCAGGGCCGCGCCGGCCGCCGGGAGTCGGTCCCCGGCCAAAAAGAAAAACAAGTCCTCGGGGAGACGCAGCAAGTGCCCTCGGAGTAAGAGAAGTCAAGTCCTCATTCGACGGTCACGTGAGGACCATCCTCGGAGAGGACGAGCGCACCGGCAGCATCGGGAACGTGGGAACTAGAGCACCGGAGAGCTAGGAACAGCGACCGAGACAGACGCCGGGGCCATTCCCATCGAAGAAGCTGCAGCCAGAGGCCTGGGAGAGGACAGGCTCAGGGACGGGATCCGGGAAGGAGAGCGGGAGTCTGACAACGCCAGGCGCCGGGACCATCGCCGGAAGAGTGAGGTCAGTGGCAGCGGTAACGAGTCTCAGGAGTTGGTTCCTCGACCTGGTAGCTAAGGAAGAAGAGGTGCCCGTTAAAGAAAAAACAAGCTTTGGGACCAGCAGTTAGCGTAATGGCTAAGTCGCTGGACTCCCATGTAGCCGGCCGTGGTTCGTGTCCCGGACCCGGTGGCTTAAAACTCACGCCGGACGCGTGTGCGTGCGTGCCCAGGATCCCGAGAGGAGAATGGAGGAGAAGGGGTTGGGCATGGCCATCCCCCACCCCCGGGGGGTAATTTCTCGCTTTCTGTCTCTCTTGTCTCTCTCTGTCTGGCGAGCGCACGCGCCCTATAGGGAAAACCTCTCCAGAAAAAATGACGAGGTGCTTCCCGTCAGGTACAGCCATGGACAAAGTGCGTACCTCCTGGGTCGGCACTGCCGCATCACCGGCATTCCCATTGACCGTCCCTCTTGTTCAAAGCGGCGCGCCGTCTTTCAGTGTGGGCTTGTGCAGTGCGTGCTGATGGCACAGTCGGCCCAAGGGTGAAGCCCTGTATCATTGACCTCGGTTCAGGCAACAGAACCTTCTTGAACAATAAGCGTATTGAGCCACACAGATACTATGAACTGAAAGAAAAGGATGTTCTTAAATTTGGGTTCAGTAGCCGAGAGTATGTTTTGCTCCACGAGTCATCGGACACCTCTGAAGTAGACAGGAAAGAAGATGAGGATGACGAGGAGGAACAGGAAGTGTCACACAGCTAGCAAACTAAGAAACAAGCTGTTGACACCTTTTCCTTCTTGGAAGGCTTTGGGATTGACTCAGAGAGTACCGTGGTGTTCTCTGTAATGCCTCTTATGGCCGTAAGTCTTTCCTCTGTTGCTGACCAGCTTATGTTACAGTTTAAGAACACTGACTTCGGTTTCCTTGAACTTTTTTCTGTGGAACATGAGCCACATGCCTGTAGGCATTTGTTTCAGAACAGTCTCAGCAATTACCACGCACTGTGTTTTAGTAGAAGCGTTGTGGCTTTAGTGGGTGCTTTTGGAACTGCTGCCCAGGAAACTGTAAACTCGTGGTTAAGTGGGACTTGTGGTTTGCTCTCTGTACAGTTACTTTATTTATATAGTCGTTAAGCTTTGTGGGCCAGGTTTTTTTGTTTTTGGGGCAAGCCAAAAACAGAATCTTACTAAGCTTTGGTTATCACCAAAACAGCCTCCAGTATATACCAAAGCTTTGACCTGGTTGAGCTCTTGAGTCATAGAAGTTGATTTTGCACTTAGTTTCTTTAGGATGGGAACTTACATGACCTCATTCTAATTTAAACAGATGCTTTATGGAGGGGGCGTTGAGCACCTCATGTATAGGAAGATCATGGCTCCTACTGGTGGGTGCTGCTTCATGTCAGGAGAGGCTGCAGTGGAGTGTGGAGTGGTTTCCTATAAGAGAATTCCTGATTTCTCCACGGAGCATGTACATAATAATTTTGATCATCTTATCTGGTTGAACTTAGTTTCTTTAGGATGGGAACTTATCACATGACCTCATTCTAATTTAAACAGATGCTTTATGGAGGCAGCGTTAAACACTTGATATATAGGAAGATCATGGCTCCTACCGGTGGGCGCTGATTCATGTCAGGAGAGGCTGCAGTAGAGTGTGGATCGGTTTCCTACGAGAGAATTCCTGATTTCTCCACGGAGCCTGTACATAATAATTTTGATCATCTT
>NW_006160148.1:3590231-3605110 GCF_000334495.1 Tupaia belangeri chinensis | reverse complement strand
TTTCTGCCGAGGGCACATGCCCTAAAGCAAAAACCCCTAAAAAAAAAAAAAAAGAAGAAAGAAAGAAAGAAAGAAAAAAGAAAAGAAATGTGGTATTATCTGTTGAAGATATTTTATAATTTTATCAACTAGACTAGGGAGAAATGTTCATCTGTTGAAATAGTCACTTTGTAAGCTAAATAATGTGATTGAATGTATAAATGAAAATGAAACTTAAAAATGTAAATAATGAACAAATAAATACAAAATAGCTTCAATATTCAAATTTTTATAAATAAACTTTCCTACTTACCGGTTTCAAAAAACATCACTATACATCATTTAGATTGTGAAGAGACTTTGCCCAGCATGATTTATACCTCAGTCCAGCCCAGTTGAGACTATTATACACATCCTCATCAACAGATCTGCTGATAGTCGAGATCCAACTATGCCTTTAATACCCAGAGATTCCCACCCCACTAACAAGTAAAACAAGACATACGTTAGTCAACTTAAGACTAACAGTGAAGCTCTGTGAAGTCAAGGACCCAGGCTGCTTCATTCTAATCTGGCACACATGATATTTTTAAAAATTTATTATCATCATAATCTTGTTTATATTACATTGAATCACATACAACTTTACAATGTATTACATTTCTTTTTCAAGAAGGAATACCATGCATATCAGTCAATACCGACATTAAAATCACCATTTCATCATCCAATAGCTTTTCATTGTTTTTCCTCCTCCTCATCATCATCATTATTATTATTCCAATTATTTTTTTAAACAGTCAACCACTATTTCTCATTTTGCTTGTAAAAAGAGTTTACCAGTCATGAAATACTTCACAGACCAATCCAGTTGAGAATACTATACACGTCATCATCAACAGAGAATAAGCCATATCTGTGTCCCATTAATGTCATGCCTGTTTGTTCGAAAGAGCACACTTTACTGGGAAGCATAGTGCTGCACACTGACCAGCAGACGAAGACTGCTCAGTGGGCACCCTCCACGTCACACTCCAGCAGACACATGGGAGGTTTGTAGTAAAAAGCAGTCGGAACATGGATTCTTCTGGGCACATTCCCAACCTTGTTTCCGACCTCAAGAAAACTGCCAACCACTTTCCTGAAGCGATGGCAGTTCACTAGAGATAGAGCCCCTCAGGAGTGCCTTCTTCTTTTTAATAAAGAATATTTTCTTTAGACTTTTTGAAGTCTTCATTTGTTACTTTCATTCTCCGTTCTCTCAAGGCCATCAGACCAGCTTCTGTACAAACTGCCTTGATGTCGGCACCAGACAGGTCATCCTTAGCCATGATCAGGTCATCCAGGGTTACATCATCGGCCAGCGTCATCTGCTTGTGTGAAGCTGAAATATGCGCTTCTTGGTCTTTTCATCGGGCAAGGGGAACTCAATCTTCCTGTCAGTGCGGCCTGGTCAAATAAGTACTGGATCCAAAGACTCTACTCAGTTTGTGGCCATAATAACTTTCACATCTCCCCTTGAATCAAATCCTTCCCGCTGGTTCAACAGTTCCAATATTGTTCACTGAATTACTTTCACCACCAGAATTTGAGTCATATCTTTTTGTCCCAATGGTATCAGTTTCATCAATAAACACAATGAATGGTGCATGCAATGGTATCAATTTCATCAATAAACACAATGAATGGTGCATGCTCTTCAGCAACTTGAAAGAATTCCCAGACAAGTTTGGGCCCATCACCCAGGTACTTCTGAATCGGTTCAGAGCCAACAACACTCAAGAAAGTGGCTGAAGTTTGGTTCGCAACAGCTTTGGCTAACAAGGTTTTTCTTGTGCCAGGGGACCATAGAGAATGACCCCCTGGGGGGGCTTTATACCCATCTCTTTATAATATTCAGGATGGGTGAGAGGAAGCTCCACAGATTCCTTAATCTCCTGGATTTGGTTGTCCAGCCCCCCAATATTAGCAAAGGTCTCCTGTGGGGACTTTTCCACCTTCATCACTGTGACCAAGGGACTCATGTCATCCATCAGTTCCCCTACCACTACATGTGATTGAGCAGGACCGAGCAGCCTGGTTCCAACAGATCCTTGTCTACAAATGAAAGAATGTTGACATAGTGTTCTGAGCCCACAGATGTAGACACTATTGCATGATTATCATCAATGATCTCTTCCAAGGCTCCTGCAAACATCGGGGTCCACCTCGGATCACCCACCTTTGATCTTTCCTCCTCTTGCTTTTCTTCTAATGGTTTCATCTGCTTCTGATTTCTAATAAATTGTTCTTCCATGAGAAGGTAGTCTTTAATTCTCTCTAATTTCAATCATTTTAACTGGCACTGTGTGTGAAGTGTCACCAGTGGCAGTTCGTGGGCAGCATCTGGTCCCTTAATTTTCTTCTTTTTTTTCCCTGACCCTAGTTGGGACAGGAGGTTCATACTTCTTTTTCTTGTCCTTGTCATCCTTCTTGCCACCTCCAGGACCATGACCGCCACTCTGACTTTGACTCATCTTGCTTCGGCTGCTTTTATCTCTAGTTATTTCTGAAGATTCAAAAGGAAGGAAACCTTCCAAATTCATTTTATGAAGCTTCCATCATTCTCATTCCCAAAACAGATAAGGACAGGACAAAAAAAGGAGAACTACAGATCAATATCATTGGTAAATATAGATGCAAAAATTCTCAACAAGATACTCGTAAATCATATCCAACAACATATAACAAAGATTATTTATCATGACCAGGTAGGTATTATCCCAGGAATGCAAGGGTGGTTCAACATACGCAAGACCATAGGGAACCAGCAGTTAGCATAATGGCTATGTCGCTGGACTCCCACATAGTCGACCGTGGTTCGCGTCCCAGACCCGGTGGCTTAAAACTCACACCGGGTGCATGTGCGTGCATGCCCAAGATCCCGAGAGGAGAATGGAGGAGAAGGGATTGCGGTGTGACCATCCCCTCTGGGGGGTGATTTCTCGCTTTCTGTCTCTATGTCTCTCTCTGTCTGTCTGGCAAGCGCACGCACCTTATAGCGAAAACCTCTCAAAAAAAAAAAAAAAAGACCATAAATGTAATACACCATATTAACAGAAAGATTTTTTTAAATATATGATCATTTCAATTGAAGAGAGAGCATTTGATAAAATTCAGCATCCTTTCATGATTAAGACCCTCAGTAAGATTAGTAAAGAAGGATCATTTCTCAACACAATAAAGGCCATCTATGAAAAACCTACAGCTAACATTATACAGAATAGGGAAAAGCTGGAAGGTTTTCCACTAAAAACTGGCACTAGGCAAGGCTGCCCACTTTCTCCACTACCTTTTAATATAGCATTGGAAATCTTAGCTAATGCAATCAGAAAAGAGAACAATATAAAAAGCATTCAAATAGGCAAAGAAGAGTTGAAAATATCTTCATTTGCAAATGACATGATGGTATACTTAGAAGACCCAAAGGTCTCCATGAAAAAACTTCTCAAAGTAATAAGTGAATACAATAAAGATACAAAATTAACATCCAAAAATCTATAGCATTTCTATATATGAACAACAAGTTGAACAAAGTAGAACTGGAGAAAGGAATCCCTTTCACCATAGCCACAAAATGTATAAGATACCTAGGGATAAACCTAACTAAGGAAGTCAAAGAACTTTGCAAAGAAAACTATGAAAATCTTTAAAAAGATATTGAAAGTGGCATTAAAAAAAGTGGAAGAGCATCCCATGTTCCTGGATTAGAAGAATTAATATAATCAAAATGGCAATTCTACCCAAATTGATCTATGTATTTAATGTAATTCCAGAGTTATTCTTCACAGATCTAGAAAAGACAATCATAGAATGTGTCTGAAATCATAAAAGACCTTGTATTGCCAAAGCAATCCTGCACAAGAAGAATGGAGTAGGAGGTATATCACTCCTTGATGCCAAGATATACGATAAAGCTGTGGTCATCAAAACAGCATGGTATTGGCACAAAAACTGACAAGTGGACCAATGGAATAGAATAAAGACCCCAGAAATAACCCCCAAAGCTTACAGCCAACTGATTTTTGACAAAGGATACCAGTCAATCCATTGGGAAAAGGAAAACCTCTTTAGTAAATGGTGCTGGAAAAACTGGGTATCCACCTGCAGAAAGATGAAACTGAACCCCCCATCTTTCACCATTAACAAAAGTCAACTTGAAATGGATCAAAGATCTGAACCTCAGGCCTCAAACCATAAAACTACTGGTGGAAAATGCTGAGGAAACTCCGAGAGACATAGGGGTAGGCAAAGACTTATTATATAAGACTCCCAAAGCTCACACAATAATCCCTAAAATATTCTAGTGGGACTGTATTAGACTAAGAAGTTTCTGCACAGCAAAGGACACAGTAACAAGTGTTAATCGCCAACCCTCAGAATGGGAGAATATTTTTGTAAAATATGCCTCAGACAAGGGACTGATAACCAGAATACACAGGAAACTCAAGCATCTTTGTGAAAAAATAGAAATGATTAGCCCAATTAAAAGATGGGAAAATCAGCTGAATTAAAATCTAAGGAAGACATATGAACAGCCAAAAAGCATATGATGAAATATTCAACATCGTTCATCATAAGGGAGATGCAGATTAAAACCCCAATGAGATACCACCTAACCCCTGTCAGAATGGCAAAGATTAAAAAAATAAAAAGTGATGAATGTGTTGGCGGGGATGTGGTGAAAAGGGAACTCTCCTACACTGTTGGTGGGAATGTAAACTGGTTGAGACACTGTGGAGAACAATATGGAGGATCCTCAAATGTCTACAAATAGGATTACCATTTGATACAGCAAGCCCACTTCTGGGTATCTACCCAAAGGACAGGAGAACACTCAGTCAGAAAAGTGCTTGCACATCAATGTTTATTGCAACTGTATGATCGCTAAGACATGGAACCAACCCAAATGCCCACAAACTGATGAATGGATTGAAAAAGTGTGACACATAAACTCTATGGAATACTACTCAGCCATTAGGAAAAAAAAAAAAAAAAAAAAAAACCCTGGCATTTGATAGAAAGGGCACCAATGATAAGACAATGTGGAACAGGGCAGGAGAAGAGAAAAGTATGGAGAAGGATAGCAAGAGAACAAATAGAGAGGCATGACATTAGTGGGATTCAGATATGGTTTATTACTGTTGATGATGACGTGTATAGTATTCTCAACTGGACAGGTATGAGAAGTATTTCATGTTGGGTAAAGTCTTTTTACAAGCAAATTGATAAATAGTGATTGAATGTTTAAAAAAATAATTGGAAGAATAATAATCTGGAAAAAATGAAAAGCTATTGGATGATGATGGGGATTTTAATGTCTTTGCATTGACTGATATGAATGGTATTCTTTCTGGAAGGAGAAATGTAATACACTGTAAAGTTATATGTGATTCAATGTAATATAAACAAGATTATGATGATAATTTTTAAAAATTTTTTATTATCTCCATGGTGAGAACAAAATGGATTCTATATCATATTTGAAAATGACTCATGGAAATAATGTTCTCTTACACTTAACTATACTTATACTATCTGCAAAAATCATGGGAGCAGAGAAAGTGATTGAGTTTTAAAATATGAAACTGCTGTGGAGGAGTGGGGCCTGGGGAAGAACATTTGGAGGAGGGATACAAAGACAGCATTGTTGAGACAGGGAGGTAGTGTTGCTATATTTTGATCAACTAGAACGGGGAGAAATTTTCATTTTTTTAAATGATCACCTTGTAAGCTAAATAATGTAATTGAATGTATTAAAAAAATGTAAATAAAAATTTAAAAAATAAAATAAAGTATGATACTGCTTATGGGAGTTTGCCATGAGAGCTGAGATCTGGTGATTTCAGAGATAAGAGCAATGAAGATGTTCTGCTGAGAATCTACCCTGGTAGAGCCCCTGTCTCCTTCTCTCTGTCTGTCTCTGTCTCTTTCCGCCTTTCTGTCTCTGCCTTTTCTTTTTCTTTTTTTTCTTTCTGTAAAAAGGTAAAGTTTCTTCTTGGCTCTGAAATCCTCCTTCATCTTGATACTAATCCCTTCCCCTTTCCCCCTCCCATCTAGGCAAAAAAAGGCAGGCCAGAAGAAGACTGAGTCTGCCATGAGAGCTGAGATCTGGTGATTTCAGAGCTAAGAGCAATGAAGATGTTCTGCTGAGAATTTACCCTGGTAGAGCCCCTGTCTCCTTTTCTCTGTCTCTCTCTGTCTCTTTCTGCCTTTCTGTCTCTGTCTTCATTTTCTTTTATTTTTTCTTTTTTTTAAGATAAAGTTTTTTCATGACTCTGAAATCTTCCTTTATCTTGGTACTAATCCTCTCCTCTTTCTCCCCTCCCATCTAGGCAGAAAAAGGCAGGCCAGATGAAGACTGAGTCCACCATGAGAGCTGAGATCTAAAACAAGAAATAAAAAACAAGAAATAGAAAATTATTCGTTGATGACAACATGTATGTTTAAGCCACTTTACAGTGTGTTCTGGCTGGAAAATCGCATTTTGTATGCTGTGGTGATGTCCAGTGAAAGCATGTAAAATAAATAAACATAAAATAAAAATAAAAGAATGGATTAGTTGACATTTCATACTAATCTACACTGTTTATGCTTTCTTTGAAATAATAACTAAAAGAACATAAAGAAAATCTCAGAAGTAGTTTGCTGCTAATATATACTTATATTGTATAAAAAGCTATATTTTGGTTTTGTTAAAACTCTTGTTGACTTTCCTACCATGAACTTTTTTTTACCTTGATTTAATAAAAATGTTAATTTTGGAAGTGGAGTTTTGTTTTGTTTTTTTAAAAAAGGATATAGAAACACAGTACATGGTTGTGAATACCAGATATAGTGTGGGAAGATGGTGGGTAAAAGAGTAGAGTCTCAGGAAGGACATTAAGGAGAAAACTAGAGAGGCTTAACATTAATGGTACAAAGAAATGGGGTATTATCTGTTGAAGATAACTTTATAGTCTTATCAACTGGACTGGGGAGAAATGTACTCATGTGGGAAATATTCACTTTGCAAGCTAAATAACGTGATTGAATGTATAAAAGAACTTGAAATAAAATAATAAAAAAATTGAATATTAACGGATTAAATTCTCCTATCAAGAGACACAGACTGGTTGAATGGATTTTAAAAAAAGGAAAGAAAAGAAACCCTCTATATGTTGCCTACAAGAAACTCATCTCATGGATAAAGGCAGAGATAGATTAAAAGTGAAGGCCTGGGAAAAGGTATTCCATACAAAGCGGAACCAAAAAAAGAGCTGGAGTCATGATACTAATTTCAGACAAGATAGGCTTTAAACAAAAACTATTCAAAGAGACAAAGAAGGGCACTATATTGTAGGAAAAGGGTCAATCCATCAAGAAGATATAACACTTATAAATATTTATGCACCTAACACAGGAGCACCCAAATACATGAACGAAAAACTGTTAGATCTAAAAGGAGAGATAGACTGCAACACACTAATTGTTGGAGACCTCAACACCCCACTCTCTCCTCTGGACAGATCATCTAGACAAAAATAACTAAAAAGATAAAGGATCTAAATGATACCATAATTCAAATGGACTTAACAGGAATCTATAGAACTGTCCACCCAAAAACCATAAGACACCATTTTTTTTTTCACCCCTACTTGGGACCTTTTCGAAGATTGACCACAGGATAGGGTCACAAAAAGCAAGCTGCTACAGATTCAAAGGCATAGAAACTATCTCCAGCATCTTCTCTGACCATGACGGAATAAACTTGATTTTAATTTCAAGAGAAATACTCAAGAAAGCACAAATACATGGAAACTAAATAACCTACTCCTGAATGTGTGCACAACTACTGAAGAAATTAAGACTGAAATCAAAAAATTCATGGAAGCCAATGACAATGAGGACTCGAGTTTCCGTAATCTTTGGGACACTGCCGAAGCAGTCATAAGAAGGAAGTTTATAGCAATTAGTGCACATAAGAAGACAGAAAGAAGGCAAATGGATCACCTAACATCATGCCTCAGAGAATCAACAGCAAAAAATTTCAAAAAACTCCAGGAAAAAGGAAATAATAAAGACCTGAGCAGAAATAAATGAAATATAAAACAAACAAACTACACAGAAAATAAATGAAACTAAAAGCTGGTACTTTGAAAAAGATAAACGATGACCAGCAGTTGGCAGAATGGCTATGTCTCTGGACTCCCATGTAGTAGACCACAGTTCAAGTCCTGGACCCAGTGACTTAAACTCACACCGGCACGTGTGCATGCATGTCCAAGATCCTGAGCGGAGAGTGGAGGAGAAGGGATTGCAGTGGGGCCATCTCCCCTGGGGGGTGATTTCTCACTTCTGTCTCTCTGTCTGTCTCTATCTTTCTGGTGAGCATATATGCCCTATAGCAAAAACCTCTCCAAAGGAAAAAAAAAAAAAAAAGATTCTCTCTTCACACCTTCAATATGTCTTCCCATTCTTTCCTTGCTTGCATTGTTTCCATTAAAAGGTCTAGTATTAGCCTGACAGGATGACATTTGTAAATCACATGTCTTTCTCTCTTGCCAATTTTAGTATCTTTATCTGTGGTCTTGGCCAGTCTGACTAAGGTGGGCCTTGGGGAATATCTTCTTGGGTTGGTTCTATTTGGGGGTCTTTTTTCCTTGGGTCTGGATGTGTGAGTGCTTCTCTATACTTGTGAAGTTTTCCAGGATTTCATGGAATATATTTTCTATGCCCTTATTAGTTTCTTCGACTTCTGGGATACCAATTATTCAGATTTTGGACATTTAATAGAATCTAGTATTTCTCATATATTATCCTCATTATTTTTGTTATTTTCTCTATCTTTTTGGTGGGTTTTTCTAGGTTAGAGGTTTTATCTTCTATGTCCACGATTCGACCTTCAGCATGGTCTAATCGGCTTCTAATTCTCTCAAGAGAGTTTTTGATTTCCTATATTACAGACGTCACCTCTAATAATTCTGTCTGATTCATTCTTAAAGTGTCCATTTCTTCTTTCCAGTCATGGAAGGACTTCCTCATCTCCTGGAGTTCATTGTCCCTTTTCTGTTCCAACTCATAGAGTTGTGTCACTATGAATGTCCTTAATTCCTTCTCTGACATTTTGGTAACTTTTTCTGTTTTTTTTCAAGAGCTGGAGGGGAGTTATTGTGTTCTTTTGATGAAGACATCTGTCCTGGTTTCTTCAAACCTGAGGATCTTCTTCTACCTCTAGCCATTGGCTTATGTATTCACTTTGGATACCTTTTTTTTTTTTTCAACTCTGAAAACATGTTTTATTTTTCATTTTCTGTGTATCTCCTTATATTTTTTTGATAGCTGTCTCCACAGGTTTCAATTTATATATTTATTAGAGCCATTACTTTGTTTTTTCCACATTATTTATTATTTGTTTTTTCAATCATATTGTTTGGCTTACAATGAGATACCTTTTTGAAGAAAGTTTCTGCCCCTGGGAACAAGTTTGATTCCCTTTTGCTGTGGACTGATGTGTGCTAAAGTCTCTCTTCTGTTGTTTAGCAATGTGGTCCCCACAGGAGGAATCTTCTATTCAGGTGTCTGAAGAGCAGTTTCTCTTTTTTCACAAGTAGTTCAGTAAAAGGAAGGATCACAGGGAGCCTTTCTGGTGGCAGGGCAGGGCTCTGAGGTTGGGAGAGTTGGGCTGGGCTGCAGCTGGAGGCCGAGCCAGTGAAAGGCCTGCCTCAGTGTCCCTGACTGGCCAGGAGGCTACCGATGGAACTGGACTCTGCTGGAGAGCTGAAGGCTGCCCTTTCTGGCAGTGGGGGAGCTCTGAGATTTGGGAGAGTTGAGCTGGGTCAGAGCTGGAGTAGTGCCAGGGCCAGTGAAAGGCCTGCCTCAGTGTCCCTGACTGGCCAGGAGGCTACCGATGGAACTGGACTCTGCTGGAGAGCTGAAGGCTGCCCTTTCTGGCAGTGGGGGAGCTCTGAGATTTGGGAGAGTTGAGCTGGGTCAGAGCTGGAGTAGTGCCAGGGCCAGTGAAAGGCCTGCCTCAGTGTCCCTGACTCCCAATTCTTCTGTGATATCGTGGAAGGACTTCAGCATCTCTTGGAACTCAATGTCTCTGTTCTCTTACATCTCATAGAGTTTTGTTACCATAAATATTCAAAATCCTTTTTCCAACATTTCGATTTTTCCCTACTTGCAGATGAGTGTTCCCTTGCTGGAGATGTATTATTTGATTTTCTCATCCTTGAGGCTCTTCTCCAATCTTTAGTCATTTGGTAATGCATTCACTCTTGGCTAATTTGCTGGAGAAGGATTCTATAACTGTGATCTTGTGTTTTTCCCTTACTCTGAAATAATCTGGTACTATTTTCTCACTTCTGCTGCGTCCTCCAGTGGCAGAATCACAGGAGGAGTTTTTAAATTGGATTTTGTGTCCTCCAGTGGGAGAATCACAGGAGGAGTTTTTAAATTGGATTTATGAAGGGGAGTTTAGCTCTTTTTACAACCAGTACAGTGAATGGCAAAGAATTCTCTCAAACTCACAATGTTCTGAGTTCAGCTACTATGCACCTAGACTTCTCTAGACCATGGATAAGAGCCGAGCAATAAAATAGGAGAGTAAGATAAAGGAAAAAGAAAATAAGAAACAGAAATAGGAAGAAAAAGCAACGGGAAAAGAAAGAAAAAAATAGAACAAAAAGAGGACTAAAAACAGAAATCACATTGCAGAAAATAAAATTGGGTTAAAAATGGAAAACCACATGGCATGTTTGCGCACTGCACGAAGAGACAGCAGACACAGAGATGGAGATGCCTGGACAGGTTCTGGCCTAGGTGAGGGAAAAAGAGATAAATTAGCAAGAGAAAGGCACAAGAAGACAGAAAGATGTTTTTATTTTTAAGAG
This sequence comes from Tupaia belangeri chinensis, assembly GCF_000334495.1. NCBI lineage: Eukaryota > Metazoa > Chordata > Mammalia > Scandentia > Tupaiidae > Tupaia > Tupaia belangeri. Next base: position 3,594,218 of record NW_006160148.1, on the reverse strand, counting down.
AAAAAACTGTTGGAAGGGACAGAGAAGAACAAGAAGGAAAGACAGACTTTTCCTACCTGACTAGCACTGGAGTCTGGAAGCGGGGGACTGGCTTTGGGGGGATTCACAACCATGAGGTCTGGAGGAGGGGAGGGGGCCTGGCTGTGAGGACTTCACAGCCATGAAGCTGGACCCAGAAGAGACAGCCCTCTTAAGGGCAAAATTAGAGGCAAAGTTCACAGGCACATGATCAGTTCAGTGACTGGTTCAAGAGAGTGTGCTCATTCCATGGGCATTTTTGATTGGAGAGGCCTTAGGTAACCCAATTTCTGTTCAGGTTTCTGGAGTCATTCAACCTTACAGTCTTTGAGCTCAGAGCCAGCAATTTCCATTCTATTGAAACTGAAACATTCTGTCTTTCATATTGAAATTAAAACCTTATCTTCCCTCTGAGAGTTTTTAGGTTTAATGGCCCTCATTCATAAACAATGTTTTATTCCCAAATTTGAAGTCTTACTCCCTACTCTGGGCCATTACAATGTAAATGGCCCTTGTCCAAGCACCTGAGAAAAGTCATTTTACTTTTAGTTCAGCCCTTATTTTCAGTTTGGGAAATTCTAATTTTTTTCTTTAACAGAAGGGGAAACTGAGGACCCATCCCTCTTAGGAAGTCTCTGCTCAGTTTCAGACTCCCACATGACCAACCACAGTTTCAAGTCCTGGACCTGGTGCCTTGAAAATCACAACAGACCTGTGAGCATGCATGCCCTAAATCCCAAGGAGAATGGAGGAGAGGGGTGATTTCTCACTTTCCCTCTCACTGTCTCTCTCTCTGGCAAGTATATGCACCCTATGACAAAAATAAATAAATAAATAAAAGAATGAATGAATGAAAAAATGAAAGAGCAAGGACACACCACCCCAAAGGGCTTAAGGCCTTGATGAATTGAGCCATTGGGGCTTTTAGTCCTATATGGGAGTTGCCCATACCAAATTATCAATTCAACTCACCTTGGTTAGGAGACTCAGTGGAAATAAGGGTGAAAGAAGAAGAAACAAAAAGAGGAGAGCTGCAGGCTGCCCTTTCTGGCAGGGCAGAGGGCTGTGAGGTTGGGAGAGCTGGGCTGGAGCCAGAGCTGGAGCTGGGGCTGTGGTCAGTGGAAGGCCCTGCCTCAGTGTCCCTGACTCCCAATTCTTCTTTCATATCGTGGAAGGACTTCCGCATCTCTTGGAACTCAATGTCTCTGTTCTCTTACATCTCATAGAGTTTTGTTACCATAAATATTCAAAATCCTTTTTCCAACATTTCGATTTTTCCCTACTTGGAGACGAGTTACAGTGTTCAAGGCCTTAATGAATGTTTTGGAGATGGTTTCTAGCCCTGTATGAGTTGCTCATATCAAGAGCTATCAATCCCGACTCAGTTGACCCGCTTTGGCCAAGACGAGGCAGGAGAGAGCTAGAAAATAGAAGCAGGTAAAGGGGCTGGAGTATCTGCCCATGCTGCTAGATTAGAAAACACAGGGCAGAAAAATCCCCACCCAAAGTAACATAGGCAGGAGATTAGTGGGGGGTTTCTAGTTGATTAAGCCACATTTTATGTAGCCATTGAGATATATCAGTGGGTCCAGCCACATTTGATACATAGCCAATGGGATAAATCAGTGGGCCCAGCCACATTTGACATAGCCAATGAGAAAACAGTGGGCCCAGCCACATTTGGTAGAGCCAGTGAGATGAAAATAATCAGTGGGCCCAGCCAATGTGATCAACCAACACAACCTAAATTGAATAATTATAAACCTCACAGAATGCAGCTGCTGGGGCCTTTTGAGCTACTCTTTCTCTGTCTACTCAGGCCCACTCTTACCTCTCAGGAGTGTAATTTTGCTTTTTCTTAATAAACTACCCTTTCCTTTCACTGTTGGCATATTTCATTCAAGTCTTTGTCCAGAACACCAAGAACCCAGATATCATCACAGAGGCCATCCCACAACAGAAAGACTCGATGGAAATGAGGAAGAGAGTAGAGAGGATTCCCAGTTAGGGGCTTACCTTCTGGCTTGGCTCACCACAATAAATGCCATGGGATGACTTCTGTGATGATATCCAGGTTCTTAATGTTTCAGACAAAGCCAGACCTGCCACTAGTGAAATGAAAACGTAGTTTATTAAGTAAAAGCATAATACATTCCCAAGAGGTAGTAGTGGCCCCTGAGCAGATAGAGAAAGAATATCTCAAAGGCCCTGGTAGTTACATTATGTGAGGTTTATAATTTTTTAATCTCCATAGTGTCAGTTGATCATTGGCTAGGCCCATTGATTATTCTCATTTCATTGGCTCTACCACATACGGATGACCATTGATTTCTCACTGGCTATATCGAATGTGGCTGAATCAGTTAGGCACCCCCCACTAATCTCCTGCCTGCATTACCTTGGGCAGGGAATTTTCTGCCCTGATCAGTTTTGGGTTTGGTTTTTGGGGTTTTTATTTTGTTTTATTTTGTGTTTTGTTTTGTTTTGTTTTGAGAGAGATTTTTGCTATAGGGAATATGTGCTTACCAGAGAGATGGAGAGACAAAAAGCAAGAAATCACCCCTGTCCCCGGGTGTATGGGCAAGCTGCAATCCCCTCTCCTCCAGTCTCCTCTCAGGATTTTGAGCATGCACACACACACATGTCTGGCATGAGTTTTAATCCACCAGTTCCAAGACTCGAACCTCAGTCAACTATGTGGGAGTCCAGCAATGTAACCATTACACCATCTGCTGGTCCCTCTTTTGTTTTTTAATTTTTATGAAAATTATACTTGGGCCTGCCTCCTAACACAATTGTTTAGTGCTTTGTGAGACAGAGCGGATTCCAAACAGCCAACTGCAGCTTGAATCCCAATTCCACAGGCTTGAAAATCATGCCAGACCCAGGTGTGCGCATGTGTGTCCAAAAGCCCAACAGCATAGGTAAATGAAGGAAAGGGATGGTGGCATGACCACATCTCATGGGAGGTGGGAGGTATTTCTCTCTCCCTCCCTCCCCACTACCCTGGCAAGTGTACTCATCCTCTGGCTATATATATATATACACTTGAGCAGGTCCTTGGTCCCTAAGGAATCTATAAAGTCTCTCCCACCTTCCTTCCCTTCCTTGCCTCTACCTGGTCAAGTAGGACCAGCAATTCCATCCTGTGTTCCCAATGTGCCCTGCACAGCCTCACCATCAGACTGCCAGCTCTCCAGGGCAGTCTGACACTCACTGGGACTGCAGACCCACAGATTCTATTGAATTCATTTGTGAAAATGCTGTGAATCCCGGGGTATGGAGAAGGCAGCTCATGCTAAGGCCTCACTGCTGAAACTCTGTCTCTGCATCTGCAACATGAGGGTAGCATTTCCTATGTGGTTAACATAGAGATGGGAGGAAATACTCAGTGACTCCTGCACGGTTTCATCTCCTCTTCTACTCTCTATTCCTACCTCCCACCTCCAGGATGCTAAGAAAAAGAACTGGGTCATTTCCTTTGGTTCTAGCCCTGCAAGGCTCCCTGAGTGTTAAGACCCCTGTCTGGCTCATGAACAAGAAAGGCCTGGGAAGATGGCTGGAAGTGCAGGGTAGACTGGGAATGCAAATTGCTTAACAGGCCACATAGGCTCCCATGCTGGGAGTTTCGGGGGAAATGAGGGTGGGAGGAGTGGAAGCTGCTTGAACCATAGGAGACAAACCAAAGTGAGACAGAGACTGGGAGTGGCTGGACTTCAGGTGCATCCATGTCCCAACACTGGCCCCAGTCAAACAGAAGTCACCTGCTTCTCTAGCCCCTATTTATTATTATTACTCATACATTAAATCGCTATACATCATTTAGATTGTGAAGATGCTTTACCCAGCATGATATACACCTCAGACCAGCCTAGTGAGACCAACAGATAATAAATCTTATCTGTGTCCCACAAGTGTCTTACCTCTCCATTTTCCCCAAAAAAATTCGTATGCTTTTCCCCTCCCATA
>NW_006160148.1:3588561-3590214 GCF_000334495.1 Tupaia belangeri chinensis | reverse complement strand
TGTCAATTACAATTTTTAATACTTCTGTGTTCTCCAGTCTTTCCGTCTCTACCACAGAGCGTGGACAGTTGGTGTATCTGACCCCTATTTTCCTGAACAGCTTCCTCTGCTCTGAACCTCCTCCAAGTTCTGCAGATTTAGATTTGGGCACCATCTGGTGGACATTTCTAGAACTGCCCGCTCATCTGAGCAGAGCCCAGACGTCCAAGTCAGATGGAGCCAAGTCAACTCTTCGGCTTCTCTGTCCTTCATCCTCCTTATTTCCATTTTCTTTCCTTTTATTGAGCGTCAACTGTATGCCAGATTCTTTCTCAGAACTCTGTGGCAATCTGCACATTTGTTTCCTGAAATAGCCTTAAAGGCTCACAAGACTTAATACCATGCGTGCCTCGTTCGACTATTTTGGCTTGCTTTACTGTGCTTCACAGATGATGCTTTTCTGGGTTTAGTTTTTCTGTGAGACACATGCACTCACTGGAGAGAGACACAGAGAGAGGGGGAAATGGAAAAGAACCCCTGGGGCCGAGAAGATGGCCATGCCACACTCTCTTCACCTCTATTTCCCCCTCAGGATTTTGGGCACATGCCAGGTGGGTTTTTCAAACTGCTGGGTCTAAGAGTTGAACCATGCATTTGGACATGTGGGATCCCACTGCCTTAACTACCATGCCACCAGCTGGCCCTGTTGCTTTTTTGTTTTGTTCTGTTTATTTATTTCCGGAGAGAGAAAGATAGGCATCTTCAATAGGATCTTCACAAGGATCCTCCTCCTTACCCTGCAGTCAGCCAAGATCACCGGGGCACCCTGCATATTCAGATAGACCCAGGATACGAACCTGTAATGTTCCCATATGGCTCCACCATCTCACAGCAGCACCCCTACTGCCTGTACTACCACAGCTAGGCCTGGCACTGCATTTTTGCAAATGGAAGGTTTATGGCAATCCTACCTTACGCAAATCTATTTTTTCCAACAGTGTATGCTCACTTCCTATCTCTGCATCCCATTTTGGTAATTCTCACAATATTTTAACTGTCTCTGTTATTATTAACACCTGTTATGATCTCCCTTGATGTTTGAGATTGTTTTCAGGAGCCACAAACCACACCCATGTGAGTGAGCTTAATCATAAATAGCATGCATGTTCTTCATGTTCCTCTGTCTTTCTCCCTCTCCCTGGGCCTCCCTGATCCCAGTGACAGAATAATATTAAAAATAGGTCAGTTTTGTTCGTGCAGCACACTGGCGTACCACACTGTTTTCATTTTTTACGTGTAAAAAAATTTGTTTTTTCCTCTCTTACTAGTATTTTTCTAGTTTTTTTCTTTTTGCTTTTATTTTTTTTAACCTTACTTTCCCACTGTAAGCTTCACTCTCCACACTTTGAATGTCTAGATAGGCCTTTGTGCACAGTAGCCAAGTATCTTAATACTTTTAGAGTCATTGAAATCCTCAACACTTATTTTTTTTAGAGGTTTTTGCTATAGGGCACGTGCACTCACCAAGAAGACAGAGAGAGACAGAGAGATAGAAAGTGAGAAATCACCTCCCAGGGGGGGTGGTCACGCCGCAATCCCTTCTCCTCCATTCTCCTCCCGGGATCTGGGGCACACCCGCACACAAGCCCAGCATGAGTATAAGCCACTGGGTCC
>NW_006160148.1:3583411-3588061 GCF_000334495.1 Tupaia belangeri chinensis | reverse complement strand
AATAAAAAAAAAAAAAAAAAAAAAAAAAACCTCTCAAAAAAAAAAAGAACAATCCCCCATCATCCATAGATAGTACAGTAGAACTCTTGGAGATGTCTGATAGAGAATTCAGAATATTCATAGTGACAAAACTAAATGAGATGCAAGAGCTGAGAGACGATGAACTCCAGGAGATGCAGGAGAAAAGAGACAATGAGTCCCAGGAGGTGAGGAAGTTCTTCCATGACCTGAAAGAGGAAACACATACCAGAAAAAAAAAATTTTTTTTTCTAAAAATCAAATGGAGCTATTAGAGATGAAGGCTGCCATTCAGAAAATCAAAACCTCCCTCGAAAGTATTAAAAACAGATTACTCCATGCAGAAAATTGAATCTTGGATATTGAAGGCAAAACCTCTGATCTAGAGAAAAATAAACTGAGAAAATAACCAAAAAAAATGACACTACTATATGAAAATAACCCAAAAAATGAGACTACTATATAAGAAATACTAGTCAGTATTAAATGCCCAAACATCCGGATAATCCGTATCCCAGATAGTGAGGAAACTAATAAGGGCACTGATCATTTATTCCATGAAATCTTGGAAGAAAACCTTCCAAATCTAGAGAGGCATTCAAATATCCAGACCCAAGAAATACAAAGGACCCCTAATAGAATTAACCCAAGAAGATCTTCTCCAAGATACAGCATAGCCAGACTTGCCAAATCTACAGACAAAGAAGATACTAAAATTGGCAAGAGAGAAACGTCAAGTTACTTATAAAGGTTATTCAATCAGGCTAACCTCAGACCTCTCATCAGAAACAATGCAACAATGCAAGCAAGGAAAGAATGGGAAAATATATTCAAGGTGTTAAGTGAAAAAGTTTCAACCAAGAATACTATACCCAGCAAGATTATCTTTTATATAGAAAAAAAGGATAAAAACATTCTCAGATAAACAAGACCTGAAAGAATTTGCCAATAGCAAAAACTTCTCTTCAAGAAGTTCTGAAGGAGTGCTCTACCAGGAAAACTAAAGACACATACAGAAATAAGAGAACAAAAAGCAACCAAGGAAATGACCAATTTAATGCTAGGGACAAGAAAAATCAATAATAACATTTAGCGCTAACTTCCAGGATTTAAACGGAAAGATTGGACCACAGCAACACTGCATATTCAACAGAAGAGAGTTTGAACATAAGACTGAACTGGCGAAATAGAATTTTATGACTTTTTGAGTGAAACCTTACTGATTTTTTTTAACTATGCTTTGTTTTCCCAATTTAAGCATTTTACTTTCTTTTGAGTTGTTGATAGGTTCAGCAATTTGTTAAAATATGTTTCTTGGGACCAGCAGTTAACATAATGGCTATGTCGCTGGACTTGCACATAGTAGACCACGGTTCACATCCTGGACCCGGTGGCTTAAAACTCACGCCGGGTGCGTGTGCGTGCATGCCCAAGATCCCGAGAGGAGGATGGAAGAGAAGGGATTGTGGCGTGGCCATCCCCCCGGGGGAGTGATTTCTCATTTTCTGTCTCTATGTCTCTCTCTGTCTGTCTGGCGAGCACACGCGCCCTATGGCAAAAACCTCTCCAAAAAAATTTTTTTTTTCTTGTTCGGGTCTTTAAATGGAAACAAACTTTTCTTCCTTCCTGACCCCTCTGGAATTGGAAAATATTTAGGGATATTCTTATTTTGTGGCAGAAGGATTATTTGCATAAGTTCAATAATGCTTGTTGCATTGAATCAGAAATTGGAAATACTCATTATTGGACAGGGCTTTGACTGGAATGTCTTACTTGAAGATTAATCACAAAACTATGGAACTAAGGTAGATCTCAAGGAAGCCAACAGAAGCTCTTAGAAAGATGGCCTGGCACCATAACTATTTCTGCCTGGCAGAGAGGATTAGAGAAGCTATATGAAACAATTTATAACATAAAATAACCAGGACTTTTCCATCCCAGCGTTGTAATCAGTAGAGATTGCAAAAGAGCAACCACACCAGAGGATTACCTTGAGAAAGACTTTGAAGGAAGAAAACAAACACTGATCTTTGCTGGCAGGTGGTCGATCACAGAGTACTTGGTAGGTAGGGCTGGGCATTTGCTTTTCAACAATTTGGGTAGTTGACATGTAAATATTTCTCAAAAATATTTAAAACCATACTGTCTCTGTTGTTATAGAGTCACAAACAAAATTATACAAAATTATAAGAAATATTTTGAACATTATCTTTAAAATTCAGTATTTTTTTTGAGAGATTTTCGCTATAGGGCGCGTGTGTTCGCCAGACAGACAGAGAGAGACATAGAGACAGAAAGTGAGAAATCACCCCGCAGGGGGGATGGCCACGCCGCAATTCCTTCTCCTCCATCCTCCTCTTGGGATCTTGGGTACGCACGCACACGCACCCAGCGTGAGTTTTAAGCCACCGGGTCCGGGACACGAACCGCGGTCAACTACGTGGGAGTCCAGCGACATAGCCATTATGCTAACTGCTAGTTCCCAGTATTTTGAAATTTCGAAAGTTGTTTATTAACTGTCAAGAACTATGGAATATGAGTTAAAATTTTCAGATATGTAAAGTAAATGTTTATGGAAAATGTAAAAATAAGTTAATTAATGAAAACAAAAGAAAATAGTTCAGTTAATAACTCTCCAAAGGCCTCTAAATGTCCAAGCAATATGAAGAATAGCCTGTCTCTAGTTTAAATCAAAAGCTAGAAATGATTAAGCTGGATACATGTGCATGTATGCCCAAAATTCCAAGAGGAAATGGAAGAGAAGAGATTTGCGGTGTAGCCATGAGCCCCAGGAGGGGTGCTCGCTCGCTCTCTCTCTCCTCTCTCGTGGGTGCATGCTATATTTCAAAGAAAGAGAGAGGAACACTGACTATTTCACTGTTTCGAGATTGCACAGGTAAGGAGGGAAGTGCATCACAGCAGTCAGGGGACGAGTCAGGGACCATAAAAAGCATAAAAAGGGACCTTCCTTGACTATGCCTCAGACTCTTCATCAACAAGATGGGGATATTATGTAAATGAAATTAGATGGGAAATATAAAATACTGACACAGGGTCTGGCACCCAGAAACCTTTACGTCCCTAATTGGTTAGCACCCCAATGTACTTCAGGGGCATGGCCACCAGGGGCCAGTAGTGGGATCCCAGAGGCTACAGCCAAAGGCTGAGGGAAGGGGGTCCACCAGCCGCTGGTACATCATCTGCCTCAGAGATTCCACAGGGTCCAATCATCCACTCCACCCCCCAGGAGACAGCAGAACTTCCTGAGTCACCTCTGGACAGGTCAGCAAAGGATGCTGAGCACCAAGCCAAAGAGTTGGGTGTGCCTCCCACAGAGGGCTCAAGACAGCTCATTCTTTCCTCCAACAAATGTTTAGAAAACACCTACTATGCTCCAGCTGTTATAAGCACTGGATGCAGCTGACAATAAGCCAACATAATACATGTGTGTGCATGCATGTGCATAGGGTGTGTCTGTGTGTACATGGGGGGAATGTGCAGGGTATGTGTGCATCTGTATAGGGGTGTGCACATGTATGCATGTCTATGGGGTGTGTATAGGAGTGTGTGTACATGTGTAAAGGGATGTGTGCATTATATGGGGGATATGTGTGTGTATAGGGATGAGTATGTGAAAGTGTACGGTATGTTGTGTGCATGTATAGAGGTGTGCATGTGTGTGCATATATAAAGGGGGGCATATGTGTGTGTATGCATGGGTGTGTGTGTGTGTATGTGTATAGGGGTATGCATGTAAATAGGATGTGCATGTTATAGAGATCTCTGTGTATTTACAGGTGCATGAGGGTATGCATGTATATAGGAGTGAGTATGCATATGTGTAGAGTGTGTGTGTGTGAGTGTGCATATAGGGATGTGTGTGCACATGTATAGGGATATGTGCATTATATGGGAAGGCATAGGTATGTATAGAAGTGAGCTTGTGTATGTTTATAGGGAGTGTATGTGTAGAGGTGTGTGTATGGATATGTGTGTGTGTGTGTGTGCGCGTGTGTGTATAGGGGTGAGCATGAGGTGTGTATTCATGTGTATGGGGTGTACATGTGTATGCGGTAGTGCATGTGTATGTGGGTGTGCATTACAGGAGTGAGCATGAGGTGTGTGTTCATGTGTATGGGGTGTACATGTGTATGCAGTAGTGCATGTGTATGTGGGTGTGCATTACAGGAATGCATTTATATGTGCATAGGAGTGTGTGTGCATGTGCATGGGGGTAATGCATGTGCATATGGGTGTGCATTACAGGAATACGTGTGTGTGCATTACAGCCTCTGAACACTCAGATTGAATTTCAAGAATTAGGAAGAAATGCACCATTCATCAGATGACTGGAAATCACCACAGAATCACAAGATATATGGGAAAGCAAAAAATACCTCTCCTCCAAGGGAAAAGATTAACACCACTTCATCCTCAGACAGTACAATGAAACCCATGGAACTGTCTTATAAGGATTTTAGAATATTCATAGTGACAAAGTAACAGAGATGGAAGAGAAGAGAGACAATGAACTGCAGAAGAGGGAGGAGAAAGGAGCTGACGAATTCCAGGAAGTGAGAAAATTCTTGCAAGAACTAAAAGAGGAAATACACACTCTAAAAAATTATCAAA
>NW_006160148.1:3575881-3583218 GCF_000334495.1 Tupaia belangeri chinensis | reverse complement strand
TAGATACCATCAAACATCCAAACATCCGGATAATTGGTATTCCAGAAGGTGAAGAGACTCAAAAGGGACTTAATCTATTCCATGAAATCCTGCAAGAAAACTTTCTAAATCTAGAGAGGCACTCAAAGATCCAGGCCCAAGAAATACAAAGGACCCCAAATAGAATCAACCCAAGAAGATCTTCTCCAAGACACATTATAGCCAGATTGACCAAAACCACAGACAAAGACAAGATACTTAGATTGGCAGAAGAGAAACAGCAAGTTACCTACAAAGGATATCCCATCAGACTAACAGTGGACCTCTCATTGGAAACAATGCGAACAAGGAAAGAATGAGAAAATACATTCAAAGTGTTAAAAAGGGAAAGCAATTTCAACCAAGAATTGTACCTGGCAAGATTATCCTTCATATGGGAAGAAAAGGCAAGAATATTCTCAGATAAAGAAAACCTGAAAGAATTTACCAACATCAGACTAGATCTCTAAGAAGTTTTCATGGAAGCGCTACACCAGGAAAATTAAATACAGACACATGGAAATAAGAGTTCTAAAACTAAGAAAATGGCCAACTTAATCATAGAGATATGTCTGGAGTTGAATATTATATCCCAGAATTTAATCAGGAAGATCGAACCACAACAGAAGATAGATTAAGTACATGAGACTGAATTGGTGAAATGACATTTTATGACTTTTGACTAAAACATTGCTGATTTTCTTCTAGGCTTTGTTTCCCAGTTTTAAGGATTTTTGTCCTGTCTTGAGTGCCAGTAGATTCATGTACCTACTATTTGAACAGAATCCTAACCTGTTTCCTGGCTTTAAGTTTTAAGTAAAGTTCCTTAGAATTTGTTTGATGTATTAAAGCTAAAACTGCCTTTTTTGAAATTAAAAAAGGTATTTAAAAATACCTATTTAATGACCATAGTAAGCTTTATAGCATCACTAGCTACCTTATAGTATATTCATTCTACTCAGAGTTTTATGTCTAAAGTCAGACACGTATTCACTAAGTACATACCAGCTAAACTTGCTATTGAAAGTAGTTAGATTACTTAAGAAATTTTATGAATCAGTAAAATGTGGGGGCGGGGGAAGGAATGGAAACTGTAGACACGTAAGATAGTATGGGGGGAGGGTGGGAAATGGCAGAGGGTGAGAAATAGGGGATATACACACACACACATATATACACACACACGTATTTATATGAAACTAGAAATGGGAAATTAATGACAATAACATGTATGATTAAGCCACTTTGCAGGGCCAGTGGGTGGTGGTTAAGGCACTGGACACATCCACATGCGGACCACAGTTGGAGTCCCAGACCTGGTGGCTTGTTTTCTCACTTTCCTTCTCTCTGTGTGTCTGTCTCTGGTCAAATGAAAATAAATGACTGAATCAATAAAATTAAATAAATCTTTTTTAAAAAAATAGCCACTATGCAGTATATTTTGGATAGGAAGTCACATTTTGTATGCTGTGACAATGCTCAGGGAATGAATGTAAATTAATTAATTAATTTAAAATGTTTCAGGAGAAAATTACAGTGCACTTGTAAGTAGATTCCAGCTTTGTCCATAGTTTTATTTAAGGTATTTTGTGGATCAATAAAATGTGGAAAACAATGTAAAAAAAAAAAAAAGTGATGTGCAGAGTCAGCAGGTGGCACGCTGATTAAGACTCTGGATCCCAGACAACTCTGGGACCCAGTGACTTGAAAAGCAAGCCAGGTTCACACGCATCACGTGCATGCTCAAAAATCCCAAGAGAATGGAGAAGCCATCCCTCCCGGGGGGGGGGGTGATTTCTCACTTTCCCTTTGTCTCTCTCCAATGAGTGGACATGCTCTAAAACAAAAATATAAGAAAATAAAGTACGGTTTGGGAGGGCTCCCTGAGAAGGGTTCTTTGAGTAGAGACCAAAAGCAGTCTGTACTGAGAGTCTGAATGTGGAATGTCCCAGGCAGGGAGGAGAGGAAGTGAAAAGGCCCTGGGACGAGATTGTGCCTGCCATGGCTCAGGAGCAGTGAAAGAGGCCAGAGAGGGGCTGAGTGGGGAAGGCGGGGTCAGGGCAGTAAAGGACGGAGGGCTCTGGGTGGAGCGAGGCCTCACAGATCACTGGGCTGTCCCAGTGAGGATGCGGCATGTAGTGGCAAAGGGACACAGTGGGAGAGCACAGAGCAATTCTAAACCGTCTCCTTACTCAACAGACCTCCGCAGTGCTCTGTGAGTTCATATTTTGTATAAATCCTGCAGTTATCTTGTAAGTAGCACGATTATATTCCATCGCAGCTTGTACGTGTGAAAACATTCACTTGTTGAATATAAACATTTTACACATGTCACATTTCCTGCAACCCTACCTTTTTTTTTTAAATAGACTGGAAGCCTTGAGGCCAATAGATGGCATAGTGTTTATGGTGCTGACCTTCCACGTGGCTGACTGCGGTTCAAGTCCCAGACCCAGTGGCTTGAAACTTAAATCGGGCGCAGGTACATGCGTGTCCAAGATCCCAGGAGAACAACTGAAGAGAAGGAAATGTGGCATGGCCAAACCCCCTGGGACGGGGGTGTTGGGGGACCTCCTACAGAACTGGGTTAGAATCCCAGCTCCCCCATTTACTTATTTTGGGTAAATTACGTAAACATTCCAACCCTCTGTTTCCAAATCTTCAAAGTGAGAATAATAGTAGCACTGGTCTTGTGATTTTGTTGTGCAGATTAAATGAGGTAGTACAGGTGAAGCAGCTATTGTGATCACTGTTATTTTCAGTCTTACCAAGTCTCCTGACCCTGGGGTTGGGGTGGGGTGGGGTGGGGTAAGGAGGAGACTGCTCAATTACAGCCTGCCCAGCCACATCCTGGTGAGACTCCTGTGGGGCTGCTTCCCCGACCCATGTAGACAGAAGTTCTTTCACGAGGATCGTCCTCTCCCCTTTCCTGTGGCTCCTGCTTTAGAACTCAGAAGTGCCTTCACTTATTCATCTGTCCACTCACTGATTGGACTTCCACTGGGTGCTTCCAGTATAAGCCAGGCACAGTGCTGGGTCTGGGTCTATCCTCACGAACGAAGCAGGCATCCTGCCAGAGAGCTGACAGACACTGAGTACTTACCCACACAAATAAGCGTTTAGTTAGAACTTGGGTAAGGGCTAGTGGACGGTGGTGCAGAGGTAAAACGCAGTGCTCTGCGAGGCTGCCCCACATGGGAGCACGTCCAGAGACTTCCCTGGGTACACTGGGCAGGCATGAGCCCATGATCAAGGGCTGGCTGACACTGGGGGGTAGATTGCATCACCAAGATCTTCTTGGAGGTGCTGTCGATCTCATTCATGGAAGTAATAAGTAAAAAATATTTTAAAGGGCTAAAGAAAAAATGGAGGGAGAAGGAGAGAGTACCAAAAGAGGCCTCAATTTTTTTTTTTATGTGCATGTGCACTCAACAGACAGAAACATACAGGGAAAGTGAGAAAGCACCTCCAAGGATGGCCACACCATGATTCCTTCTTCTCCATTCTCTCAGGGTTCTGGACACACACATACATGTGCCTGGTGTGTTTTCTAAGCTGTCAGGTTCAGGACTTGAACAGCATAGTCAGGGGGATCAAGGCACCTTAACCTCTATGCCATCTGCTGGCCCAAGAGGCTTCAATTTCATCTCAAGAAATCTGCAAGCAGTGGCCAAGGACAACTCTCACTGCCACTGCTTCAGACGGAGAGCCTGCGTCTCAGGGCGATCGGGCCCTTGCTGCACAGCATCAGCGAGTTGAGATGAGGACACCAGGAGGCCGGCACGCCAACCAGCTCCTCCTACCCACGCCAGCCCAGTGGAAGGGGAGCTCTGCCAAAGGTGTCCCTGCCCTGAGTGAAGCTACAGGAACACCCCAGGGAGTGGGCCTGCCGAGTCCTCCATCCCCTGTATGTCTCTTCTGTGTCTCCGTGGAGGTGCCAAGGCCGGCTTCGGACCCTGGAGTCTGAAGGGCAGAGTGTGCTGTTCCTTCCGCATGGTTACCAGCCCAGGCACCTGTGCCTACACTTTGGGCTCCCTCTGGGCCCCAGGGGACCAGACTGTGAGTGACCCAGGTGGGGGAAGCGGTGCCAGGCTGGCTTCCAGCATGCCCACCTTGCTGGCAGAGTGAGCTGCTGGCTATGCTGGCTCGGACTCGAGTCTATTGAGCTCCTTCTGCTTGGTAACAGCCCCAGAGCCACCAGCCTATGGGCTCTGTCTTGCTACCTACAAAGCCTTTGTACAACGCCTATCTCCTTTGAGCCTCGGCAAAAGCCTGGTAGGAGAGAAAAGGCACAGGGTACCACCATGCTAGAAGTCTAGGGCTGCAGTCCCCACGCGTGACACATCTTTCATGCAGTCATTCAGTGAACAGTCATGAAGCATCTACAGTGAAGCAGGTAATATGCTAAAACCGGGCCAGATGGGCTGGCCTGGTAGCGCAGCAGTTAAGCGCTGTGCGGAGGGAGTGGGATCCCATATGGCCAGCCACATTGATTTCCTTCTCATCCTTCAGGTCTTGCTGAAACCACCTCCCAAGAGAGAACCTTTTTTGGACCACCCAGTTCAAAATAATTTGTAATGACATGCTTGCAATTTCCAAGTTGCCAGTTCATTTCCGGGTTTATAGCCGTTCTCTTGTCTGAGTTGTTACCACCACATCCCACCAGCACGTCCGGTTCACCTCATGGCCTTGTGTCATCAGAGCAGGCTAGGGTCCCCCGCTATAACAGACAACTTCCAAATCCTAGTGTCTCCTAGCCACAACGTTTCATGATGATGATGACGATGATTTTAGATCTTTGCCATACAGTGGGTACGCTCACCAGAGAGAGGGAGAGACAAAGACAGAGACAACGTGAGTCCCTGAAGAAACACACATGCATGAGAGTGCATATGCACAGGAAAAATACAGGATGGCAAGATGGAGGGGAAAGCACTGCAATGTGCCCAGAGCCCCACTGGAAGGTCTCTCTCTCTCTCTCTCTCTCTTTCTCTCTCTCTCATGCAGATGACTTCCAGTATTAAAAAAATAAAAAATTAAAGAGTCGAATGAAGACAAAAGCAACATGGATAAGGGCTGTGAATGACAAAACAGGAGGCCTACGGGGTCATACCAGGGTCCTCCTGGTGCATTCTCCAAGGAATGCACCTCCACCTCTAATTGGTGGCAGAGGTGGTATGGGGTCAGGAATGGTTTCTCTGCAAAGTTGGTGAGCCTTCCCATTGACCAGTCACAGCTGTCTCCGTGAAGGGGACATGACCTTGTCCCTAGGAGACATCAGAGCTGAAATTTGAAGGAGGCAAAGATGCTGACTGACTTTGGGAGGGAGCAAGAAGAGGAACCGCCATGTCGGACGCAGCAGGTGGGAGAGCTGAGATGCTGAGGTGCTGGAAGGAGAGTGACAGGGACACAGGCTCAGGCCTTAGCCGAAAGTCAGCTTGGGGACTGGCTGGGTCAGTTTCAAGTTCCTGAAGATCCTTTTACCCCTATGGAGGAAAGGCTGGAAGTGGCAAGGAGAAGGATGAGAGGAGAAACCACTCAAAGGCTTCACTGATTCTGGTGGAGACAATGCCCAGCCTCACGTGGTGGCTGTGGAAGAAATCAGACAAAGGAGGAGGTGGCATAGTAAGTCTGAGTTTTAGGGAAGCTCCAGGGTGCACAGCTAAGCCTCGGCCATGCTGGCCAATTGTATCAGGGTGGTCACGTCTGGGATCCAGCTCCCTGGTGCACAACCGGAGATGGAGATTCGCATGCAGGAGGCTGATGCAGGCTTCTCACAGGGACCACTCGGTAAGGGAATGAGACACAGGGGAAGTTGTAGTAGAGGCCTCGGCATATGCTTTGAGCAACCCCGAGGCTAAAAAACTGCCCTGCAGATGCAAATCAAGGCAAGGTGGCCAGGCTTTCAAACCATCCCACTGACGATTATACTGCAAGACTGAGCATGAAATTCTGGCTTTTCCTATCCTAAGATACTTTCTAAGAGGCCTGGGGAAGTCACATCTGTAAAAACTTGTCTTGCCATAGCAGGCTACCTTGGCCCCAGGGTTGAGGGATGCCCCCTTCCTCCTGCTCCTGACACAGCGCTTTATGACACTCAGGATGTCTTCTTATCTGTTTCAGTAAAAACACAGGCATTTTTTTGCTGAAGTCTTTCAGGAACAAAGACTGTGCTTTTAACTAGTTACTAACCTAAGAATTTCTAAACCCACCTATAACCTACAAGACCCACTTCCAGATGTCCCACCTTTTTGGGCCAGGCCAGTGTAAGGATTACTTATGCTGACTTGCAACTTTGTGTCTCCTGCTCTCAGAACTACATTAAAAGAATCGCTACATCAGAGCACAGCTGGAAAACACTTTTGTGTTTTCCCAGGCCTGGTCACATAATTACATGTTTAGAATAAATCCTTGCAATTATTTTTGACAGAGCCTTAGTTATTTCCATCAAGGAGACCTACTACAAAGTTCTTTTCCATCCCCCATGCATGTGGAAACCTTGCAGGTGTTCACACGTGCCCAGGAATCCACCCTAGTCAGCTTCTCCGGGCACTACTACTCTGCCTGGTGCACAGTGAGTGCTCAGGAAATATGAGATGGCCAGAGCACACGTGGAGAAAAGGAGACAAGTCCAGGGAGACTCGCAGCTTTCCCCTGTGGTTTGGGCCCCTGGCTAAGATGGAGGCCAAAGTGGAAAGAGAAGAAATGTCTGTTGTCTGGGGACCTGGCAAGATCAATGTTACTGAGATGCTCAGGCTGTGGGTCTAGGGCTGTCTCCCCAGGAGCCCACAGGAAGGGTGGAAGAGACCAAGAGGAGAGGCAAGGGAGGGGAACCTGGTGAGTAGAGTTTCAAACCCCCCCCCAGGACTAGCACAATCGCGTGAGACCAGAGCAAGAGAAGGGGCTGAGAGAAGCGGCAGGGCCCAGGGAGGCGTGTGGAGGCTTGGGAGGGGCCTGGTGCAGTGGCAGAGGGAAACAAGGCCCTCTACAGGCTTCCAGCACAGAGCCATGTGCTCCAGGTCAGTGCTCAGCCCACTCCTCCAGTTCTACCCTCTGAGGGCCCGGAGTCAAGGCCCCTTCCTCCTCCACCACATCTCCCCAACCCTTCTCACAAGGCAGCCCAGCTAACAATGCTCCTCCATGAGAACCACTGCCTCAGCCCAGTTCGTCAGACAGCAGGAAGGACTTCCTGATGGGAGAACAGAAGGCTGTGGACAAGGTGGGTGGGGACATTTCTCTCCCAAGACAAGACACCAGCCGCAAGGATTTCTCTCATCTTTTTTTTTTTTTTTTTTTTTTTGCGCTGTTTTTTTGTTAGC